>NW_020838055.1:2699037-2724543 GCF_003676395.1 Aethalodelphis obliquidens
ACACACACACACACACACACACACACACACACACACACACACACACAATGGATTATTACTCAGCCATACAAAAAGAAGGCAATCCTGCCATTTGCGACAACATGGATGGACCTTGAGGGCATTATGCCAAGTGAAACTGAAGTAAGTCAGACAGAGAAAGACAAATAACTATATGACATCACTTATATAGGGAATGAAAAAACTTAAAAAACACAATACAAACCATCACCACAACCACCAAAACAAAAACCAAACTCATAGAAAAAGAGATCAGATTTGTGGTTACCAGAGGCAGGCAGTGGGGGAGGGGGATTGGATGAAGGTGGTCAAAACGTACAAACTTCCAGTTATAATATAAATAAGTACCAGGGATGTAATGTACAACATGATGACTACAGTTAAGCCTGCTGTATGGTATATATGAAAGTTGTTGAGAATAAATCCTAAGAGTTCTCATCACAAGGAAATAAAAGAACTAAAATACCTAGAACTAATTGACAATGAAAAACACTACAATCAAAGTTGTGAGACAAACCTAAAGTAGTGGGAAATTTATATATCTACATAGAACAGGACACAAGAAAAATTAAAACTAACATCAAGGAAAAAAATTTATGGCCCTACTCCATGGCCCAACAAGTAGGGAGCTTAGACTTCCACCCCTGCCCAGCTGTACTTAAGTGTCCCAATCTCTACTCCACTGGGATGGTGTCTGCGGAGGCCTAGAAGGGAGCCTGAACTCCCAATCCTGCCCAGCAAACATGAGGCTTGCCCCACCCTAGGTGGCATATCAAGGGAACCTGAACTTCCATCCCCACCTTCCTGCAGTACCAGAGGACTGACTGCTAAAACAGAAGAGTTACATAGCCTCATAATATCCAAAGAATATAGATATAACTGAAAAATCACTTGTCATACCAAGAACCAGGAAAATCTCAGCTTGAATAGGAAACAATAATCAACAGAAAGCCACACCAGAAACAGACGTTGGAATTGCCTGACAAGGATTTTAAAGTAGCCATTATAAAAATGCTTCAACAGGCAATTATGAACATGATTGAAACAAATGAGAAACAAGAACAGCAAGTCTCAGCAAAGAAAAAGAATCAAATGGACATTTTAGAACTGAAAGATACAATATCACAGTCCTTGAGCAAAAAAGAACCTGCATAACTAACCTCCTGGGGCTTCTTTGGACTAGCTGCCTCTTCGGGACTGGCCCCAGCCACGCTCTTCCTCCGCTTCCTATTTCCACGTGGGGACTCCTCTTGCGATCGGTCTGGTCTTTTCAACGTTGACGGGATGGTGGAGCTACACGTGGAAGGGGAGTCAAACAGCTTGCAACGATTGCCCTTGGTGGGGGGGGGGGGGGGAAGAGACCCATTTAATGTATTTCATTAACATACACTCACTTGAATGGTAAAGAGAATAGATCAAGGACTTCCTGGGATGGTTTAAGATTGATCCATCCTAAATTAGGAAACAGACACTGTCCATTTATCTAGTGCCTGGCACATTGTAGACACCAAGTCCCTGGTGTTCAATGAACATGTTCTAAAGCTGACATTATATGGAAATGAGGAAGACTATCCATGCCCTCAAAAGCCTACTGTCTGCACAGGGTCCTAAGCGTCAAATAACTGTTACCTTCCAGCCAGGGACACATTTTTGGCTTCCTCTTCCCTTCTAGTTTATTACTTGCACTTTGCTGGAACAGCTTGAACAGGCTTTAACAGCCCACCTTAATCCAGAAGGGTGTGCGGTAGCTG
This sequence comes from Aethalodelphis obliquidens, assembly GCF_003676395.1. Lineage (NCBI taxonomy): Eukaryota > Metazoa > Chordata > Mammalia > Artiodactyla > Delphinidae > Aethalodelphis > Aethalodelphis obliquidens. The sequence goes on from NW_020838055.1 coordinate 2,700,807, forward strand.
GATTATACTATAAATCAGAGCCAGTTAAGGTGGTAAAATAGAGTTGAGTCTAAGTTTGCAGGGGGCAGGGGTGCCTTCAAAACTGTGTTCAAAAGTCCTTCTCTCTACTTGTTTGTTTTCTTTCTGGATTGTACCAAAGCTTTTTTTTTTTTTTTTTTGTGGTACGCAGGCCTCTCACTGTTTTGGCATCTCCCGTTGCGGAGCACAGGCTCCGGACACGCAGGCTCAGCGGCCATGGCTCATGGGCCCAGCCGCTCCGCGGCATGTGGGATCTTCCCAGACCAGGGCATGAACTCGTGTCCCCTGCATCGGCAGGTGGATTCTCAACCACTGCGCCACCAGGGAATCCCTGTACCAGAGCATTTTAACTCAAGACTTACAAAGCCAAAGGAAATACACGAAGATGTGCTATAGTACTTGATCTTTTAAAGACTAATTTCTCAGAGTCTGAGGGCAGCCCACCTGACTAGGGGTAAAGACAGTCTGACTTCAGCTCTCTAAACTCATCTCAGCCCGTTCACAACTCAGTGTTCCTTGGCAGGGCTTTTCCTTCTGTGCTGAATGCCCTTTCATACCCTGTAAACCACTCCCTTTCAAGCTGATACTAAAATTTCAGTGTTGCCTCTTCTTTGAAATGTTCCTGATAGTCACCCAGCAAGTGTGTCACTCCCACACTGGCTCTCCTAGAGACCAAGGATTTTCCCCTTATTTTTCTGAAGTTTATTTTAACAGTATGTTGTTCAGAAAAGCAAGGTCAGTTTTGTCTTGTTGTTTTTTACCTAAGAGAGCTGGAAGCATTTTTGGGGAGAGGGCTTACTGCTTTCAATAGGATCTCAGAGGAACTGTAAGCTCCTCAAGGGCAGAAACCCCAGTTCCAACTCAGCCCCTGGCAATTGTGAGTCTACTATGTTTGTGAAAGGAAACCCCCCACTGTGAAGGGCCCACACATACTATTCATGATTTTTAAATCCAACGTATAAAACTGATAGCCATTTCCTAAGCATTCTCACACTGTATATAATTTTGTCTTTCAAAAGGACCTAGTAAATTTCATCATAACATTTGTACTGGGGTAGCCTATTCCCTCAGAGCTTTGCACATTAATCTACTATAATGTGTAAGTGGCTTCAAGACTGTAGTTCATTTGTTCCATATTTATAGTTCAGGGACACTGATACTTAAAAATATACTTATCAGGGCTTCCCTGGTGGCACAGTGGTTGAGAGTCCACCTGCCAATGCAGGGGACACGGGTTCGTGCCCCGGTCCGGGAAGATCCCACATGACGCAGAGCAGCTGGGCCTGTGAGCCATGGCCGCTGAGCCTGCACGTCCGGAGCCTGTGCTCCGTGACGGAAAAGGCCACAACAGTGAGAGGCCCGCGTACCACACACACACACAAAATATATATATATATACACACACATATACTTATCAATTTATATGTATACCTAAGGGTGTGTAACTGTATTTGTATTGTGATACTATCTCACTTTCCCTAGGTGTTTGCATAAATGAGGATATGTTCCTGTACAGGCACAGCCTTGCGTCTGACTGTTTGAAAGTGTCCCTGATGGAAACAGAAGCCTACAGTCTATATAGATAGGTGGGTATTTAAAAAAAAATATATATATATATATATATGTAGATAGAGAGAGAGAGAGACAGAGACAGAGAGAGAGAGAGAGATTTTGTGAGTTACTGTTGTTTGCCAAGTGTGCTGATGCTAAGGAATGTAAATAAATGAGAATGATATAAAAAAGTAATAAACAAACAACAACAAAAAAGTAAACAGTCTTCAGACTAAAGGCTTCAGATTGAGAAGGTTTTTTCAGGGAATTCCCTGGCAGTCTAGTGGTTAGGATTCGGCGCTTTCAATCCCTGGTTGGGGAACTAAGATCTTGCGAGCCGTGCAGCGAGGCCAAAAAAAAAAAGACTAATTAATTCCTCTTCAAATGAAGCCTTTCTGTCCCAACTTATTCAACCAGTCCATAATATCTATCACAGTCTGAGTCTCCTCCTTCTACTGGGTGTTCTCTGAATGTGCTCCAGTCTCTCCACATTCTCTCAGCTGTGGAAAGTAAAACAATACGGTAGTCCAGTGTGTCCTCTCCTTCCCCATCAGAACAGGGCAGGGCTAACATCTCCTTTTTCTGTTCTGGGCCAGGGTTCTCCAGTCAACACTCCTAAGAAAGGATAGCGCTATCTGCTACAGAGCCATCGGCTGGGTGGGTACAGATGGTACCTGTAGCAGAAGTCTTTCTATTCCTGCTGCCTGAGATCAAATTCCTTGTCAGATACAAACTGCTCACCCACGAAGCTGTCAGTTAAAATCTAAGCTGATACCAAATCTGACAGTTTGAGAATAACTGAGTCTCTTAAATTCAGTTTAGCAGATATTTTCCAGCACTATCCAGTCATCTTAAAGAAGTTAATAGAGAGGTCAGAGTTGTATAGAAAAGACATTAACTGACCAAGAACAGTTGAGATGAACTAGAAATTATAAAAACAAGAACTGCATGCATTTTATATTACCCAGACTTCCTCACACTCCAATGAGGACAAAAACAAAAACAAAAACAACTCCAAACAAACTTGAAAAAACAGTGTGCATTAACACCAGGAAACACTAGCGACCAGTCAAGGGAAAGGCCCATAGACCCAACCACAGAATCTCAAAAGAAACAATTTTGATTCCTGTGGCTCCCTCTAGACACACTGGGACTTACCAGGTTTGTAGTTCTTCTCATGACAAGGGGAGCTGTCCAGAGGCTTGCCATGCAGGACGGGGTCTCTTCATCATTCTAAACAAAGAAAAACTGCGTCACAAAGGTCCAGCAGAGACAACATTAATTTAAATGCTTTAGAATTCTTCCTGCAGAATACCAGAAAGACCTGGATAGGAAGCATTCTAATGTTCACCCCCTTCCCCGTCCCCAACATTTTAAGGTCAGAAAAGAGTAACACTTAACAGTCCCGTTATCTGAGCATAGCTAAAGGTATGCCCCTGAGGGACCGTGAGGAGGCACCCTGTTCTCCTCAGCTTTACACCACATGGCAGCTATTCTTCCACTGTTCCTGATTCATATCTCTTGCCAGAAAAATGGATTGTCAGCTCCTTCAGGGTAAGAAGAATCACATCAGTGTCTTCTTTTGAACTCCTCCATAGGATTTAATCAGGCTAGAAGCAGAGTCTCAATAAATTCCCAACAAATGAATAAAAATATCCGCCAGTTGGGGGATCACTGTTCCTTTTCAGATGACTTCTCTCCAGGGTAGTCAGTAAAATGGATGGGAAAACACACACACATAGTACCTTCAGATTCTCTCCATCGAGAAGATCCATGAAGCCATCATCCTCATCAGACAAAGTGGCAGTCACAGGGGAGTGGGGCATAAAAAAAGGAGTGAAATGCCCTGGTTCACTGCCATCTCTTTCATTTGAGGAAAGCTACAAGACAGAATTCATGGCTTGTTAATAAATAATTAGCTTTGACTTCCTTGGATGGGTCACTAGTTTTTATGAGGAAAACATATTATATTTTTTGTAAGAAGTTTCAGCAGCTCTAATCAAAGGAAAATGAAACCTAAGATTATAAATGAATTGATGTCCACACACAGTTCTGAGTAGAGTCAGGCCAAGTAGCCTTCACAAAGAACACTCCCCAGGAGCAATTCACCTTACAGTGAGATCTGGGGCTAGCCTCTTGTGAAGGGCAAGGTTTGTTTTTTCTGAGGATCATAATTGGTGAACAGGGATCAGCATGGAGGTTGTGACAAAGTGATAATCTGCTAAAATGAGGAAGGGTGAGAAGATACCAAGTCTCTATGGAAACCACAGAATGGACTAGAGAATGCTTCTGTAACTCCAGTCCTGACAGAGGGATATAAAGTCAAGAAAGTTCTAGAAAGTCCATCCTAGGGACTTCTCTGGTGGTCCAGTGGTTAAGAATCCACCTTCCAATGCAGGGGACACAGGTTCGATCCCTGGTTGGGGAACTAAGATCCCACATGCCATGGGGCAACTAAGCCAGAACGCCACAACTAGAGAGCCCACGTGTCGCCAACTACAGAGCCCACGTGCTCTGGAGCCCATGTGCTGCAACTAGAGAGAAGCCTGCGAGCTGCAACAAAAGATCCCGCATGCCGCAACAAAGAAAGTCCATCCTAGACTTGGAACTGGAATTTAAATGACAGTTGCTCACTTTTAACTGAGGAATTACTTGTGCCAGACACTAGGATATAACCTTTTATGTATAATCCCATTTAAGCCTCACAATACACTAAGGGTAGTTAATCCTGTTCTTTTTATTTAACGAATCAGGAAACCAATGCTTAAGAGAGGTTACCAAGGTCACACAGCTCACCTGTTTGACCACAAAGCCCAAGCTTTTCTCCCCACTATACTCTCCCTAAGAGAGACCATTCCTGGAGTCAAAATATAGAGTATATCTCATTAAGCAACACTATCTTGTTTTTCAGGTAAAACCCCCATTATAAAATGAATATATATTTAGTATAGAAAATTTATAAAAACCACTCAAAAATCTACCATCTAGAGATAAACACTGCTAATAAAAACATTGATGATAATGAATTATTTCTTTTCCAGGCACTTCCCAAAGCCAGGAAAAAAGTTCAGAGATAGATTTTTTTCTCTCCCATAGCAACGAATCTCTTTGGGGTATGAATGCATTAATCCTCAAGCAGCCCTCTGGTTTTCTGAGTAGATACCTCACCAAGGGGTCCTCTCTGCAGCTGGCCTACTCTGGTTCAGGCACTAGCTTTGCTTCACAATATAAAACAAGTTCTGGGTTGCCTCTCATCCTCCACAAGTGTACCTGAGCACACCCTGGGCACACTGGCAGTTTTTCAGCCAGCAGAGCCTAGGAGCAGGTAACTCTATCATGGGGCAGCACCCACTGAAGGCTCACCCTATGGTATAATACCAATTTCTGTAACCCAGCTTCTGGCGTTCCCAGGTGCAGATATGCTATAGAAAATGACAATCTCTGGACAGGACCTAATTCTTCCTCCATGATTCCTACACCAAGGAGCCATTATGAGGAAATATAGATGGTGCTTAAAGATTAAAAGCAAGGATACAAAAGAACTACCCTCTGGGACTTCCCTGGTGGTCCAGTGGTTAAGAATCCGCCTTCTAATGCAGGGGACTCAGGCCCAATCCCTGGTCCGGGAACTAAGATCCCACATGCCACAGGGCAACTAACCCCGTACGCTCTAGAGCCCGCGTGCCATAACTAGAGAGCTCGCGTGCTACAACTACTGAGCTCGCACACTCTGGAGCCCGTTTACCACAACTAGAGAGCCCACGTGCCACAACTAGAGAGTCTGTGCGCTGCAAATACTGAGCCCGCATGCCACAACTAGAGAGAAGCCCCATGTACCGCAACAAAAGGTCCCACATGCCACAACAAAGATACTACATGCCTCAACTAAGACCCAATGCAGCCAAATGAATAAATAAATATTTTTAAAAGAAAGAAAGAAAGAAATACCCTCTGACATGATCAAAAGCCAAACCATTGCGCTTAGCACTGGCTTTCTTTCAGTTTGTACCCTCAGCACCTACAATTAGGGATGGCCAAGTGATTACAGGAAACCCTGGTGCTGTGTTCTTCAGGTGTACACTAGAGATATTTAGTTTTGGATACCCAGCTCTCAGAGGGTTACTGTGTACTTGGGAATCAGCAGACTGTTTAATTCTGGTCTTCATTTATCTGTGTCCTTTGGCAAATCACCCAACCTCCCTGACCATACTTTCCCAATCTGTAAAGTGGGGTAATTCCAGCTACTTCACAGGCTTATGAAGATTAAAGACAGGAGAACATAAATTGCTTTGTGCAAATGCTAGACAGAGTAGTGATACTAGCTGAACCTGAACCTCAGACCTTAAGCCAGACTGGAAAGCTGTATTTTCAGATGCAAGTTCCCAGGAAAACCTGGAAACCAAATGTGGTCATTTTGTCAAGCTGGGCCTCTCTAGTCCATAGCTATCTGTCAGATCATCAGTAGGAAATTAGGAAGTAATGACAGTCTCTGGCAAGTAAATAACTGTGGGACAAGTGGCCCCAAATACTGTCAAGTAGCCTGATAGGCAATGGGTTCACTGGTATACATAATAGTTCTTAATAAACCAAGTTTGGAAGAAGACAAGTGCTCTCTTCAAACAAAATCATTCTGGGAAGTACCTCTCAGCATTCAGGACGCATCGTAAAAGACAAGTTTGAAGTAAGACATACAATCCCACCATACATACATTCAGAAGAATGACCCAAGACGCCTGCAGAATTCCCATAATTGACAAGGTCAAATATTCCTTGCTCAAGTCCAATATTTCAAACATATCACCTCTCACTTCTGCTTCTGCCTGTCTGCTCTCCAGACACAGCAGAAACACGAAAAATGTGAGTCTAGTTTCAAAAAACAAAGTCAAGGTAAAGACAGCAAGAGCTACTGCTTCAACTCTAGGTTAAAGAGGGTGCTTTCATCTCTTCCCATCAGAAACTCCCAGGACTATGAAAGCCAGAGCACGTACCATCCGAGCTGGGGCAGAGTTCTGCCTCTGTGTGAAGAGATCTTTACCCTCCTGCAGTCCATGAGCATGCAGGCAACCTCGAGATGCAGGTCTTACTGGCTTCTTAAACTCAAAGGCTTCCTGCAAGACGGTATAAATTGAGACATCATCCACTGTCTATGAAAACCAGCTCTAGGGTCTCAGCTATAGCTTCAGGAAACAAGCAAGGGAGTGGGTATTGATCACCTGCCTCCAAACCCATTTCTGATCTAATTCCAATACTGGATCTGTGTAATTAAGAATTTCAAAGATTCTGTCAAAAGCTAACTTCTAATACAGCACTTTTTTCTCTTACCACAAACACTTTATTTCCTAATAAACACATGAGTATCTGCCAGGTACACAAAACACTATAAGTTAAAAACTAAATCAACAACTGTCTATCAACTATACTTCAATTAAAAAAAAAAACTTTCTAGGGCTTCCCTGGTGGCACAGTGGTTGAGAGTCTGCCTGCCGATGCGGGGGACACAGGTTCATGCCCCGGGCCGGGAAGATCCCACATGCCGCGGAGCGGCTGCGCCCGTGAGCCATGGCCGCTGAGCCTGCGCGTCCGGAGCCTGTTGCTCCGCAACGGGAGAAGCCACAACAGTGAGAGGCCCGCATATCGCAAATAAAAAAAACTTTCTAAAATCGAAAGCAATTTCATTTCAATATAATTGAATAGGAATAAAAACTTTTCAGTCTAAACTTAAAAGAGGGCTTTATATTTTCCATCTTCTTCCTACCAATAGGAGATAATTAAGTGGAAAACACTGAAAGTTACTGCTTTCCATACTAAAAGCAATGGGGAAAAAAACTAACGACAACATAATGACTATAGCTAACACTTCTGGATGATAAGAGAGTAAATCCTAGGAGTCCTCATCACAAGGAGAAAAGTTTCCCCTTTTCCTTTCTTTTCCTTTTATTGTATCTATATGAGAAGATGGATGTTAGTTGAACCTACTGTGGTAATCATTTCACAATACATGTAAATCAAGCCATCATACTGTATGCCTTAACTTTACAGTGATAAATGTCAATTATTTCTCAATAAAACGAGAAAAAAAAACCAAAAACCGTTCTGGTTTATTCAACCACTTGGATGAATCTCACATAATGTTGAGTGAAAGCCAGAAGTGACAGAATACATACTGTATGATTCCATTTACTTAAAGTTTAATAGCACTAATAATTCCCCTACCCTAAAATATCCACTGAAGAACTTGTTAAGCACAGCTAACATCACAGAGTATTTACATGCCCATACAGTGCTTTCAGTGCATTAGCTCATTTATCCATCCGATCATCCCCACTTTAGAGATGATGAAACTAGGCCCATAGGTTAAGTGATGTGCCGAAGATCTGGCTTCATAACCCGACTGGACAACTCCAGAGCAAGAGCTCTTTAACCTATGCTGTTTCCCCTCCAGAATGAAGCTCTAAGCAGGCAACCCTGGGAGAAGCCAACCTGGGGTTGTGGGGACAGAGACCAGGCATGAGTACAATAGCATTAGACTGTTTGGTTAAATGTACTACCCAGAGGGAGACGTAGTGTTCTAAGCACTCAAGGCAGGAACTCATTTCTGTATCTCCCTCAGGACATCTTGCAAGTTGCCAAAGGAATCACTGGGAGAGTTCATGGAAGCAGTAGGTTCTGGAAGTATTAAGTCTGGAAGATTATAAGAAGTATGATATGGAAATAAATAGATATGGAAATACAGTGAGAAAGAAGACTGGGAAAGCTGAGCTGATTCACTGAACTCTTTTGGTGCCTACTCTGTGCAAGGGGCCCCGCCAGGTGTGAGAAAAGCCAGGCCAGGACGTTCTTGGACTTTTGGCTGCACCACCCCAACTCACCTTCTAAGCTACCATTTCAGTTACTCTGAGATCCCCTGGGACTTGCTGGCTCTGTTCTTTCAAATACTGTCAAGAAGCATTTCCCTAAACTTCTAACTCATCCCAGGGTCAGCACAAAGAGGCAAGGAAGGCCTGGCCAGACCCTTCCAGATAAAGTGTTCATGGATATAATTCCTACTCAGAGCTACCTTCTGAGCAACTCCTACCTGCCAGGAACCATTTGAAATGCTTTATCTACATTATCCTTATTTAATTCCCACAATAATCCTACAAGGGACTGTTACTCCTATTTCACAAAGAAACAAAGAAGGCTAAAAAAAAGCCAAAGTCACAGCCAGCAAGCAGTAGGATTCAAATCTAAGTTTTTCTGACTCCAAAGACCATCATGACTTTGGTGAAGGTTTAGTCTCCCAGGAAGCAGCCAGCCCAGCTACTTCTCCATAAGCCATGAACACTTGTGGGTTTGACCTGTGCCCCCAGGTGAGTAGATTAACGCCACACTCACGTTTTCCTTGTTCTCATCCTGGTCAATTAGCTGAAAGACATCATGGTCAAGAGAATCAGAATGGCTCCTCTTCAGAGCTGGGCTACACCCCAAGAGCTTCTGCTATTAAAGTGAAAAGAGGAATTAGGGTACATAAATGAAAATTCAATGGAAACTCAGTTCTAAAAGAAAAAACATATGGTGGTGGTGGGTTGGGGAGACCTAGCCCCTCATACACTGCAGTGGGTAACCAGTAAATGTGCCTAGGGCTCCACCTTGAGAGAACACAAGATAGAAGTTCCCACTACATGGATTTACACCTAACTTCACAACGTCTACAGCCCTCTCAGCAAGGACTTAGGTACCAAATCAACCCCAAAATAACATCACTTACATAAAAAGAACCCCCTTCCTGGTTGGATAAAACTCTAATAGTTAGAGATGGAAGAAAAAGCCCTCAAGAGGTAGCCATTATTGAAGTTGCTTTAGGTAGAGTGTTTTGAATGTTTATGAGACAAAGTAAGGAAAAGCAGTCTGTATAAATTAAGGTCTACTATCAAGGTTATACTGGTAGCTAAGGGGCAGATAATAGGTATTGGCTCAAAATAAACAAGGGAACTAACTTACAGGCAGAGAATTTATTCTCCTCATGGGATTTTCAAGGCTGTAATGAAATCAGAAAGTAAATAATGAGAATAAAGCAAGTAAAGAGGTATACATATTAGCAGATGCAAACCTATAGTTTGGTGGGGTGAGGGGAGAGTCAAACATTCCCATTTTAGGCAAGATGGAAAAATAGATTTCTGAAGCTGTCCTGTTCTCATAAGCATCTCCACCGCTGGGCTTCTAGTGAAAAAAGCAAGCCCAGGTCTTCTCTTAAAATATACACGTTCTAGGGCTTCTCTGGTGGCACAGTGGTTGAGAGGCTGCCTGCCGATGCAGGGGACACGGGTTCGGGTCCCGGTCCGGGAGGATCCCACATGCCACGGAGTGGTTGGGCCCGTGAGCCATGGCCGCTGGGCCTGAGCGTCCAGAGCCTGTGCTCCGCAACGGGAGAGGCCACAACAGTGAGAGGCCCGCGTACCACAAAAAAAATAAATAAATAAAGTTTTTCTAAACACAAATATTTAAAAGCAGTGAATACGTACTTTTCTTTACTATCCAAGGGCCCAGGAGAATCCAGACAGAAGCCTGTGGGAAATTCAAACAAACAAACAAAACACCTCTCAGGATTTAATACATGATGCACCACTTTGTCATTGAAATAAATAAATAAAACTACTAGTACTGTTTCTTTAAGGCCATCAACAAAGGCTCATGGCTTGGACTTTTGACAGAATTGAAGTTGAGTCTCCATGATTGCTAAAACTTTTGTAAAAGTCTAAATATTTTCATAGTATATCTACTCATCCTTTCCTACTTGCAAATAGCATCATGGAAAACAGGATTTGAGGAGAGTGAATTAAACCAAACCTCGTGACTTATTTACAAAACAGAAACAGACTCACAGATGTAGAAAACAAATTTATGTTACCAAAGGGGGAAAGAAGGAGGTGGAGGGGATAAATTAGGAGTTTGGGATTAGCAGATACAAACTACTACATATAAAATAGATAAACACCAAGGTCCTACTGTATAGCACAGGGAACGATATATATTCAATATCTTGTAATAACCTATAATGAAAAAGAACTATATATACGTATAACTAAATCACTTTGCTGTACACCAGAAACTAACACAACATTGTAAATCAACTATACTTCAATCAAAATAAAAAAAAGTTCCTAAACCAAACCTCATGATTGCTTCGTTATTCAGATAGAGGTTACCCAGGCTAACTTTCTGTGAGTTCCAACCACGGAAAGAATAGGTACCTGTTTTCTGGAATAGTTTTGGTTTCAAATATCTTATATCCTGTCAGATCATATGCACAACTCAGCGGGTTGGAAAATACAATTATGTTCTCTGACAAGCAAGGCAAGTATTTATTGCCTTCAACAAAATAACATAAAGTGAGGTGCTCAACTCACCAACGGCAGCAGAATAGAGGAGACACTGCTCAGCATGGCCCAGAGCCACCAGGGCCTGCCTAGCGCACACCTTTCCTCCACGATGTCTAAATAATCGTACAGGAAGTTAGGTGTTACTGCTCCTGACATTCTCCCTTGCCAAACTGCCACAATCCTATCCCTGGTTCTTAAGAAGCCTACATTTTAAGACTTTTGCTCTTGCAGTTCCCTAACCTAAAGCATCTGTGCAAATATACCTTGCAGTAACATGAACTTATGGATTACAATAAAATGCACTGGCACAGTTTCTCCATAGCAGGCTCACTGAAATAATTTCATTATATATCCAATAATTGACTCAGCATTTTAACCAATAAGATTTCCTGAATGCCACGTAGAGTGGTATGGTTAATTTCACACTATTACTCATCCTCAACACCAAGCACAAACCACCTCCCTGTGGCCACTTGACACGTTTCTTCTCTTCATAAACTGCCACAGGGGCTCCTTTGTACTGTTGTTAAGGGTGTTTGTAACTCAATGCCGGACTTTTCTGTTTACTATCTCAACTCACCAAACTAAGTTTCTAGGTGAAAGCGCACATTTCAGCAAATTCCAAGTATTGCTTCCCACACGGCAGACACATGATAAAAATGTTTAAGACTAAAAGAATACCTGAATCAGTTGATTCGGAGGAGCCCATTCTCTGCAGACAGCTATTCCTCACCTCCAGGGGCTGTTCATACTCACTGAAACCAAGAAAAGTAACACTCTCTATAGCTCTAGGACATAATTAAAAGGTTACATACAGGAGACAGGCCATGACATGGCAAGTTGCCATGCTGCCATCAACCATCATTACTTTCAGACCACACCACAGAACACTTGGCCACCCAGAACACCCAGTTAGCACTTGAGCATAAAAGGAGATGAGAAAAGAGTGGGTTAGCATGGTCTGGGTCACACTATAGGACAGGACGACAAAGAAGACTATTGGAGTATTTCCTGAAATGAGAGCATGTGTTCTAGGTACTGAGCTAGGAGCAGGGGTGAATAGGACAAGTTCCTGCTTTTCAGAGATTGGAAAAGACATGTGCTTATTTAGAAAATGTGACGTCCAAGATTGAAGAGAAAGCAGTTTCACCAGAAAAACGGTGGGATGCATTTTTTGCAATAAGGAAAACAGCAGGGAAATTTGTGGCATGGAAAGTTGAATAAAAAGACCTGGTCTTAGGAAAGCATCGGGGTGGACATCAGGAAGGTGCACGGGGCGAGGGATTGCGACGATTTTGCAAACGCCAGGAAAGAAAATGCCACGTCCCTTTGCTGAAAAGGAAACAAAGCTCACAGGATACTAAGCTCCTACGAGGTGGCTCAGCAAAGGGTGGAAGTGAGCGCCTAGGAGGGCCTGCTTTTCCCGCGTGGAGGGAGATTTCAAAGAGCTTCCTGGAATAGGGACAGAAGAGCACAGGGCAATCCGAAAGGGGTGGCGAAGGTGGGGAGTCGGGGCAGACCCACTCCCTACCGGGCCTGGCTCGGGGCTGAGGGCGGCCCTAGAGGGTCCGAACGGCCTCTCCCGCCCAACATTCGGCCTGGGGGGGGCGCGGGTGCACATGGCGGGCCCCCGCCGGTGGGGCCGCCCCCAAGCGGCGGACAGGCAGGTCTCGCTCCTCTCCCGGCCGGTTTCCCGGCCCGATCTACCCGAAAGCCGTCTGGGAGGCCAGCGGCCTGAGGCACCGCTCTTCGGTCCCTCCTCACCTGCCCAGTCCCTGCAGCTGGTCCATGGTGACCGTCAGGCTGGTGACAGGCGACAGGCCCCCGGCGGCTGGCGTGCTGAACAGCGCCTTCACGACGGGCTGCGGTGCGGGAGGGGGGCTGCAGGCGAAGAGCAGGCGGCGGCGGTGCGGGGGCTCCGGGCCCAGTTCCATGGCGGCGCCCTGCCTCCCAGGGATTCTGCTCCCTCTTCCTCCGCCTCTGCCGCGCCCGCCCCGCCCCGCCGGCACTGGCCTCGGCCGCGCGCCCCACTGCCGGCGCCCGCGGGTCAAACACAAACACGACCCCGCGGTTCAGGGACGCGGCTGCCGCGGGCAAGCGAAGAGGACGGGCGGGTGTCCGGACTCGGCAGGCGCCAGACACAGGCGCGAGCGCTTCCCCTCACTCCGCGAGGCCGGCGGGCGGGCGCCGGCAACCTGAAGATTAAATCCAAACAAGCGGGGCAGGTCTAGGAGGGAGAGCGGCTAGACCGCGAGGCCACGGCCCGGTCTCACACTCTCTTCACTCTTCTTTGACTCTCTTGCCCAGCCCGGGAGTGCTGAAAACCAGGCCGACCTTCACCTCCCTCCCGCGCTGTCGCTGCCGAGGTGGCCTTTCGCGGTAATAGCTGCTCACTAGGGCCTGCCAATGCCCCGCCCTCCCTTTCCTAGTTGGCGCCAAACGGAATCCACCAATCAGTAACCAGTTCTCCTCCTCGCACAGGAATGGCAGCTAGGCTGGACCAATGAGAGGGGAAGAAGGAAGCAGCTCGCGGGACTCCGCGAGGTCACCCCTCCTCAGAAAGGGGAGGGGCCTAGAGGGGACCTGAGCTCCTCTGAGCCAGAGTGGCTCGGAGGTCAATGAAAACTCCCAGCTGAACCTGCGAGGCGCCGGGGGAGACCGGAAGCCCCTCTTGACCCATTGCATGGTGGGAAGCGTAGTTCGCACAGCCAGCGGCAGTCCAGTCACTACTTACCCCCGTTAGGCCAAAGCTATATCGGCCGCCCGTCCCGCGCTCCGCAAACTGAGGAAATGTGGAGGGTGGAGAAGGCGGTCCGGGCCCTTCTCCCACCCTGGGCCTCCAGGCCCTAATTTTATCGCGAGAGAGGGAAGTGAATGACCCAAGGACTGGACGCTGCCTCCTGAACACCAGGGCCCAACTCTGGACCGCTGACTCCTGTCCAACAGGTAGTTCTGGCCATGAGCCGCTGACCACAAGACTTAACCCTACGGCCTGGACTGTGGGCCTCGGCATTGTTTGCTCACCTCCATTTTAGCTCTTGTATAATACTTTTCTCAGAATCATTTCCTTCTCTCCCACCCTTTCTTACCTCATTGGGATAGCAATACCGTAAATATAATAATAGCTAATGCTTATGTAGTGCTTAGGTCCCCGTGTTCCAAGGGCTTTATCTATTAATTCGTTTGATTCTTTTTTTAAAAATTTATTTATTTTTGGCTGCGTTGGGTCTTCGTTGCTGCGCGTGGGCTTTCTCGTTGTGGGGCGCGGGGGCTACTCTTCGTTGTGGTGCATGGGCTTCTCACTGCGGTGGCTTCTCGTTGCTCTAGGGCGCAGGCTCAGTAGTTGTGGCACATGGGCTCAGTAGTTGTGGCTCACGGGCTCTAGAGCGCAGGCTCAGTAGTTGTGGCACATGTGCTTAGTTGCTTCGAGGCATGTGGGATCTTCCTGGACCAGGGCTCGAACCCATGTCCCCTGCATTGGCAGACAGATTGTTAACCACTCTGCCACCAGGGAAGCCCTAATTCGTTTAATTCTTAAACAGTTCTGTGAGACAGGAATTGTCCCCATTTTATAGATGACCAGATTTGTTGTTATATCCTCTGTACCAGTGGCAACTCCTAGAATGAATGATTTTATGAGAGAGGCAGAGGTACAGCAATCAGTCCTTAAGAGGACTTGTCTTTAGATAGCATGTTTAGAGCAAATACTCTTGATTATTTAGATTGTATATTTATTTTAGGTGTCTGGTTGAGATTATGACCACTACCTCTGTTTTGGGCCTACCGTTAAATTCATTAAATATTTCTTTAAAAAGCTTTTGCTGGGGTGGAGGGATAAATTAGGAGGATGGGATTAACATATATACACTACTATATGTAAAATAGATAATGAACAAGGACCTACTGTATAGCACAGGAAACTATACTCAATATTTTGTAGTAACCTGTAAGGGAAAAGAATATGAAAAAGAATGTATATATGTATAACTAAATCACTGTGCTGTACATCTGAAACTAACATAACATTGTAAATCAACTATGCTTCAACTAAAAAAATAAATAAAAAGCTTTTGCTTTCAAAGGTTTGTATTATGCAAATAATACAAAATAATTATAGCCTTAGAAAATACAGATAGTTATAATTTTAAAAAATCATCCATAATTCTACCATCTTCAAAGAAACAATGGTCAACATTTTGAACTTTTTGTATGGACGTACACTATAATTATACAGTCAATATTTGTTTCATGGTTAAAGGAATGGAAAGTCCTTGCCCGAGCAGACATTTCCTGAATGGGATTTGCCCAAGTAGGTTGACATACTGAAGCATTTCCACCAGCAATCCAAGTATTGGAATGAAAACTGTGTCCGAAATGTTAGAGAACCTTTTTTGTTTTTCCTTTCTAAATGTTGTTGGGGACTTCCCTGGCGGTCCAGTGGCTAAGACTCCACGCTCCCAATGCAGGGGGCCTGGGTTCGATCCCTGGTCAGGGAACTGCATCCCACGTGCCGCAACTAAGAGTTCACATGCCGAAACTAAAGATCCCGCACACAGCAACAAAGATCCCAGTTTGTCGCAACTAAGACCCGGTGCAGCCAAATAAATCAATAAATATATAAATTTTTTTTTTAAAAGGTTGATGAAGTGTTGAGGATGACTTTTTTTTTTTTTTAAGGTTTGCGTCCATGGATTGTGAAATAAAAGCAAAAGAAAAGGAATAATTTAACCAAACCCTTTTCCCCATTCACTCAGGAATGCTCTCCAAAGTCCTGGAGCAGCTCTGGGGGGAAGGGAAGAGACCTGCGCTGTGAATTGAGAGGTCTGAATTCTAATGTAGCTCTGCTTTGGGGCAAGTCGATTTTTGTTCACTCGTTCATTCAGTCTCTACTGTGAGCCTACCAATTTGCCAGATCCAAACAGACAGGGTTAATGCTTCCTTAGAGATTTGCCCGGAATACTCTTCTTCACTCAGCTAACACCCACCCTTTTAAGAAAGCTCTACCGTCAGATACTGTCACTGACACATTCCCCTGTTACCATCCACATTCCAGGCACCACATGTTTACACTGGTTTCTGTGATAATTTAATGCCCCCCCAAAAAAGATAATAAACGCAAAAGGATAGGGACCCCCCCCCTTTCGTTTTCTCTACTCTAGTGCCTGATTCAGGGAAACCCTCAGCACATAATAGATCGAATACATGCTGCGAAGAAAAAGTGTGACTGCTTTGAGAGTGTTTAAGAAGGGAATTTAATCTGGTGTGGTATTGTCAGGGAATCTCTGAGGAAGTGTCCGGGAGGATAAGTCCTTAGGAGGTGGAAGAAAGCGTGTTCTGGGCAGAGGGACAGAACCTAAGCAAAATCTCTGAGGCTGGGAGGAGTCCCCCCCTCCCCACCTTGTGGCAGAGAACGAGGGGGAGGGGTTGTTGCAGAGGGCACAGACTCTGCAGGGGCTTGTAGACCACATTCTGCAAATTTATCTCAAGGGCAATGGGAAATAATTGAAAGGTTTACATTTATATTTGAAAAAGATAACCCTGGCTGATTTAATATTTTACATGTGCCCATTCTTCTTTCACCCACCTGTGCTGTTAGCCAGATTGGATTTATTCTGCATGGTTACCTGAGGCAGTGTGAGCCTCCCTGGAGGTTTCAGATTAACACTGAAAAGGAAAGTCAGAACTAACAAAGCTTTCCAAGGTGGAATGAGCAGTCCACAAGTCTGTATCACCAGGGTCTTATTGCTGTGGGGGTGAGGAGTACCTAGCATCGAGGGTTCCCAGATCCTAGTTCTACATTACAGTTATCTGGGGAGTTTTGACTTTTACTTAGTTATTTATTTACTGAGTTCGCAATCCATTTACATGGGACAAATTCAAATGATACCAAAAAAGGCCTAGACAAAATCTCCCTCCCATCCCTGTCTACCCTGTTTCCTCCCCGTTGGTCATCACTGGCCAGCTTTGTGTGTGTGTGTCTCCTGGAGCCTGTGTCTGTGCTAACAAGTGCATGTACATATTCCGCCACACATACTTTTCATTTTTCATAGACGGCAACAATATGTTATAAACACTGTCCTGAATCTCGCTTTTTTCCACTTCATATATCTTGGAGTTGGTTCCATATTAACAGATAAATTTCCTCTTTTTTTTTTTTTATTGCTACCAGTTTGGGGAGCTTATTTGAAAATAGAGATTCTCTGGTCTCCCTTGGATATTTTGACTTCATAGGCTTGGTGTAGGGCCCTGCCTGGAATCTGTATAATCAGAAAGCTCTATGAATTGTTCTGAAACACAGGTTTGGGAACCACTTAACTGAATGACTTTTAAGGCCACTGAATTCCAGAGATCCCACACATTATTCTAATACATAATTTGTGTTTATCCTGGTTTGTGCTGGGTAACAAGCTCTGTAGGATGGTATTCTGAGCACAGGCTAAATCTTGTCTCATGGTTAAATGTCTGCTCTGGGATAACAAACTTTTCTAGCAGAAACCGCACCCCCACCCCTGCCCATTCTTTCGTGGGTGCTTCCTGAACAGTGAAACCCACCCCCAGTACTTTTTTGGCCTCCTGCGTTACGGCAGAGAACTCCCAAATTCCCGTTACTGATAGGAATATCTCGCCTGAATTCCTGCCCCACATCTGAATTCACCTAGAATGGCCCGCCGGCAACTCACAACTCTACTTACCTCAAGTCCACTTACTTCTCTTTCCTTCCTAACCGGACTTGTGACCCTGCCTAGTGCCCTTGGCAGGAAAAGGCACCTTCACCTGCCTGTTCTTCCCCCGCTGCTGACCTGATCTGGCTGGACTCCCAAGCCCTTGACCCCTAAATGCTCTTTCTAAATGCAAATCTGATCTCCTCTCACCCTCTGTTTGAAGCCCTTTCCTGTAACCCCCCAACTGCTTAAAGCAGGGACTTCCATACGTTTTGGACCCATGACCTGGAACACACATATCAAAAAGTTTTCAATGCATCATTTACTCAGTACTACCTGTAATACACTGTTTTCTCTTTTATTTTTGTGACTTAAAAATCCTAGCTATGAAAAAATTTGAAATTTTTAAAAAATCCTAGTTATGAATCCCTAAAATAAATGTGTTATGATGGCCTGTGACCTACACTTTGAAAAGCAGTGGCCGATAGGCTCAGTAAGCTAATAATGGTGTCAGCAGGACTCCTTTCATCTTAAAAGCTGTATGAAAAAATAAAGTGGGAATTCTCGGGCAGTCCAGTGGTTAGGACTCGGCGGTTTCACTGCCGTGGCCTGAGTTCAATCCCTGGTCAGGAACTAAGATTCCTCAAGCTGCTCACAGAGCGGCCCCCCAAAAAAATCTCAGAAAAATTCCTTCCCATTCCTCTTGTTTTGTGTAGTTTATTACTTGGCTCAACATCCCTGTTCTTGCGTTCATTCACTCAACAAATGTTTATTCATTGCCTACTGGGACAAACCTTGTGCTAGAAATAAAATGCCACAATCCCTACCCTCAGCAGGCTTACATCTGCCAAATACAGTCTCACAGAGGAATGCTTGCAGTGATGAAAGCATTATCATGATAATGGATGCTGTCTGGGGCAGGCTGGTGGAGCTAGGAGGAGGGGTGGAGATGGAGACTCAGAAAGCTGGAGTGGGAAGGGAGGGGGGACTTCCCAAAGGAGATTAAAGCTACTGAAGCTTGAGGGTGTAGGTTGTTGGAAAAGGGTGATTCGGGGTGGGGTGAGGTGGGGTGATTTTTAAGGAGAGGAAAGAGGCCTCAGAAGCCAGGAGGTGAGGATCCTACTTCTGCAGAATGGGCTCGTGGGAATGGCTGTGAGGACACAAGTGGAAGGAAGGGGACAATTCTTGAAAGATTGAGCATGCTGAAGGGATTGGCCTCATCCTGTGGACAGTGGAGGGTGTGGAGGGTGGATGAAAATTGCTGCAGGGTGGGTCAGTGGGGGAGAGTGGGGAAGCCTGGGGAACAAGGAAGGGGCTGTCCAAATAGTTCCGGTGGGGAATGGCAAGATCCTGAACCGAGGCGGTGGGAAGCGGGGTGAGGGCTCAACAATGGGAAGAGGGGTGTGAGTGACCTTAGGAGCTGAGGAAGGAGATGGAGCTCACTGGGTTTTGATAGCTGAGTCATTGAGGTGGGGGAGGGAACGGGAGGAGTCTAGAATGATTTCTAGGAAAGGACTTAAGCACCTGGGTGGGTGGTGGCATTATTTCAACAATAAGAGGCACAGTTCTTGGAGGAATCTGATGAGCTCAGTTTTGGGCTTGTCTACTGTCTGGGGTTGGCACTCGGGAGAGAGATTTGGAGTTCATTAGCATAAGGATGATAATGTCCACTGAGGGTGTGCAGGGAGTGTTTTAGGAGGCTGGCTCTGGAGGGCACCAGCACTGAAGCCTGGATGCAGCAGGAGAGGCCCAGGAAGGTGGGGCTGGAGAAGCCACCGCAAGGCAGGAGTGGCCAGTCTCTGGTTCAATCCTGGTGACTGAAGGGAGTCACTGAAGGGGGCCACGCAGAGGTCTTCATCATGTTGAGTGAGTGGTAGAGGTGGGAGGTGAGGAAGAAGCCACAGGAAGGCTCTGGGATGGCAAGAGATGGCACAGAAGGTATAGTACAGTTCAAAGTGCACCAACAAGCACTTAAACAAATGTTCATAGCCATGTTATTCGTTTTAGCTCCAGCAGAGAGCAACCCAAATGCCTATCAACCATAGAATGGGTATCTGGAGGTTCTTTCATACAGCAATGAAAAGTAAAAACTACACCATTGGGACTTCCCTGGTGGCGCAGTGGTTAAGAATCTGCCTGCCAGTGCAGGGGACATGGGTTTGAGGCCTGGTCCGCGAAGATCCCACATGCCGCAGAGCAACTAAGCCCGTGCACCACAACTACTGAGCTTGTGCTCTAGAGCCCACAAGCCACAACTACTGAGCCCACGTGCCACAACTACTGAAGCCCACGCACCTAGAGCCCGTGCTCCGCAACAAGAGAAGCCACCCCAATGAGAAGCCCGGGCACCGCAACGAAGAGTAGCCTCCACTCTAGAGAAAGCCCTCGCAAGGCAACGAAGACCCAACGCAGCCAAAAATAAATAAATAAAATAAATAAATTTAAGAAAACAAAAAAAACTACACCATGGATCGATCTCACAATCGATGTTGAACGTAAGCTAGACATGGAAGAGGATATACTGTTTGACTCCGCAGCATAAAGTTAAACAAAGTCCTGCTTTTTAACCTTGGTAATAGAAATTAGGGTCCTGGTGATCTCTGGGGTGGTGGTGACTAGAAAAGGCCATGAGGAGGACTTTTTTTTTTTTTAACATCTTTATTGGGGTAGAATTGCTTTACAATGGTGTGTTAGTTTCTGCTTTACAACAAAGTGAATCAGTTATACAAAGTGAATCAGTTATACATATACATATGTTCCCAGACTCAAGAGGGAAGAGGAGGACTTTTTACATGAATGTGCTCACCTTGTGGAAATTCACTGAGCTGCAGGCTCCTGATTTGTTCACTTTTCTATATGAATAGTATATTTCAGTGAAATGTTTCCTGTTAGTAACAAAATAACTTTCCCTTGACCCCACTTTCCCCTCCAGCTATAGTCCTTTCCTTCATAATAAAACGCAAAAAAGTTGTCTCTAACTTCTCTCTTCCCATTTTCTCTCTTTTTTTTTGGAAAAGTATTTTTTTTATTAGTTATCTCTTTTTTTTTTTTTTTTTTTTTTGCGGTACGCCGGCCTCTCACTGTTGTGGCCTCTCCCGCCGCGGAGCACAGGCTCCGGACGCACAGGCTCAGCGGCCATGGCTCACGGACCCAGCCGTTCTGCGGCACGTGGGATCTTCCCGGACTGGGGCACGAACCCATGTCCTCTGCATCGGCAGGCGGACTCTCAACCACTGCACCACCAGGGAAGCCCCTAGTTATCTCTTTTATACATATTAGTGTATACATGTCAATCCAAATCTCCCAACCTCCCATTTTCTCTTGAACCCACTCCAACCAGACATTCACCCTGCCGACTCCGTGGAAATGGCATCTGGCAAATTCTCCAGGGACCTTCATTTTGCTGAACCTAGTACCAGTTCGCATGCCTGTCTTACTCTGCTCAGCAGCCATCTGTTATAGCACTGGATACAGTTCACTACTCCCTTCTAGAAATATTTTCTGCACTTGGATTTCAGGACACCGTACTCCAGATTTTCCACCTCTGTACAGTTGCTCCTAAAAAAAAAAAAAAAAATGCTTTAACAACATTGTAAGTCAACTATACTCCAATAAAAAAATTTTTTAGGGCTTCCCTGGTGGTGCAGTGTTTGGGAGTCCGCCTGCCGATGCAGGGGACATGGGTTCGTGCCCCGGTCCGGGAACATCCCACATGCCGCGGATTTTAAAAATTATTTGGAGAGGTCATGACAGAGGAAGCCATTTGGCCACTCAAGGGTGGGAAGCAGGCACAGGGAGGGAGAACAGCCTTGAAGTTCTTCTGGGGCATGGCGGCCTCTTGTTCCAAGTAGCAGCAGCATAGAGCCTGGCTCGTAGCCAGAAGGAGAAATGTTTGTGGTGTAAATGAAAACTAAGGATGTGAATGTTATCCTGAAGGCAGTGGGGTTAGAAAGGGCCTCGAGACACCAGCATTCCTCTCCCCTCCTCTCCCCGCAAGGAAGATGAACTGAACTTATGGCTTGGGGTGGTGAGGCAGGTCCTTGTGGTCCCTTTTCTCTTCTGAAAAGGCTGACTTTTTCTGCCACTCTTCCCCGGTGGACATTGGTGTAGCACTCAAAGAGGCCACCAGAGGGCACTTGTTTCCCAGGAGAATATTCTTGGGGACTGAACTGAGGAGTGTTGTTGGTAGAAAAGGCAGCTAGAGGGACTTGCCACGTGTGAAAAAATGAATGCACCCCAGTCTCTGGGGCTCTGCTTCTAGAGCCTTTTTTTTGGCTGCCTTGGGTCTTCGTTGCTGTGCATGGGCTTTCTCCAGCTGCGGAGAGCAGGGGCTACTCTTCATTGCCGTGCGTGGGCTTCTCATCGCGGAGGCTTCTCTTGTTGCGGAGCACGGGCTCTAGGCGCCTGGGCTTCAGTAGTTGTGGCTCACGGGCTCAGTAGTTGTGGCTCTCGGGCTCCAGGCGCGCGGGCTCAGTAGTTATGGCTCGCAGGCTTAGCTGCTCCATGACATGTGGGATCTTCCCGGACCAGGGCTCGAACCCGTGCCGCCTGCATTGGCAGGCGGATTCTTAACCACTGCACCACCAGGGAAGCCCACATGTATCTTTTTGAAGTATGGTTTTCTCTGGGTATATGTCCAGTAGTGGGATTGCTGGGTCGTATGATAGTTTTTTTTTTTTTTTAAGGGACCTCCATACTGTTCTCCTCAGTGACTGTAGTAGCAAATCTTATAATAATTATACAGGCAATAGTCTGAAATACAGTTTAGAGCCATTGTCCCAAACTTGAAGGTTTCAGCCATGATAATAGGTCAGTGATCTTGAGGGTCCTAGGAATTTGTTCAAGGATTTGCATAATATTGTGGAAAATGTTAATATTTGGCACCATCCTGTGAAATAGGTCTGAGCCTGTCCAGAGTTGGTAGGTTGCTCCATATCTCATCAAACCAGTCTCTTAGTCCTGAGAATAGATCAGTTTAGTTAAAAGGTTGTGCCTTGTTTTCGGAAGCAGTGATGCAGGTGGGTTCCCCAAGTTAGGCCTACAGAGTACAAGCAATCAGGTATTTAATGAGAGGCATTTCTATGGAAACAATCAAAACAAAAAAAATTTAAAAAAAAACAAAGGTGTGTGACTGGAGCAGATTGTAATCCCAATTTCTGACTTCTGAAGGCAGCCAGATTTCTAGGTGTTGGGCTTAAATCCTCTTCAAATGGAGTGAGGGCAGACAGTGGCAATCTAATAGATTTTCCCGGGTCACAGTTTGAATCTCTGGTGATGCTTCTGAGTGGCCCACGCAGCAACAGACATGAAGATTGTCCATACATGAGCTGTTACGGTGATTTCTCTGAAATTTATATTAAGTGTCCTATTTTAGCCTGCATAGCTTCAGGAAAAGGGCAGTTTTAGTTCTCAATGATTCCAAGTCAGGAGGATGGGAGAAAAATTTGAAACATTAGTTTGGAGAGTTGTAGCCAGATATTAGAGGAAATGAGGAGAAATCAGTATGCAGACCAGTTTATAGGTAGACAACAAAACCTCAATGACAATTAACAGAACTAGTATTTAATATCCTCAAGTACATATTAAATTTTCTACTGAAACATAATTTTTCTGTCTAAAATTACCCCCATTTTTATCAAAGATAACCAACTTAAGACTAATTTGCTTGCAAATTAAGTCTAGTTTCAATAAACTTGGCTTGATTATTTATATGAGTACAGCAAGAAAAAGTGACTGACCATATAGGCTCCTTTAAGTCTGCTTTGCTGGAACTTTTCATAAGGAATCCCAGATTGAACTTTTAAAATTCTACATGACTATTCTTGAGGCTTGGTTGGGAGGGGCCAGGGCAATAGGCCACGGCTGGCAGGGACTTAGGATGGGACATTTTTAGAGTGAGAAAGTCAGTGGAGAAGAATCCAGGAGAGGGGACAAATGGAGCCAAGCCCCTGACTGGCTGAGGGCTGGGCCCAAAAGACAAGATGGTGTGGGGTTGACTGTCTGCCTAGGGTTTGGCTAGGTGTGTAAGGCTCTAGAAGAAGCTGGTACAGTCATCCACTCATCGACATTAACTGATGGCTACTCTGTGCCAGACAGTGCCTAGAGGAGGAAATTGAGTGCTGAATACACTCCTTTACCCTATTCCTG
>NW_020838056.1:0-22166 GCF_003676395.1 Aethalodelphis obliquidens
TGCGATGTGGGCTTTGGTTGTGAGGTGGTTCCTGCTGTGTTCCTCATCCCCTTTGTGATGTGGACCTTTGGTGTGAGGTTCTTCCTGCAGCATTCCTCATCCCCTCTGTGATGTGGGCTGTTGTTGTGAGGTGATTGTGGCGTGTTTTCTCATCCCCTTTGGGTTCTGGGCCCTTTGGTTTGAAGTGGTTCCTACTTGGTTTCTCATCCCCTTTGTGATGTGCGCTTTCAGGGTAATGTGGTTCCTGCTGGGGTCCTCAACCCCTTGTGATGGGGCTTTGGGTTAAATGGTTCCTGCTTGTTTCCTCATTCCATTTGTGATGTCGGCTTTTGGTGAGAAGTTGTTCCTGCTGGGCTCCTCATCCCCTTAGTGATGTGGACCCTTTGGTGTGAGGTGGCTCTTGCTGGTTTCCTCGTCCACTTTGTGATATGGGTCCGTTTGTGTGAAGGCTTCCTGCTGGGTTCCTCATCCCCTTTGTGATGTGGCCTTTTAGGGTGAGGTGGTTCCTGCTGGGTTTCTGATTCCCTTTGTGATGTGGGCTCTTTGGTGTATCATGGTTCCTTCTTAGTTCCTTATCCCCTTGTGATGTGGACCCTTTGATGTGAGGTGGTTCCTACTGGGTGCCTCATACCCTTTTTAATGCGGGCCCATGGGGTGATGTGGTTCCTGCTGTGTTCCTCATCCCCTTTGTGATGTAAGCTTATGGTGTCAGGTGGCCCCTCCTGGGTTCCTCATCCCCTTTTCGATGTGGGATTTTGGTGTGAGGTGGTTCCTGATGGGTTACTCATCCCCTTTGTTTTGTGGACCCTTTGTTGTGAGGTGGTTCCTTGTGGGTTCCTGATCCCTTTTGTGATGTGGGCTTTCGTTGTGAGGTGGTCCCTGCTAGGTTCCTTATACGCCATGTGATGTCACCTTTTGTTTTGAAGTGGTTCCAGCTTGGTTCCTCTTCCCCTTTGTGATGTGGGCCCTGTTGTAGTTTCATAGGACAGGGCCAAAAGTAAGCTCATCACACGAGATGAATTGTGCTGAAGCACAGCAGTAGAGGGCTGCCGCTTGCTCAGGCAAAACAGCGCCGTCTGTCTTGCTGTGGTAACTTTTATTAAAGCATTATCTAGATTTACACTTTAAGACTTGTTTTCTTAACATTTCAGAAGTGCCAAAGCAGCAACCTATGTTTTTATTAATTATACAAGGAATAATTGGCTTTCGTGAGCACCTGCTGTGCTTCGTCCTTGAGTGCAAGAACAGCACAAAGTTCCCACCATTATTTTGATTATACTGAAGTAGCACAAGGACATTTCCTTGCGTTCCCACCACTCTGATTATACTGAGGACATCTCATGGATCAGTGCCCAAAGCACTCAGTGCTTCTTTTGCAGGCCCCCGGTTTGCCGGGGGGGCTCAAAGCAATCAGGACTGTTTGCAGTTCTGGCTTATTCGCCAGCCCCCAGTTTGCTGGGGGTGGGGGGGCTCATGGGTCACGTGTCCTTTCCATGTCCTCAGTTATCCCACTACAGGGCCCTTTGCTGTGAAGTGGTTTCTGCTGTGTTCCTCATCCCCTTTTTGATGTGGACCCTTGGTTGTGAAATGGTTCATGCTGGGTACCTCATCCCATTTGTAATATGGGGTTTTGGTGTGAGGTGGTTCCTGCTGGGTCCATCATCCTCTTTGTGATGTGGGCTTTAAGTGTGATGTGGTTCCTGCAGGGTTCCACATGCCATGTGTGATGTGGTCTTTTGGTGTGAGCTGTTTCCTGCTGTGTTCCTCATACACGTTGTGACGTGGGCCCTTTGGTGTGAGGGGTTTCCTACTGGGTTCCTTATCCCCTATATGATGTGGGCTTTTCGTGTGAGGTGTTTCCAGCTTGGTTCCTCATCCCCTTTGTGATCT
The DNA here is from genome assembly GCF_003676395.1 of Aethalodelphis obliquidens. Lineage (NCBI taxonomy): Eukaryota > Metazoa > Chordata > Mammalia > Artiodactyla > Delphinidae > Aethalodelphis > Aethalodelphis obliquidens. The sequence goes on from NW_020838056.1 coordinate 1,891, forward strand.
GGGCCCTTTGGTGTGTGCTGGTTCATGCTGGGTTCGTCATACCTTTTGTGATATAGACTCTTCAGTGTGAGGTGGTTACTGCTGGGTCACTCATCCCCTTTGTAATGTGGGCTTTTGTTGTTAGGTGGTTCTTGCTGGGTTCCTCATCCCATTTGTGATGTGGATTCTTTGGTGTAAGGTGGTTCTCGTTGGGTGCCTCATCCCATTTTTAATGTGGGGCTTTGTGGTGAGGTGATTCCTGCTCGGTTCCTCATCCCTGTGGTGATGTAGGCTTTTGTTGTGAGGTGGTTCCTGCTTGGTTCCTCATCCCCTTTGTGATGTGGGTCCTTTGGTGCGAGGTGGTTCCTATTTGGTTCCTTATCCCGTTTCCAATGTGGGGCTTTGGGTTAAGTGGTTCCTGCTGGTTTCCTCAATCCATTTGTGATGTGGGCTTTGGTGTGAAGATGTTCCTGCTGGGTGCTTCATCCCCTTAGTGATGGGGACCCTTTGGTGTGAGGTGGTTCTTGCTGGCTTCCTCATCCCCTTTGTTATATGGGCCCATTGGTGTGTGGGCTTGCTGATGGGTTCCTCATCCCCTTTCTGATGTGTACCCTTTGGTGTGAGGTGTTTCCTGCTGGGTTCCTCATCCCCTTTGTGATGTGGACCCTTGGGTGTGAAGTGGTTCCTGCTGGGTTCCTCATTCCCTTTGCGATGTGCGGTTTTGTTGTGAGGTGGTTCCTAACGGGATCCTCATCCCCTTTGTGATGTGGACCCATTCGTGTGAGCTTGTTCTTGCTGGCTTCCTTATCTCATTTGTGATGTTGGCTTTTGGTGTGAGCTGGTTCCTGCTGGGCTCCTCATCCCCCTGGTGATGTGGGCCATTGGGTGTGAAGTGGTTCCTGCTGGGTTCCTCATTCCCTATGTTTTGTGGGCTCTTGCTGTCAGGTGGTTCCTGCTGGGTCCCCATCCTCTTTGTGATGTGGGCTTTTAGTGTGAGGTGGTTCCTGCCAGATTCCTCATCCCCTTTGTGATGTGATGTTTTGGAGTGAGGTGTTCCTGATGCGTTCCTCATCCCCTTTGTGTTGTGTACCCTTTGGTATTAGGTGGATCCTGCTGAGTCCCTCATTGCTTTTGTGATGTTCGCTTTTGTTGTGAGGTGGTTCCTGCTGGGTTCCTCATACCCTATGTGATGTCATGTTTTGTTTTACAGTCGTTCCAGCTTCATTCCTCATCCCCATTGTGATGTGGGCCATTGTGTGTGAAGTGGAACCAGCTGAGTCCACATCCCATTTGCGATGTGCCCTTTTGGTGTGAGGTGGTTCCTGTTCGTTTCCTGATTCCCTACGTGATATGGGCTTTTGGTGTGAGGTGGTTTCTGATTTGTTCCTCATCCCCTTTGCTCTGTAGGCTTTTGGTGTGAGGTGGTTCCTGCTGGGTTCCTCATCGCCCTTGTAATGTTGGCTTTTGGTGTGATGTGGTTCCTGCTGGGTTCCTCATCGTCTTTGTGATGTATGCTTTTGGTGTGAGGTGGTTCCTGCTGGGTTCCTCATCCCCCTTGTAATGTTGGCTTTTGGTGTGACGTGGTTCCTGCTGGGTTTCTCATCCACTTTTTGATGTGGGCTTTTGTTGTGAGGTGGTTTATGCTGGTTTCCGCACCAACTTTGTGATGTGGGCTTTTAGGGTGAGGTGGTTCCTGCTGGGTTTCTGATTCCCTTTGTGATGTGGGCTCTTTGGTGTAACGTGGTTCCTTGTTGCTTCCTCATCCCTTTTGTGATGTGGGCTTTCGTTGTGAGCTGGTTCTTGCTGGGTTCCTCATACCCTCTGTGATGTCACCTTTTGTTTTGAAGTGGTTCCAGCTTGGTTCCTCATCCCGTTTTTGATGTGGACCCTTGGGTGTCAAGTGATTTCTGCTGGGTACCTCATCCCATTTGTAATACGGGCTTTTGGTGTGAGGTGGTTCCTGCTGGGCTCCTCATCCCCTTTGTGATCTGGGCCCTTTGGTGTGTGCTGGTTCATGCTGGGTTCCTCATTCCTTTCGTGATGTGGATTCTACAGTGTGAGGTGGTTACTGCTTTGTTCCTCATCCCCTTTGCAATGTGGGCTTTTTGTGTGATATGGTTTCAGCTGGGTTTCTCATCTCCTTTGTAATGTGGGCTTTTGGTGCGTGGTGGTTCCTGCTGGTTTCCTCATTCTCTATGCGATGTGGGCTTTTGGTGCGATGTGGTTCCTACTGGATTCCTCATCCCTATGTGATGTGGGCTTTTATTGTGAGGTGGTTCCAGCTTGGTTACTCATCCGTTTTGTGATATGGGTTTTTGTTGTGATTTGGTTCCTGCTGGTTTCCTCATACCCTATGTGATGTCATCTTTTGTTTTTAAGTGGTTCCACCTTGGTCCCTCATCACCTTTGTGATGTGGCCCATTGGGTTTGAAGTGGAACCAGCTGGGTTCCTCATCCCATTTGCAATGTGTGCTTTTGGTGTGAGGTTGTTCCTGCTCGTTTCCTCATTCCCTATGTAATATGGGCTTTTGGTGTGAGGTGGTTTCTGTTTGGTTCCTCATCCCTTTTGTGATGTGGGCCCTTTGGTGTGAGGTGGTTTCTCTGGGTACCTCATCCCGTTTTTAATGTGGACACTTCGATGAGAAGTGGTTCCTGCTGGGTACCTCATGCCCATTGTAATGTGGGCTTTTGGTGTTAAGTAGTTCCTGCTGGGTTCCTCATCCACTTTGTGGTGTGGATCCTTTGGTGTAAGGTGGTTCCGGCTGGGTGCCTCATCCCCTTGTAATGTGGGCTTTTGGTGTTAGGTGGTTCCTGCTGGGTTCCTCATCCATTTTGTTATATAGGCTTTTAGTGTGAGGTGGTTCTTGATGGGTTCCTCATCCCCTTTGTGATGTGGATCCTTTGGTGTAAGGTGGTTCCGGCTGGGTGCCTCATCCCCTTGTAATGTGGGCTTTTTGGGTGAGGTGGTTCTGCTGGGTTCCTCATCCCCATGGTGATGTAGGCTTTTGTTGTGAGGTGGATCCTGTTTGGTTCCTCTTCCCCTTTGTGATGTGGGTCCTTTGGTGTGAGGTGGTTCCTACTTGGTTCCTCATCCCCTTTGTGATGTGGGCTTTCGGTGTAATGTGGTTCCTACTGGGTTCCTAATCCCCATTGTGATGAGTAGGTATGGGTTAAGTGGTTCCTGCTGGTTTCCTCATTCCATTTACGATGTGGGCTTTTGTTGTGTAGTGGTTCCTGCTGGGTTCCTCTTCCCCTTTGCGATGTGGGGCCTTGGTGCGAAGTGGTTCCTTCTTGGTTCCTCATCCCCTTTGTGAATCAGGCCCTATGGTGTGAGGTGGATCCTACCAGGTTACTCATCACCTTTGTAATGTTGGCTTTTCGTGTGAGGTGGTTCCTGCTGGGTTCCTAATCCACTTTATGTTGTGGGCTTTTGTTGTGAATTGGTTCCTGCTTGATTCCTCATCCCTTTTGTGATGTGGGTCCTTTGGTGTGAGGTGGTTTCTGCTTTGTTTCCCATCCCCTCTGTGATGTCGGCGCTTTGGTGTGAGGTATTTACTGCTTGGCTCCTCAACCCCTTTATGATGTGGGGCTTTGGGTTAAGTGGTTCCTGCTTCTTTCCTCATTCCTTTTGTGATATGGGCTTTCCATGTGAACTTGTTCCTGATGGGTTCCTCATCCCCTTTGTGACATGGGCCTGTTGGTGTGAGTACTTCCTGCTGGGTTCCTCATTCACTTAGTGATGTGTGCTATTGGTGTCAGGTGGTTCCTTCTTTGTTCCTCATCCCCTTTGTGATGTGGACCCTTTGTTGTGCAGTGTTTCCTGTTGTGTTCCTCATCCCCTTTGCAATGTGGGCCCTTTGGTGTGAGGTCATTCCTTCTTGGTTCCTCATCCCCTTTGTGTATCAGGCCCTTTGGTGTGAGGTGGTTCCTAGTGGGTTACTCATCCCCTTTGTTATGTTGGCTTTTGGTGTGAGCTGGTTCCTGCTGGGCTTCTCATCCCATTGCTGATGTGGGCCATTGTGTGTGAAGTGGTTCCTGCTGGGTTCCTTGTTCCATTTGCAATGTGCACTTTTGTTGTGAGGTGGTTCCTGATGGGTTTCTCATCCCATTTTAGATGTGGACCTTTGGTGTGAGGTTGTTCCTGCTGTGTTCCTTATTATCTATGTGATGTGGGCTTTTAGTGTGACATGATTCCTGCTGGGTTCCCCATCCTCTTTGTGAGGTTTGCATTTAGTGTGAGGTGGCTCCTGCTGGGTTCCTCATCCCCTTTGTAATGTGGGCCCCTTGGTGTGAAGTGGTTTCTGCTTGGTTCCCCATACCCTTTTTGATGTGGGCCCGTTGGTGCAAGGTGGTTCCTGCTGGATCCGTCAACCCCGTTGTGATGTGAGCTTTTGGTGTGAGGTGGTTCCAGATGGGTTCCTCATCCCCTTTGTGTTGTGTACCCTTTGGTGTTAGGTGGGTCCTGCTGAGTTCTTCATTCCTTTTGTGAAGTTGGCTTTTGGTGTGAGATGTCTCCTCCTGTGTTCCCAATACCCTGTGTGATGTCATCTTTTGTTTTCAAGTGTTTCCAGCTTGGTTCCTCATCCCCTTTGTGATGTGGACCCTTGGGTGTGAAGTGGTTCCTGCTGGGTACCTCATCCCATTTGTAATATGGGCTTTTGGTATGAGGTGGTTCCTGCTGGGTTCCTCGTCCCCTTTGTGATCTGGGTTCTTTGGTGTGTGATGGTTTATGCTGGGTTCCTCATTCCTTTTGTGATGTGGACTCTTTGGTGTGAGATGGTAACTGCTGGGTTCCTCATGCCCTTTGCGATGTGGGGCCTTGGTGAGAAGTGGTTCCTGCTGGGTTCCTCATCCCCTTTGCAATGTGGGCTTTTTGTGTGATATGGTTTCTGCTGGGTTCCACATCTCCTTTGTAATGTGCGCTTTTGGTGCATGGTGGTTCCTGCTGGGTTCCTCATCCCCTTTGCGATGTGGGGCCTTCGTGAGAAGTGGTTCCTGCTGGGTTCCTCATCCCCTTTGCAATGTGGGCCCATTGCTGTGAGGTGGTTCCTTCTTGCTTCCTCATCCCCCTTGTTAATCGGGCCGTTTTGTGTGAGGTGGTTCCTAATGGGTTACTCATTCCCTTTGTAATGTTGGCTTTTGGTGTGAGGTGGTTCCTGCTGGGTTCCTAATCCACTTTATGTTGTGGGATTTTGTCATGAGGTGGTTCCTCATCCACTTTGTGATCAGTGTTCTTTGGTGTGGGGTGGTCCTGCTAGTTTCCTCATTCTCTATGCCATGTGGGCTTTTGGTGCAAGGTGGTTCCTGATGGGTTCCTCACCGCCTATGTGATGTGGGCTTTTAGTGTCAGGTGGTTCCCACTTGGTTCCTCATCCCCTTTGTGAAGTGCATCTTGCTGGGGTCCTCATGCCCTTTGTGATCTGGGCCATTTGGTGTGAAGTGGCCCCTGCTGGGTTCCTCATCCCTTTTTTGATGTGGGCTTTTCTTGTGATTTGGTTTCTGCTGGTTTCCTCATACCCTATGTGATGTCATCTTTTGTTTTGAAGTGTTTCCACCTTGGTCTCTCATCCCCTTTGTGATGTGGGCCATTGGGATTAAAGTGGATCCAGCTGGGTTCCTCATCCCCTTTGCAATGTGTGCTTTTGAAGTGAGTTTGTTTTTGCTTGTTTCCTGATTACCTATGAAATGTGGGCTTTTGGTGTGAGGTGGTTTCTGCTTTGTTCCTCATCGCCTATGTGAAATGGGCTTTTTGTGTGAGATGGTTCCTGCTGTGTTCCTCATCCCATAAGTGATGTGGGCTTTTGGTGCGAGAAGGTTCCTGCCGGCTTCCTCATCCCCTTTGCGATGTGCGGTTTTGTTGTGAGGTGGATCTTAATGGGATCCTCATCCCCTTTGTGATGTGGACCGATTCGTGTGAGCTTGTTCTTGCTGGGTTCCTCATCCCCTTTGTGGTGACGGTCCTTTTGTGTTAGGTGGTTCGTCCTGCTTTCCTCATTCCCTATGTGATGAAGGCTTTTGGTGCGAGAAGGTTCCTGCTGGGTACCTCATCCCCTTTGTGATGTGGGCCCTTTGGTGTGAGGTGGTTCCTGCTTGGTTCCTCATCCCCTATGTGATGTGGTACCTTTGTTGTGCAGTGGTTCCTGCCAGGTTCCTAATCCCCTTAATGATGTGGGCCCTTTGTTGTGAGGTGGTTCCCGATGGGTTCCTCATCCCCTTAGTGATGTGTGACTTTTGGTGTCAGGTTATTCCTTCTTGGTTCGTCATCCCCTTTGTGATGTGGGCCCTTTGTTGTGCAGTGGTTTCGGCTGGGTTGCTCATCCCCTTTGTGATGTGGGGCCTTGGTGTAAAGTGATTCCTCTGGGTTCCTCATCCACTTTGCGATGTGGGGCCTTTGTGTGTAGTGGTTCCCGCTGGGTTCCTCATCCCCTTTGTAATGTGGGCCCTTTAATGTGGGGTGGTTCCTTCTTGGTTCCTCATCCCCCTTGTTAATCGGGCCCTTTTGTGTGAAGTGCTTCCTACTGGGTTACTCATCCCCTTTGTAATGTTGGCTTTTGTTGTGAGGTGGTTCCTGCTTGGTTCCTCATCCCTTTTTTGATGGGGGCCCTTAGGTATGAGGTGGTTTCTGCTTTGTTTCTCATCCTGTCTTTGATGTCGGCCCTTTGGTGTGAGGTGTTTACTGTTTGGTTCCTCATCCCCTTTGCGATGCGGGCTTTTGGTGTGAGCTGGCTCCTGCTGGGCTACTCATCCCCATGGTGATCAGTGTTCTTTGGTGTGAGGGGGTCCTGCTGGTTTCCTCATTCTCTATGCGATGTGGGCTTTTGGTGCGAGGTGGTTCCTGCTGGGTTCCTCATCCCCTATGTGATAAGGACTTTTAGTGTCAGGTGATTCCTGCTTGGTTCCTCATCCCCTTTGTGATGTGGGCCATTGGGTGTGAAGTGGCTCTTGCTGAGGTCCTCATGCCCTTTGCGATCTGGGCCCTTTGGTGTGCAGTGGCTCCTGCTGGGTTCCTCATCCCTTTTGTGATGTGGACCCTTGGGTGTGAAGTCGATCCAGCTGGGTTTCTCATCCCATTTGTGTTATGCGCTTTTGGTGTGAGGTTGTTCCTGCTCGTTTCCTGTTTCCCTATGTAATGTGGGCTTTTGGTGTGAGGTGGTTTCTGCTTTGTTCCTCATCCCCTTTGTGATGTGGGCCCTTTGGTGTGAGGTGGCTCCTGCTGGGCTCCTCATCACCGTTGTGATGTGGGCTTTTGGTGTGAGGTACTTACTGCTGTGTTCCTCATCCCATATGTGATGTGGGCCCTTTAATGTGAAGTGGTTTCTGCTGGGTTCCTCATCCCGTTTTTAATGTGGACCATTTGATGTGAAGTGGTTCTTGCTGGGTATCTCATCCCGTTTGTAATGTGGGCGTTTAGTGTTAGGTGGTTCTTGCTGGGTTCCTCATCCACTTTGTGATATGGGCTCTTAGTGTGAGGTGGTTCCTTGTTTCCTCATCACCTTTGTGATGTGGGTTCTTTGGTGTGTAAGGTGGTTCCAGCTGTGTGCCTCATCCCCTTTGTAATGTGAACCTTTGGGGTGAGTTGGTTCCTGCTGGCTTCCTCATCCCCTTCGTTATATGGGCCCATTGGTGTGAGGTGTTTCCTGCTGGGTTCCTCATCCCCTTTGTGATGTGGACCCTTGGGTGTGAAGTGTTTCCTGCTGGGTTCCTCATTCCCTTTGCGATGTGCTGTTTTGTTGTGAGGTGGATCCTAATGGGATCCTCATCCCCTTTGTGATGTGGACCCATTAGTCTGAGCTTGTTCTTGCTGGATTCCTCATCCCCTCTGTGGTGATGTTTCTTTAGTGTTAGGTGGTTTGTGGTGCTTTCCTCATTCCCTATGTGATGAGGTCGTTTGGTGTGAGAAGGTTCCTGCTGGGTTCCTCATCCCCTTCATGATGTGGGCCCTTTGTTGTGAGGTGGTTCTTGATGGGTTCCTCATCCCCTAAGTGATGTGTGATTTTTGGTGTCAGGTTATTCCTTCTTGGTTCCTTATCCCCTTTGTGATGTGGGCCCTTTGTTGTGTAGCGGTTCCTGCTGGGTTCCTCATCCCCTTTGTGATGTGGGGCCTTTGGGTGAAGTGGTTCCTGCTGGGTTACTCATTCCCTTTGTGATATGGGCCCTTTGCTGTGAGGTGGTTCCTTCTTGGTTCCTCATCCCCCTTGTTAATCGGGCACTTTTGTGTGAGGTGGCTCCTACTGGGTTTCTCATCCCCTTTGTAATGTTGGCTTTTGGTGTGCGGTGATTCCTGCTGGGTTCCTAATCCACTTTATGTTGTGTGCTTTTTTTTTTTTTTACCATCTTTATTGGGGTATAATTGCTTTACAATGGTGTGTTAGTTTCTGCTTTACAACAAAGTGAATCAGTTATACATACACATATGTTCCCATATCTCCTCCCTCTGGCGTCTCCCTCCCTCTCACACTCCCTATCCCACCCCTCCAGGCGGTCACAAAGCACGGAGCTGATCTCCCTGTGCTATGCGGCTGCTTCCCACTAGCTATCTACCTTACGTTTGGTAGTGTATATATGTCCATGCCTCTCTCTCGCTTTGTCACAGCACACCCTTCCCCCTCCCCATATACTCAAGTCGGTTCTCTAGTAGGTCTGTGTCTTTATTCTTGTCTTACTCCTAAGTTCTTCATGACATTTTTGCCCCATAATTTCCATTATATATGTGTTAGCATATGGTATTTGTCTTTCTCTTTGTGACTTACTTTGCTCTGTATGACAGACTCTAGGTCTATCCACCTCATTACAAATAGCTCAAGTTCGTTTCCTTTTATGGCTGAGTAATATTCCATTGTATATATGTGCCACACTTTCTTTATCCATTCATCCGTTGATGGGCACTTAGATTGTTTCCATCTCCAGGCTATTGTAAATAGAGCTGCAATGAACGTTTTGGTACATGACTCTTTGAGAATTATGGTTTTCTCAGGGTATATGCCCAGTAGTGGGATTGCTGGGTCATATGGTAGTTCTATTTGTAGTTTTTTAAGGAACGTCCATACTGTTCTCCATAGTGGCTGTACCAATTCACATTCTCACCAGGAGTCCAAGAGTGTTCCCTTTTCACCACAGCTTCTCCAGCATTTATTGTTTCTACATTTTTTGATGATGCCCATTGTGACTGGTGTGAGATGATATCTCATTGTAGTTTTGATTTGCATTTCTCTGATGATTAATGATGTTGAGCATTCTTTCATGTGTTTGTTGGCAGTCTGTATATATTCTTTGGAGAAATGTCTATTTAGGTCTTCTGCCCATTTTAGATTGCGTTGTTTGTTTTTTTTGTTATTGAGCTTCATGAGCTGCTTGTAAATTTTGGAAATTAATCCTTTGTCAGCTGCTTCATTTGAAAATATTTTCTCCCATTCTGAGGGTTGTCTTTTGGTCTTGTTTGTGGTTTCCTTTGCTGTGCAAAATCTTTTAAGTTTCATTGGGTCCCATTTGTTTATTTTTGTTTTTATTTCCATTTCTCTAGGAGGTGGGTCAAAAAGGATCTTGCTGTGATTTATGTCATAGAGTGTTCTGCCTATGTATTCCTCTAAGAGTTTGATAGTTTCTGTCCTTGCATTTAGGTCTTTAATCCATTTTGAGCTTATTTTTGTGTATGGTGTTAGGCAGTGTTCTAATTGCATAATTTTACATGTACCTGTCCAGTTTTCCTAGCACCACTTATTGAAGAGGCTGTCTTTTCTCTACTGTATATTCTTGCTTCCTTTATCAAAGATAAGGTGACCATATGTGCGTGTGTTTATCTCTGGGCTTTCTATCCTGTTCCATTGATCTATATTTCTGTTTTAATGCCAGTACCATACTGTCGAGATTACTGTAGCTTTGTAGTATAGTCTGAAGACAGGGAGCCTGATTCCTCCAGCTCTGTTTTTCGTTCTCAAGATTACTTTGGATATTCGGGGTCTTTTGTGTTTCCATACAAATGGTGAAATTTCTTGTTCTAGTTCTGTGAAAAATGCCAGTGGTTGTTTGATAGGGATTGCATTGAATCTGTAGATTCCTTTGCATAGTGGAGTCATTTTCACAATGTTGATTCTTCCAATCCAGGAACATGCTATATCTCTCTATCTATTTGTATCATCTTTAATTTCTTTCATTAGTGTCTTATAATGTTCTGCATACAGGTCTTTTTTCTCCTTAAGTAGGTTTATTCCTAGATATTTTATTCTTTTTGTTGCAATGGTAAATGGGAGTGTTTTCTTAATTTCACTTTCAGATTTTTCATCATTAGTGTATAGGAATGCCAGAGATTTCTGTGCATTAATTTTGTATCCTGCTACTTTACCAAATTCATTGATTAGCTCTAGTCGTTTTCTGGTAGCATGTTTAGGATTCTCTATGTATAGTATCATGTCATCTTCAAACAGTGACAGCTTTATTTCTTCCTTTCCAATTTGGATTCCATTTATTTCCTTTTCTTCTCTGATTGCTGTGGCTAAACGTTCCAAAACTATGTTGAATAAGAGTGGTGAGAGTGGGCAACCTTTCTTATTCCTGATCTTAGTGGAAATGGTTTCAGTTGTCACCATTGAGGACGATGTTGGCTGTCAGTTTGTCATATATGGTCTTTATTATGTAGAGGAAAATTCCATGTATGCCTACTTTCTGCAGGGTTTTTATCATAACTGGGTGTTGAATTTTGTTGAAAGCTTTCTCTACATCAACTGAGATTATCATATGGGTTTTCTCCTTCAATTTGTTAATATGGTGTATCACATTGATTGATTTGTGTATATTGAAGAATCCTTGCATTGTTGAAATAAACCCCACTTGATCATGCTTTATGTTCCTTTTAATGTTCCGTTGCATTCTGTTTGCTACTAGTTTGTTGAGGACATTTGCATCTATGTTCATCAGTGATATTGACCTGAGGCTTTCTGTCTTTGTGACATCTTTGTTTGGTTTTTGTATCAGGGTGATGGTGGCCTCGTAGAATGAGTTTGGGAGTGTTCTTCCCTCTGCTATATTTTGGAAAAGTTTGAGAAGGATAGGTGTTATGTCTTCTCTAATTGTGTGATAGAATTTGCCTGTGAAGCCATCTGGTCCTGGGCTTTTGTTTGTTGGAAGGATTTAATCACAGTTTCAATTTCAGTGCTTGTGATTTATCTGTTCATATTTTCTATTGCTTCCTGATTCAGTGTTGGCAGGTTGTGCATTTCTAAGAAGTTGTCTGTTTCCTCCAGGTTGGCCATTTTATAGGCATAGAGTTGCTTGTAGTAATGTATCATGATCTTTTGTATTTCTGCAGTGTCATTTGTTACTTCTCCTTTTTCATTTCTAACTCTATTGTGTTGAGTCTTCTCCCTATTTATTTTGATGAGTCTGGCTTATGGATTATCAATTTTGTTTATCTTCTCAAAGAACAAGCTTTTAGTTTTATTGATCTTTGCTATCATTTCATTCATTTCTTTTTCATTTATTTCTGATATGATCTTTATGATTTGTTTCCTTCTTCTAAATTTGTGGTTGTTTTTTTCTTCTTTCACTAATTGCTTTAGGTTCAAGGTTAGGTTGTTTATTCGAGATTTTTCCTGTTTCTTAAGTTAGGATTGTATTGCTGTAAACTTCCCTCTTAGAACTACTTTCGCTGTATCCCACAGGTTTTGGGTCATCGTGTCTCCATTGTCATTTGTTTCTAGGTATATTTTGATTTCCACTTTGATTTCTTCAGTGATCACTTCGTTATTAAATAGTGTATTGTTTAGCCTCCGTTTGTTTGTATTTTTTACAGATATTTTCCTGTAATTGATATCTAGTCTCATAGTATTAGTAAAAGATACTTGATACAATTTCAGTTTTCTTAAATTTACCAAGGCTTGATTTGTGATCCAGGATAGAATCTATCCTGGAGAATGGTCCATGAGTATTTGAGAAAAATTTGTATTCTGTTGTTTTTGGATGGCATTTCCTATGAATATCAATTAAGTCCATCTTAATTGTATCATTTAAACCTTGTGTTTAATGTATCATTTAAAGTTTGTGTTTTCTTATTTATTTTCATTTTGGATGATCTGTCCATTGGTGAAAGTGGGGTGTAAAAGTCCCCTACCAAGAATGTGTTACTGTCACTTTCCCCTTTTATGGCTGTTAGTATTTGCCTTATGTATTGAGGTGCTCCTATGTTGGGTGCATAAATATTTACAATTGTTATATCTTCTTCTTGGATCGATCCCTTGATCATTATGTATTGTCCTTCTTTGTCTCTTGTAATAATCTTTATTTTAAAGTCTACTTTGTCTGATGTGAGAATTGCTAGTCCAGCTTTCTTTTGATTTCCATTTGCATGGAATATCTTTTTCCGTCCCCTCACTTTCAGTCTGTATGTGTCCCTAGGTCTGAAGTGGGTCTCTTGTAGACAGCACATATATAGGTCCTGTTTTTGTATCCATTCAGCCAGTCTGTATCTTTTGATGGAAGCATTTAATCCATTTACATTTAAGGTAATTATCAATATGTTTGTTCCTATTCCCATTTTCTTAATTGTTTTGGGCTTGTTATTGTAGATCTTTTCCTTCTCTTGTGTTTCTTGCCTAGAGAAGTCCTTTAGCATTTGTTGTAAAGCTGGTTTGGTGTTGGTGAACTCTCTCAGCTTTTGCTTGTCTGTAAAGATTTTAAATTCTCCAAGAAATCTGAATGAGATCCTTGCTGGGTAATCTTGGTTGTAGGTTTTTCTCCTTCATCACTTTAAATATGTCCTGCCACTCCCTTCTGGCTTGCAGAGTTTCTGCTGAAAGATCAGCTGTTAACCTAATGGGGATTCCCTTGTGTGTTATTTGTTGTTTTTTCCCTTGCTGCTTTTAATATGTTTTCTTTGTTTTTAATTTTTGATAGTTTGATTAATATGTGTCCTGGCATGATTCTTCGTGGATTTATCCTGTATGGGACTCTCTGTACTTCCTGGAGTTGATTAACTATTTCCTTTCCCATATTAGGGAAGTTTTCAACTATAATCCCTTCAAATATTTTCTGAATCCCTTTCTTTTTCTCTTCTTCTTCTGGAACCACTTTAATTCGAAAGTTGATGTGTTTAATGTTGTCCCAGCGGTCTCTTAGAATGTCCTTAGTTCTTTGCATTCTTTTTTCTTTATTCTACTGTGCAGTAGTTATATCCACTATTTTATCTTTCAGGTCACTTATCCGTTTTTCTGCCTCAGTTATTCTGTTATTAATCCATTCTAGAGTATTTTAAATTTCATTTATTGTGTTTTTCATCATTGCTTGTTTCCTCTTTACTTCTTGTAGGTCCTTGTTAAATGTTTCTTGCATTTTCTCTATTCTATTTCCAAGATTTTGGATCATCTTTACTATCATTATTCTGAATTCTTTTTCAGGTAGACTGCGTATTTCCTCTTCATTTGTTAGGTCTGGGTTTATTTTTACCTTGCTCCTTCATCTGCTGTGTGTTTTTCTATCTTCTCATTTTGCTTATGTTACTTTGGGGTCTCCTTTTTGCAGGCTGCAGGTTCGCAGTTCCCATTGTTTTTGGTGTCTTTCCCCAGTGGCTACATTTGTTCAGTGGGTTGTGTAGGCTTCCTGGTGGAGGGGACTAGTGCCTGTGTTCTGGTGGATGAAGCTGGATCTTGTGTTTCTGGTGGACAGGTCCACGTCTGGTGGTGTGTTTTGGGGTGTCTGTGGCCTTTTTACGATTTTAGGCAGCCTCTCTGCTAATGGGTGGGATTGTGTTCCTGTCTTGCTAGTTGTTTGGCATAGGGTGTCCAGCACTGAAGCTTGCTGGTCGTTGAGTGAAGCTGGGTCTTTGTGTTGAGATGGAGATCTTTGAGAGGTTTTCACTGTTTGATATTACGTAGAGCTGGGAGGTCACTTGAGGACCAGTGTCCTGAGGTTGGCTCTCCCACCTCAGAGGCACAGCACTGACTCCTGGCTGGAGCACCAAGAGCCTTTCATCAACACGGCTCTGTATAAATGGATGAAAATGTAGAAAGAAAGAGGATAAAATAAAATAAAGTAAGATAAAGTTATTAAAATAAAAAATAGTTATTAAGAAAAAAATTTTTTACAAAAGAAAAGAAAAACCGGATGGACAGAAACTTAGGACAAATGGTGTAAGCAAAGTTATACAGGGGCTTCCCCGGTGGCGCAGTGGTTGAGAGTCCACCTGCCGATGCAGGGGACAGGGGTTCATGCCCTAGTCCGGGAGGATCCCACATGCCGCGGAGCAGCTGGGCCCGTGAGCCATGGCTGCTGAGCCTGCGTGTCCGGAGCCTGTGCTCTGCAACGGGAGAGGCCACAACAGTGAGAGGCCCATGCACCGCTAAAAAAAAAAAAAAAAAAAAGTTATACAGACGAAATCTCAAAGAAGCATAGACATACACACTTACATAAAGAGGAAAAGGGAAAAAATAATATATCTTGCTCTCAAAGTCTACCTCCCCAATTTGGAATGATTATTTTTCTATTCACTTATTTTGCAGATGCAGGGTATATTAAGTTGATTGTGGAGATTTAATCCCCTTCATCTGAGGCTGCTGGGAGAAATTTCCGTTTCTCTTCTTTGTTCACACAGCTCCTTGGGTTCAGCTTTGGGTTTGTCTCCGCCTCTGCGTGTAAGTCGCCTGAAGGCGTTTGTTCTTCGCTCAGACAGGACAGGGTTAGGGAGCAGCTGATTCGGGCGCTGTGGCTCACTCAGGCCGGGTGACGGATGGGCACGGAGTGCAGGGCGAACCTGCGGCGGCAGAGGCCACCGTGACGTTGCACCAGCCTGAGGTGCGCCGTGTATTCTCCCGGGGAAGTTGTCCCTGGATCACGGGACCCTGGCAGTGGCGGGCTGCACAGGCTCCCGGGAGGGGTGGTGTGGACAATGACCTGTGCTCGCCCACAAGCTTCTTGGTGCTGACAGCAGCAGCCTTAACGTCTCATGCCCGTCTCTGGTTTGTGCGATGTTAGCCACGGCTCGTGCCCGTCTCTGGAGCTCCTTTAAACTGCGCTCTTAATCCCCTCTCCTCGCGCACCAGGAAACAAAGAGGTAAGAAAATGTCTCGTCTTTGCCAGCTCCAGACTTTTCCCCCGGACTCCCTCCGGGGTAGCCGTGGTGCACTAACCCCTTCTGGCTGTGTTCACGCCGACAGTCCTCTCCCTGCGATCCGACCGAAGCCCGAGCCTCAGCTCCCAGCCCCCGCCCACCCCAGTGGCTGAGCAGACAAGCCTCTCGGGCCAGTGAGTGCCGGTCGGCACCGATTCTCTGTGCGGGAATCTCCCCGCCTTGCCCTCCGCACCCCTGTAGCTGTGCTCTCCTCCGCTACCCGCAGTCTCTGCCCACGAAGGGGCTTCCTAGTGTGTGGAAACCTTTCCTCCTTCACAGCTCCCTCCCACTGGTGCAGGTCCTGTCGCAATTCTTTTGTCTCTGTTTATTCTTTTTCTTTTGCCCTACCCAGATACGTGGGGAATTTCTTGCCTATTGGGAGGTCTGAGGTCTTCTGCCAGCGTTCAGTGGGTGTTCTGTAGGAGCAGTTCCACAAGTAGATGTATTTCGGATGTATCTGTAGGGAGGAAGGTGATCTCCACGCCTTAGGCTTCTGCCATTTTCCTCAACTCCTCTATGTGGGCCCTTATGTGTCAGCTGGCTCCTGCTTGGATCCTCATCTCCTTTGTGATGTGGGATATGGTGTGAGGTGGTTCCTGCTTGGTACCTCATCCCCTTTGTGATGAGGACCTTTTGGTGTGAGGTGGTTCCTGCTGTGTTCCTCACCTTTTTTTTTTTCATTTTTTAAAGTAAAAATTTTTTTGGAATACAGTTGATTTACAATGTTGTATCAGTTTCAGGTATACAGCAATTTGAATCCGTTATACATATTCATATATTCATCCTCTTTTAGATTCTTTTCCGATATAGGCCATTATAGATACTAAGTAGCGTTCCCAGTAGGTCCTTATTAGTTATCTGTTTTATATATAGTATAGTGTGTATATGTCAATCCCAATCTCTCAGTTTATCCCTCCGTCCCTCCCCCTTCCTGCCTGGTAACCATAAGTTTGTCTTCTACATCTGAGACTTCTCATTACCTTTTATTTTATATATTTATTTATTTGGTACACGGGCCTCTCCCGTTGCGGAGCAAGTCTACGGACGCACAGGCTTAGCGGCCATAGCTCATGGGCCCAACCGCTCCGCGGCATGTGGGAATCTCCCAGACCAGGGCAGGAATCCGTGTCCCCTGAATCGGCAGGCGGACTCTCAACCACTGTGCCACCAGGGAAGCCCTCATTACCTTTTATTTTATTTTACATCTTTATTGGAGTATAATTGCTTTACAGTGGTGTGTTGATTTCTGCTTTATAACAATGTAACTCAGTTATACATATACAGATGTTCATACATCTCTTCCCTCTTGTGTCTCTCTCCGTCCCACCCTCCTTATCTCACCCCTCTAGGTGTTCACAAAGGACCGAGCTGAACTCCATATGCTATTCCGCTGCTTCCCATTAGCTATCTATTTTACGTTTGGTAGTGTATATATGTCCATGACACTCTCTCAATTTGTCACAACTTATCATTTCCCCTCTCCATATCCTCAAGTCCATTCACTAGTAGGTCTGTGTCTTTATTCCCGGCTTACCCCTAGGTTCTTCATGACATGTTTTTCTTTCTTAGATTCCATATATATGTGTTAGCATATGGTATTTGTCTTTCTTTTTCTGACTTACTTCACTCTGTATTACAGACTGCAGGTCCATCTACCTCACTAAAAATAACTCAATTTCGTGTCCTTTTATGGCTGAATAATATTCCATTGTATATATGTGCCACATCTTCTGTATCCATTCATCCGATGATGTACACTAAGGTTGCTTCCATCTCTTGGCTATTGTAAATAGAGCTGCAGTGAACGTTTTGGTACATGACTCTTTTTGAATTATGGTTTTCTCAGGGTATATGCCCTGTATTGGGATTGCTGGGTCATATGGTAATTCTACTTGTAGTTTTCTAAGGAACTTCCATACTGTTCTCCATAATGGCTGTACCATTTCACATTCCCACCAGCAGTGCAAGAGTGTTCCCTTTTCTCCACAGCTTCTGCAGCATTTATTGATTCTACATTTTTTGATGATGCCCATTCTGACTGGTGTGAGATGATATCTCATTGTAGTTTTGATTTGCATTACTCTAATGATTAATGATCAGTTTTCTTCCACGTGCCTGTTGGCAATCTCTATATTTTCTTTTGAGAAATGCCTACTTAGGTCTTCTGCCCATTTTTGGATTGGGGTGTTTGTTTTTTAGTTATTGAGCTGCATGAGCTGCTTGTAAATTTTGCAGATTAATCCTTTGTCACTTACTTCATTTGAAAATATTTTCTCCCATTCTGAGGGTTGTGTTTTGGTCTTGTTTATGGTTTCCTTTGCTGTGTAAAAGCTTTGAAGTTTCATTAGGTCCCATTTGTTTATTTTTATTTCCATTTCTCTAGGAGGTGGGTCAAAAAGGATCTTGCTGTGATTGATGTTATAGAGTGTTCTGCCTATGTTTTCCTCTAAGAGGTTGATAGTTTCTGTCCTTACATTTAGGTTTTTAATCCATTTTGATCTTATTTTTGTGAATGTTGTTAGGGAGTGTTCTAATCGCATACTTTTACATGTAGCTGTCCAGTTTTCCCAGCACCACTTATTGAGAGGCTGTCTTTTCTCCACTGTATACTGTTGCCTCCTTTATCAAAGATAAGGTGACCATATGTGCTTGTGTTTATCTCTGGGCTTTCTATCCTGTTCCATTGATCTATATTTCTGTTTTTGTGCCAGTACCATACTGTCGTGATTACTGTAGCTTTGTAGTATAGTCTGAATTCAGGGACCCTGATTCCTCCAGCCCCATTTTTCATTCTCAAGATTGCTTTGGATATTCAGGGTCTTTTGTGTTTCCATACAAATTGTGAAATGTTTCGTTCTAGTTCTGTGAAAAATGCCGGTAGCTGTTTGATAGGGATTGCATTGAATCTGTCGATTCAATCTCTCTAAAGATCAAGATATGATCTTTATGATTTGTTTGCTTCTCCTAACTTTGGGGTTGTTTTGTTCTCCTTTCAGTAATTGCTTTAGTTTCAAGGTTAGGTTGTTTATTCGAGATGTTTTCTGTTCCTTAAGGTAGGATTGTATTGCTATATACTTCCCTCTTAGAACTACTTTTGCTGCATCCGATAGGTTTTGGTTCGTCGTGTCTCCATTGTCATTTGTTTCTAGGTATATTTTGATTTCCTCTTTGATTTCTACAGTGATCACTTCGTTATTAAATAGTGTATTGTTTAGCCTCCATGTGTTTGTATTTTTTACAAATCTTTTCCTGTAATTGATACGTAGTCTCATAGCATTGTGGTTGTAAAAGGTACTTGATACAATTTCAATTTTCTTAAATTTACCAAGGCTTGATTTGTGATCCAAGATAGGATCTATCCTGGAGCATGTTCCATGAGTACTTGAGAAAAATGTGTATTCTGTTGTTTTTGGATGGCATTTCCTATGAATATCAATTAAGTCCATCTTGTTTAACGTATCATTTAAAGCTTGTGTTTCCTTGTTTATTTTCATTTTGGATGATCTGTCCATTGGTGAAAGTGGGGTGTTAAAGTCCCCTACTAGGAATGTGTTACTGTCACTTTCCCCTTTTATGGCTGTTAGTATTTGCCTTATGTATTGAGATGCTCCTATGTTGGATCCATAAATATTTACAATTGTTATATCTTCTTCTGGTATCGATTCCTTGATCATTATGTAGTGTCCTTCGTTGTCTCTTGAAATAATATTTATTTTAAAGTCTATTTTGTCTGATATGAGAATTGCTAGTCCAGCTTTCTTTTGATTTCCATTTGCATGGAATATCTTTTTCCATCCCCTCACTTTCAGTCTGTATGTGTCCCTAGGTCTGAAGTGGGTCTCTTGTAGACAGCACATATATGGGTTTTGTTTTTGTATCCATTCAGCCAGTCTGTATCTTTTGATGGAAGCATTTAATCCATTTACATTTAAGGTAATTATCGATATGCATGTTCCTATTCCCATTTTCTTAATTGTTTTGGGCTTCTTATTGTAGATCTTTTCCTTCTCTTGTGTTTCTTGCCTAGAGAAGTCCTTTAGCATTTGTTGTAAAGCTGGTTTGGTGTTGCTGCACTCTCTCAGCTTTTGCTTGTCTGTAAAGATTTTAAATTCTCCATCAAATCTGAATGAGATCCTTGCTGGGTATTCCTGGTTGTAGGTTTTTCTCCTTCATCACTTTAAATATGACCTGCCACTCCCTTCTGGCTTGCAGAGTTTCTGCTGAAAGATCAGCTGTTAACCTTATGGGGATTCCCTTGTGTGTTATTTGTTGTTTTTCCCTTGCTGCTTTTAATATGTTTTCTTTGTATTTAATTTTTGATACTTTGATTAATATGTGTCTTGGCATGTTTATCCTTGAATTTATCCTGTATGGGACTCTCTATGCTTCCTGGAATTGATTAACTATTTCTTTTCCCATATTGGGGAAGTTTTCAACTATAATCTCTTTAAGTATTTTCTCAGTCCCTTTCTTTTTCTCTTCTTCTTCTGGGACCACTCTAATTCGAATGTTGGTGTGTTTAATATTGCCGCAGATGTCTCTGAGACTGTCCTCAGTTCTTTTCATTCTTTTTTCTTTATTCTGCTCTGCAGTAGTTATTTCCAGTAGTTTATCTTCCAGGTCACTTATCCATTCTTCTGCCTCAGTTATTCTGCTATTAATCCCTTCTAGACTATTTTAAATTTCATTTATTGTGTTTTTCATCATTGCTTGTTTCCTCTTCACTTCTTGTAGGTCCTTGTTAAATGTTTCTTACATTTTATCTATTCTATTTCCAAGATTTTCGATCATCTTTAGTATCATTATTCTGAATTGTTTTTCAGGTAAACTGCCTATTTTCTCTTCATTTGTTAGGTCTGGTGGGTTTTTACCTTGCTCCTTCATCTGCTGTGTGTTTCTCTGTCTTCTCATTTTGCTTTCCTTACTGTGTTTGGGGTCTGCTTTTTGCAGGCTGCAGGTTCGTAGTTCTCGTTGTTTTTGGTGTCTTTCTCCAGTGGCTGCAGTTGGTTCAGTGGGTTCTGTAGGCTTCCTGGTGGGGGGGCGTAGTGCCTGTGTTCTGGTGGATGAGTCTGGATTTTGTTTTCTTGGTGGAGAGGTCCACGTTTGGTGGTGTGTTTTGGGGTGTCTGTGGCCTTTTTATGATTTTAGGCAGCCTGTCTGCTAATGGGTGGGGTTGTGTTCCTGTCTTGCTAGTTGTTTGGCA
>NW_020838056.1:57166-401254 GCF_003676395.1 Aethalodelphis obliquidens
AAAATAGACTTTGAAATAAAGATTATTACAAGAGACAAAGAAGGACACTACATAATGATCAAGGGATCGATCCAAGAAGAAGATATAACAATTGTTAATATTTATGCACCCAACATAGGAGCACCTCAATACATAAGGCAAATACTAACAGCCATAAAAGGGGAAAGTGACAGCAACACATTCATAGTAGGGGACTTTTAACACCCCACTTTCACCAATGGACAGATCATCCAAAATGAAAATAAATAAGGAAACACAAGCTTTAAATGATACATTAAACAGGATGGACTTAATTGATATTCATAGGAAATGCCATCCAAAACCAACAGAATACAAATTTTTCTCAGTATTCATGGAAAATTCTCCAGGATAGATCCTATCTTGGATCACAAATCAAGCCTTGGTAAATTTAGGAAAGTTGAAATTGTATCAAGTATCTTTTCCGATCACAATGCTATGAGACTAGATATCAATTACGGGAAATGATCTGTAAAAAATACAAACACATGGAGGCTAAACAATACACTATTTAATAACGAAGTGATCACTGAAGAAATCAAAAAGGAAATCAAAAAATACCTGGAAACAAATGACAATGGAGACATGACGACCGAAAACCTATGGGATACAGCAAAAGAAGTTCTAAGAGGGAAGTTTATAGCAATACAATCCTACCTTAAGAAACAGGAAACTTCTCGAATAAACAACCTAACCTTGAACCTAAAGCAATTAGAGAAAGAAGATCAAAAAAACCCAAAGTTACCAGAAGGAAAGAAATCATAAAAATCATTTCAGAAATAAATGAAAAAGAAATGAAGGAAACGATAGCAAAGATCAGGAAATCTAAAATCTTGTTCTTTGAGAAGATAAACAAAATTGATAAACCATTAGCCAGACTCATCAAGATAAAAGGGGAGAAGACTCAAATCAATAGAATTAGAAATGAAAAACGAGAAGTATCAACTGACACTGCAGAAATACAAAAGTTCATGAGACATTACTACAAGCAACTCTATGCCAATAAAATGGACAACCTGTAAGAAATGGACAAATTCTTAGAAATGCACAACCTGCCTAAAGTGAATCAGGAAGAAACAGAAAATATGAACAATCCAAACACAAGCACTGAAATTGAAACTGTAATATGGGTTGAAGAGCTAAACAGACATTTCTCCAGAGAAGATATACAGACTGCCAACAAACACATGAAAGAATGCTCAACATCATTAATCGTTAGAGAAATGCAAATCAAAACTACAATGAGATATCATCTCACACCAGTCAGAATGGCCATCATCAAACAGTCTAGAAACAATAAATGCTGGAGAGGGTGTGGAGATAAGGGAACACTCTTGCACTGCTGGTGGGAATGTGAATTGGTACAGCCACTATGGAGAACAGTATGGAGGTTCCTTAAAAAACTACAAATAGAACTACCATATGACCCAGCTGAGCAAACCATAATTCAAAAAGAGTCATGTACCAAAATGTTCATTGCAGCTCTATTACAATAGCCAGGAGATGGAAGCAACTTAAGTGTCCATCATCAGATGAATGGTTAAAGAAGATGTGGCACATATATACAATGGAATATTACTCAGCCATAAAAAGAAACGAAATTGCGCTATTTGTAATGAGGTGGTTGGAGCTAGAGTCTATCATACAGAATGAAGTAAGTCAGAAAGAGAAAGACAAATACTGTATGCTAACACATATATATGGAATTTAAGGTTAAAAATGTCATGAAGAACCTAGAGGTAAGACAGGAATAAAGACACAGACCTACTAGAGAATGGACTTGAGGATATGGGGAGGGTGAAGGGTAAGCTGTGACAAAGCGAGAGAGAGGCATGGATATATATACTCTACCAAATGTAAGGTAGATAGCTAGTGGGAAGAAGCTGCATAGCACAGGGAGATCAGCTCGTGCTATGTGACCGCCTGGAGGGGTGGGATAGGGAGGGTGGGAGGGAGGGAGACGCAAGGTCGAAGAGATATGGGAACATATGTATATGTATAACTGATTCACTTTGTTATAAAGCAGAAAATAACACACGCTTGTAAAGAAATTATACTGTAATAAAGATATAAAAAAAGACAGGAATAAAGACACAGACCTATTACAGAATGGACTTGAGGATATGGGGAGGGGGAAGGTAAGCTGTGACAAATTGAGAGAGTGGCATTGACATATATACATTACCAAACGTAAAATAGATAGCTAGTGTGAAGCAGCCGCATAGCACAGGGAGATCAGCTTGGTGCTTTTTGACCACCTAGCAGGGTCAGATAGGGAGCGTGGGAGAGAGGGAGACACAAGAGGGAAGATATATGAGAACATAAGTATATGTATAACTGAGTCACTTTGTTATAAAGCAGAAACTAACACACCCTTGTAAAGCAATTATACTCCAATAAAGATGTAAAATAAAATAAAATAAAAATAAAAGGTAATGAGAATACACCAATGTAGACAACAAACTTATGGTTACCAGGCGGGAAGGGGGAGGGAGGAAGGGATAAAGTAAGAGATTGGGATTGACATATACAAACTACCATATATAAAATAGATAAGTAATAAGGACCTACTGTATAACACAGGGAATGCTACTTAGTACTCTATAATGGCCTATATGGGAAAAGAATCTAACAAAAGGTGAATATATGAATATGTATAACTGCTTCAATTTGCTGTGTATCTGAAACTGACACAACATTGTAAATCAACTATATTCCAATAAAATTTTTTTTTAAGTGAAAAAAAAAAAAAACGGGATAAGGAACCCAGCAGGAACCACCTCACACCAAAGGGCCCACATAACAAAGCGGTTGAGGAACCCAGCAGGAATCACCTCACACCAAACGGGCCACATCACAAAGTGGATGAGGAACCCAGCAGGTACCATCTCACACCAAAGGGTCCACATCACAAACGGGATGAAACCAAGGAGGAACCACCTAATACCAAAGGGCCCACAACACAAAGGGGATGAGGAACCAGGCAGGAACCACCTCACACCAATGGGCCCACATCACAAAGGGGATGAGGAACCAAGCAGGAACCACCTCACACCAAAAGAACACATTACAAAGGGGATGAGTAACCAAGCAGGAACCACCTCACACGAAAGGCCCCACATCACAAAGGGGATGAGGAAACAAGCAGGAACCACCTCACAACAAAAGCCCACATCACATAGGGGAAGAGTAACCAAGCAGAAACCACCTCACACCAAAGGCCCCCTTTTCAAAGGGGATGAGGAACCCAGCAGGAACCACCTCACACCAAAAGGCCCACATCACAAAGGGTCCTTATCCCTTTTGTGATAGGGGCGCTTTGGTGTGAGGTGAGTCCTGCTGGGTTCCTCATACCCTTTGTGATGGGGGAACTTTGGTGTGAGGTGGTTTCTCATCCTCTTTGTGATGAGGGCCCTTTGGTTTGCAGTGGTTCCTGCTGGGTTCCTCATCCCCTTTGCAATGTGGGCCCATAAGCTCCCGGACCGTAACGGTGGCTCCCTCCTGCGATGTCGTGATGTGTCCCCTGCTTGCTTCCTGCTCAGAGTCTCTCTCTGTTCAGCCTGAAGTCTTTCTCCTTCCATCTCAGCATCCGAGGGAGGCTTTGTCCTACACGGGCAACAAGAAAAATTTTCATAGAAGAAAACACCTCTCCCCTCTCCCTTTCCGCGAACACACTTTGCCTCAGACAACCCCTCAGTGAGTACACAAAAGTGGGGCTGTTTTCTTTCTGATGCCGTTTCAGCTGAAGTGTAAAAATATCTTTTCAAACTAGGGAAGCAACACCACAGCTAGAAATGCTTGGATTTGAAAATAAACATGTGGCAGATTTACACAAATCCCTTGAATCTGTCAGAGATGCTTTCAGCAGAAGGTACATTGCCTGACAAAAGGGGGCTCACGCCACAGAGCTTTGTTTTTCTTGCGTAAGAAGAAGTCTGGAGATGGGCGACTGCTGTTAGTGATTCAGGGATCAGGGGTATCAGGCCCTGATTTGGTATCAGTGTCATTTTCTAGGTCCCCTAATGTCAAATAATGGCAGCAGCATCCCTTGTGAGGCTGAGTTCAAAGGGGAAGCAGGGTGGCCTCGAATGGGACTCTCTCCTTCCTTGTGTCTGTTACCAAAAGGAAATCATTCCCAGGAGCCCTGTCCTCAGTGCATTTCCCCTTACATCCTACAGGCCAGAACTAGGTCATACACGCACCCCTAGGCCAGAGACAGGGGTCCTGCCCAATTCAGGGCTCTCTGCCCACCACGGAGGTTCTTTTAGGGAGGAATGGTTTTGGCTGGATGACCAAAAATATATTCTCAGACCTCTTTCTTTGGGCGCAGAAGCCCTGAGTTCCGGACCTGGTCCTGTTTCTGCCTTACTCAGATACGAATAACATGATGAACTGGTTACATCTTCCTCAAGCCCTGATATCGTCCCTATGGGCCACTTGCAAAGGCAGCAAAGAAGGTGAGCTGTCATCAAGGGTTTCTGCATGACACTGGCTTCACTGGAGAGAAACAGTTTTGAGAACAGGCAAACTAGATCATTTCAAAGGGAACTTCTACCTTGCATGTTTTTGAGTGTCTGTAGGATTGGCTAGCCAGCCTCTTTTCTTGTCTCCAGCCTTTTTTTTTTCTTTTTTTTTTTTGCAGACGCTGTACAGATATAGATGCAGATATTGACACAGATACAAACGTAATTATAGATTGTGTTATCGGGTGATGTCTGAGGAGCAGATGGAGATCCATCTGTTGGGGAAGGCTCAGGAGAAGTCCGGCTAGAGCCCGGGGCTGGGGCAAACCGAGAGGGCTCAGCCCTGCGAGAGCAGGTGAAACTCAGGGATTCAGGGCTGGCTCCCTGTCCCCGACTTAGAAGTGGCTGATCCCGGCCCCAATTCAGGGATCCTGGCTCCTGTAGTGGACTTGGGACTTGAAGCAGGCAAATTTATCTTACAATTGGATTATAGTTGACAAATGATCTTTACAATAACCAAAGCTGTGATGGAACAGTTGGCAGGGGCCCCCTTATGTGCACATCTCTCTATTCTGGGGCTAAAGGTGGCCTTCGTGTATACGCAGGTGTTCTCCACTTGTGGGAGGAGGGATCCTAGCAGCTTTGCTGGAAGACTCAGGACCATGGAGCTTAATGATTGATGCCTTTTCCTGGGTCACCGGGCCTGGGGAACAGAATGTGAGGGGCCAGTGTGATGTTGTGTAGCTTCCCCCGTAGGGCACGAGTGACACGTAATGTCAGGCCATCCCACTACTGTCAGTGCCAAGCCTGACACCTTGGTTAGAGTGGTGCTGTCAAGACTTCTCCACGCAAAGCACATTTCCCCCTTTGTAATTAGTACAGGCCAGGGAGGGAAGGAAACTACATCAGGTTCTAGGGCTGCAGGAGAGGATGGTCCCACAGTGCGCCTTCCTCAGGGCACGCACATCCCCTGCCACTCCCGGAACCTAGAGAATGTCCAGATGACAATAAGCACTTATGATATTGACTCCCAAGGCCACAGTTTTCTCCCCTCATGCAAATCCAGTTAGGTCATAGTAAGTGAGGAATGGAGGCTGATGCATTATTCCTGAGAGAGTGATTATAGCATCAGAACTTCTGGGGATCCCAGGACCCAGCCAGGGCCGCTCCCCTGGAAAACCTCCCAGAAGCAGCGTGTGGGTGCCCCATAGTAGAAATGAACATACCCTCACTCTGCCAGTCCAGGCCCACTGACAGAAGCTTGTTTGGGGGTAACTCCAAATGACATAAAGAGGGAGATTATCCTGGAGAGTCTGGGCGAGCCAGTGTAATCACATGTGTCCTTAAAAGCAGGAGAGGAGGCAGAAGGTGAGTCCATGAGATACAACAATGGAAGGAGAGGCAGATGAGATTCAGCGTGAAAGGGAGTTTTCACCCACCCTTGCTGTCTTTGAAGTTAGAGGAAGGAAGTAGAGTCCAGAAATGCAGATGGCCTCTGGCAGCTGGGAATGACCCTCAGCTGACAGCTGGCAAGGAAACAGAGATCTCGGTGCTACAGCTACAAGGACTGTGTTCTGCCAACAGCCCAAACGAGCAAGGGAGTGGATCCTTCTTTAGGGCCCCCAGAAAGGAGCATGGCCCTTCCAACACCTTGCTTTTAGCTTGGTGAGCCCTGTTAGACTTCTGACCTATAGAACTTTGAGTTCATACATTTGTGTTGTTTTAGCTGCTAAGCTGGAGGTGACTTGTTATAGCAGGAATAGAAAACTAATACAAATGTGCTGGTGACCAACCCCTCCCTGTTTCAGAATACCCTGGTGCATAGCAACTGATGTCATAGAAAAGATTCTAGAAGAGCAGGTCACGAAGAAGGACTTAGGGTTTGGAAGCTCTTGGGTGAAGGCAAACGGGTTATCAAGGAAGTGACATCTGAAAACTCCAGGGAGCGGAGTGTAGATAGAGCGACTTTCCTGCAATAAACGTCGAGCCTGTTGCAGTGGCTGCTCTTCCCTTCCCCTGAGGAGGCGCCAAGGGCCCGCAGAAGGATGGTAAGTGGGTGTACGGTGGGCACGAACTGGGACAGGCATGACTATTCCCAGCTGCAGGAGATGCTCATCAGCACATTCACTTATTGCTCATCCGATGACAGTCCTGTTGGGAAGAGTAGGTTTTTGTTCAATCATTCATTCATTCATTCATTGATCAAAGATTCACTGAGCACCTACCGTGCCCCAGGTTCTGTTCTAAGTCCTGAGGCTAAAGCAGAGGACAAGACAGGCCAGTTTTCTGCATGCCTGGTGTTTACACGCTGGTATGGGAGGTAGACAAATGAAAGAGGAACTTTCTGAAATTTATTTACATCGTGAAGAAAATGAAAACTATTTTCTGGGATGGGGACGTGGTCAGACAATCCTATCTGAAGTGGTGAGCTTGTTTGAGCTGAGACCATGACGGGAAAAAGCAAGCTCTGTGGTGGTTGGGGGAATCATGTTCCAGGCAGAAGGGATAGCAGGTGCAAAGGACCTGGGTGGGAATGAGATGGGCAGGTACAAAGAAATGTGCAAGGTGACTGTGACGGTGTGAAGGTGAACAAGAGGAAGAGAGGAGTGAAAGCAGAGGTGCCGTGAGGCTAAGAGACTTCTCTGCTCTTTCCAATGACGACCCAGCTAATCACTGGCAGGTCCGGGCTGGACCAGGTCTCCTTGTGAGGACAATGAGAGAAAAGGTCACTGGAGTTCGGTTTGTAGACCACAGCTCGGAATATATTCCAGGATAAAAGGCAACGGTGGAAATAATTCAACAGGACAGTGGCTGTTGTGCTCATCATGGTGGGACCGTGATGAGTTATTTTTTTCTTTTCTCATTTTCTATTTTCCAAAATGTGTTTCATGAACAAGTTCTGCTTTCACAGTAAAGAGGAAAAAAGCATTTGAGCATCTGTATCTACTGTCAGGAGAAATGATTGGGTTTTGCTGGAGGGAAAGAATGGGGGTGGGGTGTGGGAAGGAGACCTTGGAGAGAGCAGTTTCCTGAGAAAACAGGAGGTGAAGGGGAGGAGGAGAGGCAGGGCCTTGGGTACCATGGGTTTGCAGTGACACGAAACAGAATTAGGATGGGAAGAGGTATTGTGATTAAGCCAGGAGGGCATCCCTGAATTGCACACCCCCAGTCCCACAGCACCCTTCTCTTCGGCCAGAGTCCCAGTGATCTCGGTGAGAATTACCTGTGACTCCATCCACTCACCTGGCGGCCGTCACCCTGAGCTGGAGAGGATGAAGGCGTCCATGGTGCCCTGCCTTATTGGGTACCTGGTGGTTCCAAGTGGCGCTGCTGTCTTGGGGTGCTGTGTGGTGGCTAAAAAGCTCCACGAAGGAGGCCTGAGTGATTTTGAGGGCTACAGCCTCGAAAACTGTAAGTAGCCCCTCTCAGCCCCACTCCTCACGTCTTTTCCCACTGCCCCCTGCCGAGGATTCCCCAGCTCTCCTCTGAGCCACACCCCTCCTGTTCCATCTTAGGGGTGTGCCTGACTTATTTTGAGAGCAAGTTCAACCCCACTGCTGCCTACGACAGCTTGCGCGGTGACTACACCGGCTACGGCTTCTTTCAGATCCGCAACCGTGACCGGTGTGATCACGGCAAGAACTGCTGCCACGTGTCCTGCTCTGGTAGATCCCTCCCTCCTTCCACCCTGGGGCCCACGGGGACGGCTGCATTGAGCTCAGAGGGCTGGCCAGCGCTTACAAGTTTGGAGCTGAGAGAAGGAGGGCCTGGCAAAGACGGGGCTGAACCAAATCCAGGGTGGACCCCAGGGAGGCCAAGCAGAGTACTGCACTACCAAAGGTCCGCGAGGAGAAGGGGCTGCGGTGAGTCAGGCTGGGCAGCCTGGGACGCAGCGATGGAGACCCACGTGCAGGTGGGCAGAGGGGGAGGCAGGGAGGAGCCTGACGGGTGAGGGCAGAGGGCTCTGGCTGGGCCTGATATAGAAGACACTCTTCTTCAAGGGGAGCGGAGGCTGCCACTTTGACAGGCAGAGTGATCACCGGGAGAAGATGGGCTGTAATTTATGTCTCATAAGAAGGTTGTGTACGTTTATCTCCAGAATCCAATACAATTATCTGTAATAGAGGTGGTACTGAGTGCTGTGATGAAAATACGGTGGACTAGATATCTTGAAAAACCCTCCCACTAGATAAAATGTAAAAAAGTAAAAAAACAAAACCAAAAAACCCCCCATCTTTTAAAGTACCTAGCTGAACTGGCAAGAAAGTAAGAAATCCCTAGAGGCTAAAGAGAGGAGCAAGAATGCAGATAGGTAAGTGAAGACTGAAGCCGATGATGACCCTGGGGGTTTGAGGTCACTGTGTAGACAGGGTCTGAGCAAGTACGCAGGCGCACTGGCAACGTCCAAAGAGACCTGAGAGCCCTGAGAGCTACCCTGTCAGCTGAAAGGGATGAGCTAGAAAACCCCAGAGGGAAGACACTCTAACAAAAGGGGTGAGACAGTCTTCCCTGGGAATTTGTAACCACAAGCCAACAGGACTCACAAGGCACCATCTAGAGGGGCTAGACCTTGTGCTAAGTACTGGGGGCAATTCAGAGGAATTGCATAGTTTTCCTGTCAGGCAGGGTGGGGAACAGAAAAAGCACAGGCTTTGAGGTCAGACAGAACCTTGGCTCTACCTCCACATAATCACTAGTTATGTGATTTGAGCCTCAGTTTTCTTATCTAGAAAATGGAGTTATGGGACTTCCCTGGTGGTGCAGTGGTTAAGAATCACTTGCCAATGCCGGGGACATGGGTTTGATCCCTGGTCCGGGAAGATCTCACATGCTATGGAGCAACTAAGCCCATGCGCCACAACTACTGAGCCTGTGCTCTGGAGCCCACGTGCCACAACTACTGAAGCCCACGTGTCTATAGCCCATGCTCCGCAACAAGAGAAGCCACCGCAACTAGAGAAAGCCCGCGTGAAGAAACGAAGACCCAACGCAACCAAAACTAAATAAATAAATAATAAAATTTTAAAAAGAAAATGGAGTTAATAATAGTACCTACCTGACAAGGCTTTTATTTTATTTGCTTTGATCTTAGCAGCTTTTTTTATTAATAAAATCCAAAAACTGGAGCAAATGTCCATCAACAATTGAATGGATAAATAGATCATGGTATATTCTTATTTAGAGACTCTTTTTAAAAACCAAAGTGCATGAAGGAATGGTTTCCTAAATATGTTCTTTTTTTTTCCTAATCACATATTAATGGAAATGAATAAGTTACAGCTATAAGCAACAACATGGATAAATTTCACATAATGTTGAATAAAATAAGGTAGTCACACAGAGTACGTACTATATGAACCCACATATAAAGTTTAGAAACAGGCAAAACTAATCCATGGGCTACAGGTCAGAATAGGGATGAGGCTTTTTGGGGGGAGGGGAGTGAGGGGTGCTCCCACAAGGCTTTTACAAGCCCTGAGCATGGTGTCTGGTGCTTGATGAACACAATTTTCCTTTATTTAAAGAATTTACAAGATAGTTGGGCATTAGGACTGATACAAGTATGTATGCGTGCATACTGTGCAGGTAAGTATGTTTGTATGCGTGTATATAACAGATAAGTGCCGAATCAAAGTGACGTTTTATTCAGAAGAGGGGAGAGGGCACAGTGGGCTAGGTGGTCAGTGACAGACTTCTAAGGACTATACTTTTGGATGAGCAGATGCAGGTTGGGAGATGAGTGTGAACAAAGTCTGGGAAGAGGATCTGTGCATGACCCCCCAAGCTGTGGGTATCGGTACCATCAGGGTTGGCACTGTCTTTGCCTCCTGCCCCTTGACATGTCTTGACATGGTGGGGTCGTGGAGGAAAGCAGTGGAAGTGGAAAGCCACGTTGGGCAAAGTTGAACTAAGCCAAGGATGTGAGGTTCTGTTTTCCGGGCAACAAGGGGGCAATGAAATAATGTTTTAAGGAGAAGCAATCAGACTAGGTTATGGAAGGGGGGAGACTGTAGTGCGGGCAAGAAGGAGGGGGTCCCATGTGGGAGGTCTTGGTTCCACGGTCCAAGGAGGGAATGGAAGGATGGATGCATAGACATGTTGGTTCTTCAGGGGCACCTCTGGGCCCTCTCACATGCTGTTCCTTCTGCCTGGAACAGTTTTCCTTCTGTGATGTCCTCAACCCCTTTTCCTTACCTACTCCACTAGATGTCACTTGGCCCAATAACCCTTCCCTGACCCTAATTCAACTCTGAATTAGGTGTCCCCACTCAATGCTGCATTCCCCCATGGTTCCAGGTATCCTTTGTATTATAATTGACTATAATCTTTATCTACCCCCTTCCAGACTGTAGGCGTTATGAAGGCAGGGATGGATTTATTGTGTTTCTCATTCTATCTCCAGTGCTTCTTCTATAGCCTAGCACAGGATATTCACTATACATATACATTTTTTTGGGCTGCATCGGGTCTTAGTTGTGGCACATGGGCTCTTTCTTGCAGCGCGCAGTCTTCTCTCTAGTTGTGGCGTGCGGGTTTTCTCTTCTCTAGTTGTGGCGCGCGGGCTTATTTGCCCCGCGGCATGTGGGATCTTAGTTCCCCAATCAGGGATCAAACCCACGTCCCCTGCGTTGGAAGGCAGATTCTTTACCATTGGACCACCAGGGAAGTCCCCATGGTATACATTTTTAATGAAAATATCATTATAAGGATTATAAGAAAAAATCAATAGATTTAGTAAAAGATGACCACATCCTGCTACTTCCCAGTGTTGTCTGAGAAAAATACAGGGATAGATTTATTCTTGGAATCACATGGAAGCCTCTCTAACGCGAGCCCCTGGTAGCTTCCTTGACATCACTCTGACTTAGCTGCCAAGTGGTGACACGGCATCATGCCACTTCATTTTCTTCTTTCACACCTTTACTGAATCCAAATGTAAAGGAGACAATTGAATGTGCCAAGAAAATTGTAAAAGGAAAAAGAGGAATGGGAGCGTGGTACGTAGCCTGTATTAATGACTTTCACCCACTCATCAAGTCCCACTGGTTTGGGACTGTACGTGTATAGCAAAACCAAGATTAAGACGAAAGATTCTAAAGAAATCAAGCCATGTTTCCCTCTATATCAGAACAGTCCCTGGCACAAAATACCCTATGTTAAGTTTCTGTTAAATAAATTATAAAATAGAATTGTCATGGCTTTATACTTAAATGTTGGTCCTTCTTGGAAATTATTTTGGTATGAAAAAGTGCGACAGGGCATCCACCTTCATATTTTTCAAATGGCTGGTCGGTGGTCTCAACACCCCTTATTTGTTAACCTGTTTTTCTCACTAATTTAATAGATTGCATTTTAAAGTGGGAATCCTCTTGTTAATGTTAACTGTCTTCTGGGTGTTGGAAATATCTTTCATGCATAGTCTTGACTTTCCAATTAATTTGGAAGCTTGGCTGACCCCCTAGGGCAAGCACTAATGAGCTAAAACCATCTTCATTGTATGACACTAAGTAGAGATGTGTTGGGCCAGTCTGATCAAGGTCTCTTACATGCTCAGGATTTCCAGTGAAGTGAGCTCTCATTAAGCTAGTAAGCCGCCATGGCTTTTCCAAAGCTCAGATCAGGCTGCTCTGTGGAACTTGGGGCGGACAGGAAGGGAGAAGACCCAGGCTCCCCCCACTTGCCTCCCCACAGAGTCCCTTCTGCAGTGCCTGCCAGGGGGTATGGAGGACGCTGCAATTTCTGAAAATACGTCTGTGTGTGTTTTCCCTGCTGCTCTGTAGCTATGAGGGGCCAGGGGGTCACCGCCCCTTCTCCAACTGTGTGACCCCCTACCCTGGAAGACTCATGAAGCTTCATGCCCGGTCGAGGGATGGGACGAACTGATGTCTAATGGCCTGCAGTGGCCTGGTGCCTCCCACCACTTCTAGGATGGGAGAGGAGGACCTGGGGTCTGGATTCTGGCCAAGGGGCTGGGAATAGGAGGGTCATGATTGGGGGACCAGGAGAAAAGGTTAGAGAAACTCAGTCCAGCTGACCTTGGTTGAGGAGCTGGAAGGAATTTTGGAAGGTGAGGGGTGAAGCAGGTGCATGGAAAGGTAACAAGAGGCCGCGGCTGTGGGACAAGTGTTCCAGTTTCAGGACTAGGATCTGCCCAGTACTCACCATACATGTCACAGAGCTTCTCTGATGCTCACTTCAGAGAAGCTACAAATGCTTTGCAGGGTTGGAGAAGGATTTCGCAGTTCACAGCTCAGCCTCTCCATCTTGCAGTGTGGGGTTTACGGGAAGGGGAGATGTCGTGAGCAGGATGGAGGAAGCACCAGCTCTCATGCCAGCGGGTGGTGGAGCCAGCCAGCGAGAGAGACATACTTGGGATGCAAGAAAGCTTTCAGAACTGGGCCCACTCACATGCTCCAGGGGCCAGGCAGTGGGTTTAAATTGGCCAGCGGGGGCTGAGCTCCCTGGAGATGCCGAGCTGTGAGTATGGGGAGCCCCCTCCGGTTCTCTCTCCCTGGCCTTCTTCCCCGCAGGACCTCCTGGACCCTCAACTGCCAGGACTCTGACACTCTGGAGCGGTGGTTGGACGGATGCAAGCCGTAGCTACTGGGAAGCCCTCGCTGCACTTGCCCCTGGCATCTTCCTACTGAAGATGCTCTCCTGTTCACTGCCTTCACTCATCCCATTGATTATCTCACTGCTTGATGGCTCCAGGTGGAAAAGGGCAAAATTTGCTTCATCCAGGGATGCAGGATGCAGAATAAACCACTAGTTATTCAACCTGGTTCAAAGGGCTCCACTTGTCCTACTATACTGTGATTGTTACGATGAAAATCATTACTTACCATTATCATGCTTCCTTAGTATTTAATCTCAGGTGGAGGATTCGAAGGAAGGAAAACATCTGGAAAATAAGATGTGCCCATGAATGTCAATATTAATAGAGAAAGGAAGAAAAGATACAGAGGATGGGAAGGGGAGTCAAAGAAGAGAGGAAGAGACGCCAGTGCCAGCAGGACCCCCAGCTCCAGCTACGGTGTCCACACTGGGACACCCAGGTGGCAGGGAGGAGACCACAAAAATCCTCTCTGCACTTTTGTGGAGAGACTCCAGTGACAGTTGATCTTTCTTATGAAATGTTAAGTTTTAAAAACTTGTCAACACATACTTGTATTAGAGAACTTGTGCAAAAGACAGAAACATAAACAAGAAGAGTCCTCCTGTGATTTTAGAAGCCAAAGGCAATCAGTCACTGTCATGCTTTGGTTGCATCCCCTTTCGGTCTTTTTTCTGATTGGGGTTTTTCTTCTTTTCCAACAAGGCTGTGATAATGCTCTAGAGAGAGTTTTGTACCTCACTTTCTAGAAAGGAAGAGCATGGTAATGAACCTTTCCCTACATGTATTTCCATTTTAAGAAGAAAGGGGTTTATTTCCAAAGCTTCGTGGCTCACAGAATCCTTGCACGGAGTGGAGCAGCAGGTGACAGTCTGGGCTTCCAGGGCGCACATGCCTAAGACATGGAAGCAGTAGTAGCAGCAGAGGACCTGCTCCTCGGAAGCCAGTTCATTTGCGGGAACCCAAGCTATGATGGGGGACCCTTGTATAGGAGGGAGAGAATGGAAGTGGCCCTAGAGAGCCTGTCTGAAGGCTAGAGCCTTCAGAATGAAATCTTAAGGCCAGTTAACATGCCATTGGATGAATACACCAGCTTTTACTTAACTTTTCCCCCTACTGTCAGATTTTTAGATACAGCCATTTTTTAAACCATTACAAAGAATGCTGTAGTGCCTGTTTGTGGCTTCCCCCTTTTCATTTTCTGCACTTTTAAAACGAAACAACATACATTTCATCAGGAAAACTCAGAGAGTACAGAGAGTCATAGGAAGGAAATTTAAAATGCTCATCATCCCCCCACCGGAAGCAGAAGTTTTCATTATCGTTAGGCAGACACAGCTGGGGGCACCCTGCGGCGGTGATGGTTAGTGTCAATCTCTTCATGTGCGCTCTTCCCAACTTCATGGTGGATGTGGGCACATTTTTTCCTTATAAACATGAACTACTACTGTGTATACAGTTCTGTATCTTGCTTTCTTCACTTAATATTTCGTGGTCTAAAACTTCCATGCCTAGGACAGGGATCCCAGAACCATTTTTAACAACTGCACCGTATCCACTTAGTGGACAAACTATAACGTATATAAGCCCATCTTGTTTCTCCGGTCAATCTAGACAGAAAGTAAACAATATGCGTGAATCATGGCCACCTGAAAGGCAGGCAACACTGAGAGCAAGCCAGCCCTTCCTTTTGTTTGCTTCCTGGTCATTTTCAGAAAGGAGAAGAAAGAGCTGCAAGTTAGAATTTCAGGGGCAGAACTTTTCGTCATTCTCAGTACTGACTGATTAGCTTCATCAGTTGGTTTTGGGTGGCTTCCCCTACCTCTAGAGAAAAGGGTCCTTGATAGTTCCTGCCCACACAGCATGAATCGTACAGTAAGATTCCTGCTGGTGGCCTCCCTTGCTGTTGAGGTCATTGAGAAGCTTTTGAGACCTTGAGAGCCCCTTTCTTCTTGAGCTGGGAACCCACATTGTTCCCGAGGTTGGGTCTGCGTGCGATAGTACACCTGACCTCAAGCCAACCTTATCCCAGACATTAATGACCACCTACAATTGATTAAAACACTATCTCCTCAAGTGCCACATCCAGCGTGCTGCCGCCTCCTTCCAGCCCATTACTTCTGCCATGGCTCGTCATCGTCCTCTAATGGCCACTTGTGTCAACATGGGCATG
The DNA here is from genome assembly GCF_003676395.1 of Aethalodelphis obliquidens. Lineage (NCBI taxonomy): Eukaryota > Metazoa > Chordata > Mammalia > Artiodactyla > Delphinidae > Aethalodelphis > Aethalodelphis obliquidens. Next base: position 72,435 of record NW_020838056.1, read on the forward strand.
AGGCTTGATGACAAAGCAAATGTTAGTGTATTGATTGGACCGGCCTCTCTAGGGTTTCCCAACACCAGCTCCTGGCGTGTTGCTCTCAAAGCCACTGATAATGGGCGTTACGATGAGCACTCATCCCAGGGCCAGATCTCCCTGTCTGCTTTACAGAATGATCAAAGCTAGGTTTCAAAATATCACTAACAATGATTCCTGGTACTATTCTATCACCAGCAACTACCATATTAACGCCAGTTTTACAAATAGTACACATAGGCCCTTACATGCAGTATTTTCAGAACTTGCAAAATCTTACAGGGTAGGTATGAAGGTATGAATCATAACTATATCATAGGTGGAGAAATTGAGGTTGGAGGAGCTAAATAACTTAGCTTTACTCCATCCTGGTAAGTGATGGAGATGGAATGGGTATCTCCCCAAAACCTAGAGCTTCCCCACACAGCCCCTCCAAACTCTGGTACAGTACTGGTGTTAATTTTCCATCCCATTCATTAGCTGGAAAATCGGGTCTCCAGCTTTTTAATTAAAGACTTTGCATTGAAGATGTTTTAGGCAACTGGCACATAATAATGGGTCACTATCATAGTGTCCAAGTCAAAGGCTGGAAATTGAGGCCCCAGGAGATGAAGTAACTTTCTCAGCTACGGAAAATCAATAGAGAAGGCAGCGTGGTGACTTGCAATGTTTCCACACTTGTGTCATGATAAAAATCACCTGGAGTGGCTGTTAAAATGGTAATTCCTAGGCCATGCCCTTTATCTACTGAGTCATAACTGCTGCAAAGAACTCTGGCCTGTGGATTCTCAACGTGCACCAGTTTCTGTGAGATGGAGAATGTCTATTACCACCCTTCTGCCTTCTAAATTTCTGCAAATGTAGCTCAGTGGGGAAACCAAAACTGCATCTGGAACCCTGTTGGTGCAGGTACCTCCCAGGCCCCCAGCTCCTCCAACCCCAGGTAAAACAAAGAAGCAGGAGTATTGCTCACGACACCATCTTTTCCTCGGTGGGAAAGATTCATTTACTTGAAAAGAGACAAAAAGGATTGTACAAATCCTCAGAGAGGTCTGGTTTAATTAGGTTCATTTGTTAAGTACTTATTGCAGCGAAACACTTTAAGTTAGCGCGGGTTGTTTCTTTTAATTATTAATTTTTACATCGCTATATAAGCTCATAATATAAAGAGCAAAATAGGTTTTGTGGTGAAAGGTACGAGCGTTCATTGTAACGCACTCATGGTGATCTGACAGCATCACACCAGGAGCTGGTGTTGGGAAACCTGGGGACCTTGCCACTACGGCATCTCTGAGAACAACAGCTCACAGATCCAGCGTGGATGAGCCCTCACAGGTTTTGTCTACACTGCACGTCCCCACCCTCTTGGCCATCCCTGGCTGATATATGGGAGAACCCAATTTTGGCTATGGCCATCATGTTCTCTGCCCTCGAACTGAGGGGCTGGACCTTGGGTTGCTAAGTCACGGACAAGTCAGTTCACCAAAGAGGTCATCAGCAAACCTACTGCTGAGTCCACAGACCTGTCCCTGGATCTTGCCCTTCTCCAGCCTTGGGTGGGCTGTTCCTTTTTACTCTGCGGGATCCAGCAGTATTTACACAGTAAGTACTGCTTTTTGTCTCATTTGACACCCTAAGAAACTTAATATGATGGAGATTTAAAAAAAAACAAACAGCAAATGATTTACACAGTGAGGGTTCAAAGAGATGCTATTATACAGTCAAGGTTACCAGCCCTGTGTCTGCGCAAAGTAGGTCATCAGGACACGCAACACGTACCTCGTCTCCCTTCCCCCTTTCCTTCTCTGGGGTACCCTACGCGGGAGAGACACACTCATTACCACAAGAATGCCCTGGAGTGTTGTCCTATTGCTTCAGGAGCCCACAGCCCTCTGCCCATCTCATCTACATACTAATGCAATTTCTCAGTATGATATATCGTAAGCGTGGCTAAAAATCCTGGAAGATTTATTAAGTTCCCTAGTTCTTATAGATCAGGGAAAATTTTTTATAAATTCTTGCTTTTGCTAAACACTTTAATATGCCATCATCTAGGCAACAAAATTTTCCTCGATTCGATTTTAAGGCTAATCTGGGGAAGAACTTTCCCCCTTCCTCTCCAACACTATTAGGAAAGGCCATAAGTCCTGATCAAGAACATTTGCTGGTGCCTCACAGGGAACTTCAAACCTGATTCTGTTTTGCAGCAGTACTGGGTCCTACTTTCTGCCCCAGACCTGATGTCTTGTTGAGGTGCTTGAGGCTACTAGGGGAAAGAGCCCTCAATCACATTTGGGGTCCTGGTACTGGCCATACAGAGTGGCCCCCACCAGGGAACACTGACCCTGGAGAATGAGTCACTCATCTGGTTCTTACCTTCAGCCGTGTAAGCTCAGAGATTGAATCTTTTCAGTCCCAGAAGTTATTGATGCTTGAATAAACATAACCCACGCGGGACCTGAGAACAAACCAGAAAGAAAATTACTGATTTCAAGCAGCCTGGAGGTTGGCAGCAGTGGGGTGAGAACATTCTCTCCTGGGAGGCATTGCTCCTCAGGAAGCCAGGTTATCCGATGGTGCCTTGGTGAACATGAACTCAGAAAGCGAAATTTTAATGGCTCCAGCCTCTCTCTTGGGCAGTGGGTGGGCAGACGCCACCAATGTGCAACTTCTACCTCTCCTTCAGGCTTCCCTGTTTCATCAGCCTTCACCAAGGGACCCATTCTCCCTGCGAAGGAGTGATTCCGTTGCGGGCCTGGGGCCTCTGCATTTCTGTTCACTTGATCACGAGCTGATTTGCTGGTGTAAGTCTCAAGACATCCTTAATTCCTTCCTTCCCATGCTCCCTGGGGTCTCTCTCTCTCTCTCTTTTTTTTTTTTTTTGCTGCACCATGTGGCACATGGGATCTTAGTTCCCCGACCAGGGATGGGACCTGCACCCCCTGCAGTGGAAGCCTGGAGTCTTAACCACTGGACCACCAGGGAAGTCCCTCGGGGGTCTCTTTTAGTCACCATGCAGATAGAATCTTGGTTTGGACTGGACTTGAAAGTGGGCAGGAGGGAGGAGTTAAGGCTGACTCAGGTCGTAGGTTTGGGTGGCAGGCTGGGCGGTAGCACCATTCTGAGCAGTGTGACAATAGTCCCTGTGTATGGAGTGCTATGCTGTGGCCCTCAGAATCATCATCTCGCTTAATCTTCTCAGTGTTCCAATGAGGAAAGTACCAGGATATTTCCCACTAGGCTGAATGGCAACTTTGATAAATTCACTTCTTTTGTTTAATCATTTCATTTTAATTGAAGTTTTCATTATGTCTTTATAGCAGCATTTAAAAGGAACATTCAGAGTGTCCTTGCTCCCATTTCCTGCTGCTGCTGTTGGAGCCTAAGGGTGGAGAGGGGGAGGGGGAGGGAAAGGAGAGTAATATATTCTTTAATAAGGAGAATTCTTATGAGCGTATTCTTCATTCATGCTTTCTTATTCATATGGATAATGTATTTATGAGAGTCTTCATAATAAAGAACACAGCCTCATGAATGTATTCTCTTCATGCATCGCCCCCAGTCCCCACCCCAGCCTGCCTCTCTTTCATCCCCTTTCTCCCCTGTAATCTTCTCCCCCACTTGGTGCTCCAGTCTCCAGCTGCAGCAGTGGAGAGCTGGGGAAGACAAGAGCTAACTATCCCGTAAAATCCTGATATGGGGACAAGACAAGAGCTGATCAACGGAAACAGGATACTTCAAAGAATCAAATGATTTGGTGACTCGCTCATTTGGCAGACTGGCTCTCAGTGTTTTGGGCGAACTGAGGATTTGACTTGCCTTTTGCCTAACTGCCCACGTTAAGTGACCTGGAGTCCTTTCCCAGATGGGGAAGCAGAGGCTGGGGAAGTTAAGGAAGTTGCCTGAGGTCACAGTAACTCGTGTGAGATCCACAATTTTAAAAAGGCTTGTTCGTGGGTGTTGGTGTCTTTGTGCCATTCAGCAGGATAAGAGCACAGGAGAGAGGACAGTCAACCTAGGATGGTTTCCTGGTGTCTCTAAAGAACCGAACTGGGGAAGCTGATTTTCTTTTTTAAACAGTTAAAGAGGAATTTGTTTATTAATTTTTAAATGGATAATAGAGAGTATCAAATAACCATTGCATTGAATTCATCTAAAGAAGCTGATTTTTAAGTGTCAAAACCTCAAATGCCTACAGAGGCCGGGAAGGTGAGAAAACAATTGCGGGGGTAAAGGAATTAGAAAAATCTAATGTACTCTAAGAAAAAACAGAGTGCAAAGTGTGATGCTACCTGGCTCCTGTCACTTGGCACCAATGATAGGGAGGCATTAGAGATGGGTGGGGACTGCGGTGAACAGAAGAGGGAGCTGCCATCAGCATTGTAGATCCTCTGATTATTCACAAAGAGCTGGAAATCTTGATTTTGATATCAAATCTCCCAAGCCGTAAGTGTAACTTCAAATTACTTTTAAATACCGTGTAGGCCAATGGAAGCAAATCTGCAGCTGGATCTGGTCTATAAATTTGCAGCCTTGTCAGTTGGTTGGCATGGAATCATCACCAAGTCTGGAAGTCGAATCAACACCATGGATTCCATGTGGCTGTGGGAATTCTGTAAATTCTGATTATGATAAAGAGTAGATAAAACGGTCAAGAAATGACCTCAATACTTACAAGAATACCATTTTACCACTCAAAGGAAATCAGTTTCAAATATATCACCTTGTACATGGAGTGAAGAATTTAAAGAGCAAGCTTTGGAACTTGAGAAATCTGGTGCTGAATCCCAGCCCTACCACTTAACCACTGTGCAGCCTTGAGCACATCAACTAACCTCTCGGTGCCTTTGTTTCCTCATATCTGGATTCTTGTGAGCCTTCAATGTAGTAAGATACAAAAATCAAGATAACTGGCACATGGGAGATTCTCGAGAAATGGAGCTTGCTAAAATAGCAATAGTGATTGCTATCATTGATAATAATGATTATCATCAGTACCTGTATTTATAAACTCTGAGGAAAACTCTAATGAAACTTGTGTTCTAAAAGCTCCTTTTTTTGTTTTTCGGCCTCAGCACGCGGCATGCGGGATCTTATTCCCCTGACGAGGGAACAAACCTGTGTCCCCTGCAGTGGAAGTGCAGAGTCTTAACCACCGGAGGGAAGTCCCCTAAAAGCTCTTTTCCTGGGTGATTTTTCCATGAGAATGGCGAGGCGTTTTGATGTTACTTTCTCATTTCATTATACTTGCATTTGGAAGTCACAAAGTCTCTGTAATTCTGTCTGCAAAGCATTCAGGGAACCCAAGTAATCCGTTCAAATCCAAACCGGGTGGGAATTTCTGACACTTGACTTAGACAGCGTAAGGCATCTCCAGATACTGTTATCCACTGGCCTTTGAGGGAGGCTGCGCCTTGAGAGGATTCACACAGAATTCAGCCCGTTTCTCCTGCACAGGGCTCCTTAATTCTGTTCTCTGCCCCTTCCATGTTGCCCATCTCTTATTGTGCTATTCATCTCAGCCCAGTCTGCAATCACTGTATTCGATGCGAGAAGGGGTTGTCCTCCAGGCAGTCCTCCCAGGACCTGCACACACACACACACACACACACACACACACCCCACACGCATGCACACTCTCTCCCGCTCTCATGCTTGGGGTGAATCTAAAGAGCTGGTACTGGAGGGGGAAGGGTGAGCTGTGACAGGGCGAGAGAGAGTCATGGGCATATACACACTAACAAACGTAGTAAGGTAGATAGCTAGTGGGAAGCAGCCGCATGGCACAGGGATATTGGCTCGGTGCTTTGTGACAGCCTGGAGGGGTGGGATAGGGAGGGTGGGAGGGAGGGAGACGCAAGAGGGAAGACATATGGGAACATATGTTTATGTATGACTGATTCGCTTTGTTATAAAGCAGAAACTAACACACCATTGTAAAGCAATTATACCCCAATAAAGATGTTTAAAAAATAAATAAATAAATAAATAAATAAAGAGCTGGTACTGAGTGCTGAGTGAGGGTATGTGTGGGAAACAGGGACCCTTGTGTTTTGAAAAGACTGAGAAAATCTCTCAACATAGTCCCAGGTCATCCCGGCAGAGAGAAAGCTAACCTGCCTCACACTGTGGCTAGTGCCCAGGAACACAAGACTTGGGGCTCCAGGACAGTTGATGACAAATGTCCAGGACCCCTCACCTCATTCCTGGCTCACTCCTCACCTCCCAGGGCCACCTGCACCAGCTCCTGACTTTTAGGTTTCGTATCCTAATTCTAGCCCAAGCTCAGACCTGATAGGACAGATCTGACTTCTCCTGATGAGCTGTGTTGCCTTGTAGCAGATACTGTGGGTGGCTTGCCCTGACCATTCCCATCCACGTGGACCCCATGATGTCCCCAGCAGCGGCAACCTGCTGCCCAAAGAAGGCTTTCTCTGGCTACTTACACCCACTGAGCTGGCATAAGGAGCAAGCTGTGCTGGGAAATTAAGCCAGTCCCCCGGCAGCCCTCAACCAATGGTGGATGGTCACTGGGGAGGATAAATATTCCAACTTCCTCACCCTTTCCTGGAGGGACAATCTGAGGTGTGTTCCACCTGCCTTCCAGAGGTCCCAAAGGGGTTGAACTCCAATTGCTCACAGGGGTAGGCTGCACATTAAAACATTCCCTCTCCTGACTCACTTCCCCACTCTCATCCTGGTGTTCCCTAAGATCACCTCCCAAATAAACTCCTTGGCCCAGGGTCTGCTTCTGGGGGAGCCCAGCCTGAGACCGCCCTCTTTCTTATTCTACAGAGTAAGATAATACTCACTGACCACCTTTATTCACCTCACGTCAGCTCCCCAGGGTGAATGTTTTTAATACTCCCACTTTTCAAGTGAGAAAATGAGGCCACAGGGCCAGCAAGTGGTAGAGGCAGAATTTGAACTCACATCTTTCTGGCTCCAACAGTCCTGCCTGTCCCATCACAAGACAGTCACCCGGTTCCTTCCATCTTGGATGTCTCTCCTGCCTGTTCAAGCCTCAGCTACCAGGAAACAAGTGGGCATGGTTGACCAGTTACTGTGATACCAATTATCACCACAAGTAAAGAGCAGGAAATTGTAATTCAGGAACCGAGTGTACCAAGACAGCTGGCTCCAGCCCACAGAGGCAGGCAGCACTATTATTTTGAGAATGCTCCTGGGCACGGAATAGCAGCCTTTGTGTCTGTGGAGGTTGGCACAGGGATGCTGATGCCCTCCCCAGGCTGTGTAGGAAGACCCAGTGGAAAAACCCAGCTTGGACCCTCTCTTGTCTGTCACTCTTTGTAAGAAATAGAGGACAAACAATCTGAAGTCTGCGCTTCTACTTCCCATGCTTCCCTTTATTTTCTGTGTGAATTTTGGTTTCTTGCTTCCCCACTCTGGACCTTGGTTTCATGGGTTCCATGTGCTGAAGCTAGGAGCGCAGGCCACCATGGTCCCCTCAACTGCACCAGAAAGGTTTGAGTGAATTCTGTGTTGGGTGCTCCATTCGGATGTTTTCCCATAAGGTTTGGCCCGTGGCTGATCCCAGACCCAACTTCATCCTCGGACAGGGTAAATAAGATCATAGCCATGTCCCATCTCAGGATAGAAGGAAGCACATCACTGGCCCCAAATGTATTTGTATTATGTGCTTATTCTGACCTGAGATTCTAGAAGAGATGGACATTCGTTCATGCCTGCATTCAAAAAACCAAAAGCTCTTTAGAGTATATCTTTGTTCTTGGCTCTGAGCTTGACACCATGGATACAAAAATAGATACTACAAGACCCTTAATCCCAAGCGTCAGTGGCACCCCAAATGCCGCTGGAAAGTGACTAACAGGGATGAATGTGATGGAAAAGGTCTTAGGCTCCCTCTGCTCCCCCTGAGTGTTGGTCTCAGTGAGTCCACCCTGGTAAGGGAATAAACCATACAGCTCGTAAAGGAAGGTAAGCTGCCTCCGGACTAGGGGCAACTGCTTCCAGTATTGCAGAGGGGAGAGGGGATGCCCGGAGAACCTAGACATGGTGTTTGGGTGAAGTCCTGAAAGGTGCACAGGACTTCTGCCTCTGGAGATGGAAGAGGATGACCCAGGCAAAGCAACTGTATACAAAGCCCCCTGACATTGTCCAGGGCACATACTGTTTCAGTTGGAAGCAGCAGAGGCCATTGAAAAAGAAAGAATGGTGGGGAAAGGCTGGAATGGAGCATTCAGATCATATGATAGAGCTTCTGAATTCAGCCCGAGGACTGGGCAACTCTGCAGAGGAGACTTGGCCCATGAGTTCTACAATCCGGACTGTGTGACAGGCCACAGAAATCAATTCCAACTAACTTTAGCAAAGAGAAGAATTTATCAGGAGGATATGATGAAGCTTGCAGGACTGAAAGGAAAGCTGACCAACCAGGCCTCAGAAAATGCAGGAACCAGAACATCTAGAAGAAAATCGTGGTAGGAGTAAAAAGCAGTGTATTAGTCAGGTCTTGCTGCAATGAAGCTGCTCAACAAACAGTCCTCGAATCTCAGTGACTCAGAACCTTTCATTTTTCTTGTTCTGGGCATGGGGGTTGGCTGGGATGGCTCTGTTTCAGGCTACAGCTAAGTTCAGGTTGTGCAATACACACCTCCTCATTCTCATTGGACCTGGGGCTAGTTGGGGCTTGTCTTTTCATAATAGAGAACAGAAGAGTAAGACCAACCACAGAAGGACATTTGAGACCTCTGCTCCTGTCAAACTCAGTAATATTCTGTTGGCCAGAGCAAGTCCATGGAGAAAGAGAAGGAAAACTAAGAAGGTGGGAATCCATGAGGGGTGTGGGTATGTATGTGGGGGACAGGAGGGTGGTTTTTCAAGGAAAGATACTATAACTACCAAATAGGGGCCGTCTGTCTGTAGGATTACAACACCAGCCAGAGCCCCCGACCCTCCTCAGAACTCCACTTCCTGGGGAATGCCCCGGAAGTGCTAAAATCCCCCCCCTAAGCCTCATGGTATGGGAGACCCTCAGGTGGCTTTACACATTACTGCTCAAACCCAGGTGATAGGGCTGGACCCCCAGGAAGCAGCCTTCATGTCCACATTCTTTTTTTTTTTTAAGTATTTTTTTAACATCTTTATTGGAGTATAATTGCTTTACAATGGTGTGTTAGTTTCTGCTTTATAACAAAGTGAATCACTTATACATATACATATGTTCCCATATCTCTTCCCTCTTGCGTCTCCCTCCCTCACACCCTCCCTATCCCACACCTCTAGGTGGTCACGAACCACCGAGCTGATCTCCCTGTGCTATGCGGCTGCTTTCCATAGCTATCTATTTCACGTTTGGTAGTGTATATATGTCCATGCCACTCTCTCACTTTGTCCCAGCTTACCCTTCCCCCTCCCCATATCCTCAAGTCCATGCTCTAGTAGGTCTGTGTCTTTATTCCCATGTTACCCCTAGGCTCTTCATGACTGTTTTTTTTCTTTTTCTTAGATTCCACATATATGTGTTAGCATACGGTACTTGTTTTTCTCTTTCTGACTTACTTCACTCTGTATGACAGATGGTCACCTTATCTTTGATAAAGGAGGCAAGAATATACAGTGGAGAAAAGACAGCCTCTTCAATAAGTGGTGCTGGGAAAACTGGACAGCTACATGTAAAAGTATGCGATTAGAACACTCCTTAGCCCCATACACAAAAATAAGCTCAAAATGGATTAAAGACCTAAATGTAAGGCCAGAAACTATAAAACTCTTAGAGGAAAACATAAGCAGAACACTCTATGACATAAACCACAGCAAGATCCTTTTTGACCCACCTCCTAGAGAAATGGAAATAAAAACAAAAATAAACAAATGGGACCTAATGAAACTTAAAAGCTTCTGCACGGCAAAGGAAACCATAAACAAGACCACCCTCAGAATGGGAGAAAATATTTGCAAACGAAGCAACTGACAAAGGATTAATCTCCAAAATTTACAAGCAGCTCATGCAGCTCAATAACAAAAAAAACAAACAACCTAATCCAAAATGGGCAGAAGACCTAAATAGACGTTTCTCCAAAGGACATATACATTGCCAACAAACACATGAAAGAATGCTCAACATCATTAATCATTAGAGAAATGCAAAACAAAACTACAACGCGATATCATCTTACACCGGTCAGAATGGCCATCTTCAAAAAATCTAGAAACAATAAATGCTGGAGAGGGTGTAGAGAAAAGGGAACCCTCTTGCACTGTTGGTGGGAATGTAAGTTGATACAGACACTATGGAGAACAGTATGGAGGTTGTTAAAAAACCATATTCTTTTTTTTTCACACCTTTTATTTTATTATTTTTTTAACATCTTTATTGGAGTATAATTGCCTTACATTGTTGTGTTAGTTGCTGCTGTATAACAAAGTGAATCAGCTAAGTGTATACATATATCCCCATATCCCCTCCCTCTTGCGTCTCCCTCCCACTCTCCTTATCCCACCCCTCTAGGTGGACACAAAGCACTGAGCTGATGTCCCTGTGCTATGCGGCTGCTTCCCACCAGCTATCTATTTTACATTTGGTAGTGTATATATGTCCATGCCACTCTCTCACTTTCTCCCAGCTTACCCTTCCCCCTCCCCGTGTCCTCAAGCCCACTCTCTACATTTGCGTCTTTATTCCTGTCCTGCCCCTAGGTTCTTCAGAACTTTTTTTTTTTTAGATTCCATATATATGTGTTAGCATACGGTATTTGTTTTTCTCTTTCTGACTTACTTCACTCTGTATGAAAGATTCTAGGTCCATCCACCTCACTACAAATAACTCAATTTCGTTTCTTTTTATGGCTGAGTAATATTTCTCTGCATATATGTGCCACATCTTTTTTGTCCATTCGTCTGTCAGTGGACACTTAGGTTGCTTCCATGTCCTGGCTAGTGTAAATAATGCTGCAATGAACATGTGGTACATGACTGTTTTTGAGTTATGGTTTTCTCAGGGTATATGCCCAGTAGTGGGATTGCTGGGTCATATAGTAGTTCTATTTTTAGTTTTTTAAGGAACCTCCATACTGTTCTCCATAGTGGCTGTATCACTTTACATTCTCACCAACAGTGTAGGAGGGTTCCCTTTTCTCCACACCCACTCCAGTATTTATTGTTTGTAGAGTTTTTGATCATGGCCATTCTGACCGGTGTGAGGTGATACCTCATTGCATGCCCACATTCTTGAATGAAGCTTTGAGCCCTGTGGCTCCCAAGTATTGACCACTGGGGAGCACCAAGTGTTCCAAGAGCCTCAGCTACCTGTCTCAGATCACTCAGGGGTTGCGGCACCCAAGTTGAAAATACTGAGCTTCTGGTCACCCCTCAGAGTGGGGATCAAAGCTCCCAGAGGTTGTCCCTGAAGCCACGCCCCACCCCAACTCTGCCTCAGGACTCAGTGAGCCTAGGGTTCCCCTGGGAAAACGATCTTGGCTCTTCCTTCTCACGCAGTGCTGTGGTTCTGGCTGCTCTCAAGTTCAAAGCTAAAACTTTTCATTCCAATTGGTGATTTTCCCCTCTTGGCCAGGCCACAGCTTAGGTTTCTATAAGCAGAGCGCTGGTTGCTAGGTGACAGCCTCACTCCCGGTTCCAGAGGCAGCCAAGGCAGATATGAACCTGAGAATCTGAAGCTTCCCTTTTCAAGACAAAATATGAAAACTAAAAGAGGAAATAAGACCCTAAATTAATTGGAGGGTTATATAACAGCCAGACACGGTCCTCATGCCCTCCCCACCACCCTGCCATGACCAGAGGGATACATTTAAATGTATTTTTCAAAATAGACAAAAAAAGTAGGAAGTTGAACTGATTAATATAGTTGGGTCTTTTGATCGGGAGAGGACATTTCTAATTACGTTGCTTTTCTAAGCTCCCACAATCAGATCTACACCTTCATTAACCACTGAGTCATTAGTGAGACTTATTAAAACAATTAGATCTGCAGAGAACTGCAGCCATAAGCAGTTCTGACAGCTGCACCAGGAATTTAAACTTTTCATTAAAATTGGATGGAGGGTCTTGCAAATCAATGCGGAATAGATGAGCATTCCAAGTGAAAAATGAGCAAAGAACGTGAATAGGCGATTTACAAAAGAACCACAAATGGCCAATAAACAAATGAAAAAAAGTCCCAATTCATTAGCAACTGAGGAAATATATTAAAACAATAACGAGAAAGCATTTTTTTAGCCTATTAAATGGCAAGAATTTTAAAAATGATATTCTACTGGATGGTCAAATATACAGAATATCTGCTTTTTGGATACACTGTTGGAATGAGGATAGAGAAGACCTTTCTGGAAAGCAATTTGGCCACATATTGAAAATGGTCAACAGATAAGCATCTTTTGACAGAGTAACGTGATGTCCTTATTTACAAAGACGTTCGTTCATGCAGCAGCGTTTATAAAAAGGGAGAAATTTGAAAAAATATCTATCTAAAAATGGGATGTTAAGTAAAAAGAAAGCATTTAATCCTGCAAGCCATCCTTCTCTGGACGTGGTAGGGAAGTGTGCAGGGAAGAGGGGCCAGTTCTCATGAGTTGAGTGCACACATGTACCAGGTAAACTCCACGTAGAATCAGGGCGGGACTCCTTGTCGCCTGGGTGATGGCTGCTTTAGCCGTTGCTTTTCTCTTTTGCTAAGAAACCCAGGGGATTGTAGAATGTGAGGTGATAACCCAGGGTGGGGTTCCTTCCTTCAACCTCACCCTTGGACGTGAGGCCCTGAAGATAAGCCTGCCCCTTATCACGGATTCATTTTTACTGTCTTTCAAGCCCTGGACTACAGGGCTACAAGCTGTTTGTAGGTGGTTGTTGAGTTGAGTGTTGATTTTGCTTTGGAGGAGCCATGTCCCTGCAATCTGCACATCGACAATCTTCATCCATAATGCTTGAAGCTGGAGACCCAAACAAAGAGTACATTCATGTGATGGCCTGTGGGAGTTGATTATCCATACAGAAAAATGAGGAACACTTTCTCCTGGAAGAGTTAGCATTTATCATCACTGTTTCTGTCATCGTCCTAGGCTTTTATTTCTATGCAATTTTGTATCTTTCAGTGCTCCATGATTAGAAATGAATCAAACTCAACTCAGCATATCAACCAGGAACAGAGCACCCCGAGGACTCAGAGGATGGGCATGTAGTGTGGTGGGAAGAGCACTGGTCAGGAAACTGGAAGATCCAGACCTGTCTCCAATTTTCTGTCCCTTACCAGCTTTGGGTGTCAGCTTGTTTTTGTTTTTAATTTATAAAATAAGATATTTGAATGATATTATATTAATCAAGTGTCTGGTATATCATTTGTGTCAAATGTAGCTGCATCAATATTTATCCACCAAAACTCAGGCATAAAATGTAATTTTGTGTGTGTGTATGCATGTATCTGTGTGTGTGTGTGTGTGTGTGTGTGTGTTGTATGATATATATGAGAAATATATATGACCATATCTTGCTTCAGAGTCATTTCCCTCTGAGGGCAGAAAACCTTTACATTTATCAATTAAAGGTAATGAATTCTTTTAATCAAATTCTTCTGATCTGAACGCCTCTTTTGTGTAAATATTCAGTTAATTCTAAGTTCAAACTTCATGTCTGGAATGACGATGCTTGCCTCTCAAGAAGTCTCCTTACCCCTTTTCCTTTCCAAGGAAAATGCAAATCAAAACCACAATGAGCTACCACTTAACACTCACTAGTGTGACTAATGACAGCTAACAAGTGTTGTTGAGGATGTGGAGAAACAAACCCTCAAACGATGCCGATGGGAACGTAAAACTGTGCAGGCTTTTAGGAAAACAGTCTAGCAGTTCCTCAGAAGGTTAAACATAGAATTACCGTATGACCCCCTAATTCCACTGCTGGGTATATACCCAAGAGAAATGAAAACATATGTCCACACAAACACTTGTGCACAAATGTTCATAGCTTCATTGTTTACAATAGCCCCAAATTAGAAACAAACTCAAATGTTCATCAACTAATGAATGGATAAATAAAATGTTGTATATCCATCCAGCAGAATATTGTTAGACAATAAAAAGGAATATAATATAATACTGATATATACTACAATATGAATGAACCTTGAAAGCCTTATGCTAAGTGAAAGAAGACAGTCACAAAGGACCACACATTGTTTGATTTCATTTATGTGAACAGTTCAGAATAGGCAAAGCAGTAGAAACAGAAAGTAGATTGGTGGTTGTCTAGGGTTGGAGGTGAGAGCTCCGGGAAAGGGGGAATGACTGTTAAAGGATATAGAGTTTTGTTTTGGGATGATGAAATGCTCCCAATTGATTGTGAATAATTCTGTGAATATAATTCTGTGAATAAATATACCAAAAACCATTGACTTATCAAGTGGGTGAACTTATCAAGTGGGTGAACTTTAAGAGAGTGAGCTATTTAATATGGGAATTATATCTCAAGAAAGCTCTTACAAAAAGTGAAGAGTCGGTCTCTTACCTCTGATGTTAAGCTGGTAGAATAAAAACTTGAAACTGCTAGTGGTCATATTTCTCTATTTCTGAATGAAGCCAACATAAAGGAAAGCAAACACAAGAAAGGTAGAGAAAGTTTCCTGTAGATATTATCTGAGCCCCTGCTTCAGTCATTGCTGAGGCCATATACTCCCAGGACTTTTTTGGTTATGCCAACCAACTAATTCTTTTGTTTAATAAATTTTATTTTGAGTCTCTCTCTCTCTCTCTCTCTCTCTCTCTCATAATTGAAAATATCCAGACTTGTATAGCAAGATGGGCAATCTGTTTTTGTAGAGTTTACCTTGGCTATGATTCCAACTCTACTTTTGAACAGGACTTCCAGAATTTTCTCAGCTACATAAACCTCAGTGTGGGTAAGAGGTGGCCAATTCTGCACACAGGTGTGCTGGGCCCTGAGAAACATCTGTACTGAGTCCACTCCTCACCAGGGATTAGCATGGATGGGACCCCAGTGTCTTGGGGCTCATAGTCACAGGACGGCCTGTAACATGAGGCTGATTTTGCTGCAGGGGTAACTATTTCAATCTCCACAGCTTCTTACTTGAAAATGTCTCAGGACTTCCCTGGTGGTGCAGTTAAGAATCCGCCTGCTAATGCAGGGGACATGGGTTTGATCCCTGGTCCGTGAAGATCTCACATGTCACAGAGCAACTAAGCCCCTGCACCACAACTACTGAGCCTGTGCTCTGGAGCCTGCGAGCCACAACTACTGAAGCCCGTGCACCTAGAGCTCATGCTCCGCAACAAGAGAAACCACTGGAATGAGAAGCCCGCGCACCGCAATGAAGAGTAGCCCCCGATCAGTGCAACTAGAGAAAGCCTGCACAGCAACAAAGACCCAACGCAGCCAAAAATAAAAATAATAAAATAAAATAAATAAAATAAATAAATTAAATAAATAAATTTATTTTTAAAAAAGAAAGAAAATGTCTCAGATGCTCAGACATAAAGTGTAGAGTGAGCGAACTCATTAAAGCCATGGAATACTTGAACTGAGGATAAAAAGTTATGCAAAACCCTGTTCGTTTCTGAAAAGCTATGTGAAATTTATTCAAGTTATTCAATTTAGCGAAAGCAAGACCATAAAAACAAACGTTTAAGCTGGAAGAAATCTAAGGCATTATCTGGCTCAGGAGCGTCTATTTTCAAAACTGAGTTAATGAAAAAAGAAAAATACTTTCCTTCCTGTACATTTGAAATAACAGTACTAAGCTCTGATTTCACTCCAGAGAAGTGTAGGGTGACATGGACAACCAGATCCACATGTTTGTCTGTCAAAGGTGCCATGGGTTGGCCATGCAGGGACCACTCAATAAGCCCATCTTCTTATTTAGACCAAACACCATCACCTTATTAAAATTCACTTTAGAGCAGATTTCATGTTAAAATTTAATGACACAGTTTGAGTTTGTCAGGAAGTGAGGATGAAGTAGATGTAGGGCTGCGGACTGAGGGGCAGTGGTCAGGCTCAGAAAGAAGGGCAAAAATGGACAGAAAAGGCAAGGTGCCTGAAACTCAGGAGGCAAGAGGAGGAGTCCAAGGTCAGTCAAAGGTGGAGAAGAGAAAAAAAAAAGAAAAGATGGAGGAGAGGGAGGCACTAAATCAATCAGGTCTCCATCCAGCGCTCCAGCAAGAGCAGGGACTCGGGGTGCTGGGTGGGAGACTGGACAGCAAGAACCTAGGAGTTTGGACAAAGGTCTGGGTCAGCAGCGGTCAGGGAGGGGACAGAGCCTGGGAACCCAGTGGAGCTCAAGGCCAGCAGGAAGGGCTCACAGAGCTCCGCCCTTGGGCTGAGGGCTACCAGTCAGGGCAGGCATTCCTGGCTGGGTGGGGGGTCGGGGCCAGTTCTTCCTGCACCCCAACCTGGCTCTCCCAAGGTCTCTCTTCCCACCTTGACCCGGCGCACTGTCCTCCAATGCTGGGCTCTGCTTGCTCTGGCTTTGGACATGGCTCCTGTACTCAGAAGTTAGCTTCTGACCTCCAGACATTCACCCTGTCTGCCAGAGCTCTGGTCTCTACCATAACTCGCCCCACAGCTTGGAGCCGGAAACCCACCACTTATTCCCAGTCTCACTGTCACTGTCCTGTGGTGTCCATTGTCCCTCCCCTCCCCCTATGCCACCTCTGCTCCCACCAGCCTGTCCCAGCCTCCCGGGCACAATTCCCTCCTCCCCAGGAACCTGCCCAGTCCACTGCAGCTTGAAGGAACAGTGCTCAGACCATGATCTGAGCTGCTCCTTTAGCCCTTAGATTGCCCGTGAGTGTTAGTCATCTGATTTGTGCAAACGTCTTACCTCTCAACTAAAGTGAAAAGCCCCTGAAAGCAAAGACTTCCTCGCAGCCCTTATGCAATGCCAGATATACATGTCGTTGATGCCTAACGTAAGTTACAGATGAGTGAATGAGGCCTTTGCGTAGAGTTTTCTTTTCCGACCAGCTTCTCAGCCTGATCGCAGGAGGCTTTTGCTAACAAGCTGTTCTAAATAACGTTGGTTTTGTACTTCAGAATTTGGAATTGCTTATTGGGCTGTTGGTAAAAACCAAACCCAAGGGTGCCTTTTAAGTAAAGGACCCAATGTTTAAAGCTCACGGTGAAAATAAAATAATGAATACCCTGGAGGGATCTTGAAATCAGGGCTGGAATTTCAAATTGGTTATAACTATTTTCTGTCCAGCTTGAGAGCTCTGAAAGCAACTCAGAATTTCCCTTAAATATCATAAACAACCTCAAGTAAGGGAATGAAAGACTGTCCCTGGACCAGAGTCACACGGGGAGGGTTGTAAACGGGCACACCTGTATAGCTGGGCCAGGCGATTTACCTGAGCAACAGGGGGCTGCTTCCAGGCCAGGAGAGGGAAGAGAAAGATGGAAATGCAATGCTTGTTTTTGTAGAAAAGTGCCAATGAGTAAAATAAACATAAGTGAGATGATATTAGATCATTACTGAGAATTTTTGATGTTGATAATGGTGGTTACGCTTCTAATAAAAGAATCTTTGTATTTTAGAGATATCTACTGCATGATTTACTAATGAAGTGATAAGCACCCTCCCTGGGATTTGCATAAAAATAAAAATAGATGCAAGTAATGGGAATTTGTGTATACTGTTTTCTCTACTTTTATATGTATTTGAAATTTTCCATAATTAAGAAGTGAAAATGAACAATAAAATAGTCCTGAGCCATCCCAACTTGCTTAGGGCTATGGCTTCAGAATTTCTCCATGAGCTGACTGGGGGAGGTAGGGGGAGTGAGGGTAAGCTAAGGATAATTGTTTGCATAACAAGGGCACTCCTTTTACTTAGATGGTTTATTTGGAATGGCCTGGTGAGGGGCTGTCAGCAGTTATGGGAGAGGGGATGGTAAAGTTCCCCAAAGACTGGCTAATCCTAGGGACCTCCCAGTGAGTTTTTTCTTGAAGTTAGAAACATTCTGGAACGTGTGACCTGTTCCTGCAGGTTTGGGGACTTAGAGGAGGAAGAGAAGCAGCGAAACCACAACCGCTGTGTTCTCTGGCTGTAGAGGGACTGGGTCTACTCCTGTGATCTAGGCTGGTCTGGCTCTGTATGGCCAAGCCCTGGACTCAGAGTTCAAAGAGTATTTGAGGATTGATAAATTGACTGATTGACTGATCAATTGGTGATCCCTGTAACGCCAAGTTATTGGGAGGATTACTTGAGAGCACACACCTGGCCCAAGGCTAGGCACACTCAATAAATGGTCATCCTCTCCCTCTGATCCCACATATTATTTACCCCTTGCATACATCAAAACTGCACAGAACAGTGCCTGGAAACAGAATTTTTCTCATTTCCGTTTCCTTGCTTTGCTGTATTCAGGTTCTGAACTTAGTAATTCTTTACCAGCTTAAATTTTAAAAGCGTGGTTTTTGGAGAAAACTTCCTACCTAGATGCTGCCTAAACTCAGCAACCATGTATTCTTTCTCTAAAAAAAAATATTATACACGGTTAAGCAGTCAGCTCAGGGTCCTGAAGATGCAAAGTGAGCACTATTCACTTATAATGAATACGGGAAAGGCACACGAAAAAGCCCACCTGTCATCACTCTGACCCTCACTCCTTTGTCCCCATGCTCAGTTGATTCTGTCTCCTGAACACCTCTGGAATCTATTCACTCTCTTCAATCTGAGGACTTTTTTTTTTTTTTAATAAATTTATTTATTTATTTATGGCTGCATTGGGTCTTCGTTGCTGCGCGCGGGCCTCCTCTAGTTGCAGCAAGCGGGGGCTACTCTTCGTTGCAGTGCGCGGGCTCTAGGCACACGGGCTTCAGTAGTTGTGGCACATAGGCTCAGTAGTTGTGGCTCGCAGGCTCTAGAGTGCAGGCTCAGTAGCTTGTGGGGCATGGGCTTAGTTGCTCCGCAGCATGTGGGATCTTCCCGGACCAGGGCTTGAACCCGTGTCTCCTGCCTTGGCAGATGGATTCTCAACCACTGCGCCACCAGGGAAGCCCAATCTGAGGACCACTGATGGTTAAGAAGTTCATCATCTCTCTTCTGGATCCTGACAGCAGACTACAGCCTCGATACTTCCAAGTGAATGGATTTAAGGTATTTCCTTGAACAATGAGTGAATAGACAATCTCAGGAAGATAAGTAGGGGCAAGTCCATACTGAGAACTGGGTCTTTATCTATGCTCTTTACACTATCTTTGCAGGGAGGGGTAGGGGGAGGAGAGATAAGGTCCTTAGCCAAGAGAAGGGCACCATGGCACTGTTCTAGAAACCACAGACAACTCACCTTTGTCCTTGATTCCAGGTAGTCTCATATGGGTACATTAGCTCAGCACAACTTAGGAAACCTTACTTACAAAAAAATCTGGAAAATGTAGTTTTTAGTTTTTCAGAGGCTGCAGGACCAGAAGCCAAGCAGAAGAGGAAAGTGTGTGGTGGGTATTGAGTGAGTCCATCTACAGTATCTGCCCCAGTGGCTCCCCAAACTCTTCCAGTGAAACTTTCAAGAAAAAAGGTAAGAGGAGAATCAAATAAATACTACGAAAGCTGTGACGACAAACAGCCTAAAGCCACCCTCCATAATTCTAACATTTCTTTGACATCTCGTATTTTATCTTAAAGATTAATGGTGAGATTGCTATCTACTCCATAATATGTCTGTTTGTTTGTTTACATAAAACTGTGATGCTTTCCCCTGAACCTTTCTGGAAAAATTGATATTTTAGATAAAAGTACCACTTTTATGTAACAGCTGCTCATACTCCTGGGATGCTGAGAAGCTCCACTGGGGTAGATTCACCTGCCCTGGCCTGAGAAGCTTGGGATGAAGCCAATATGACAAAGTTTGGCGACATGCCTGGAGCTCACCCAGGAGCTCACCCAGGTTCCAGCACCACCAGCAAATGAAGTTGAGAATTTCTCAGCGCTGAGGCTTCCTCTCTTACCTTCTGTAGGGTCAGGAACCAGGCAGGAGGAGCCCACGGGTGGTGAGGGATACTGTTTAGTACTCCTTCTCAGAGGAGCTGGGGAAGGTAGAATAGTGTGGGTATTCTTATTACCTCTACTGCTTTCATGGGCAATTTCTCCTGTACCACACAGATCCCTATCAGTTTGCAGATAAATTCAACTTCTTTCCACCATGATGACTGCTTCCCATTTGTAATTCTCAAGCTCTTACCAGCAAAACATTTAACATTCTTATTAAAGCTTGTTTAAAGATGTCTTCCTTGGATAAAGTGGCAATTGCCAGGCATATGGTTGTGACTTGGAATCATCTATTATCTTATGATCAATGGGATTGATTTAGATTCTGAGCACTACGGATCTGAATGTTTTCCAGCCAACAATAGCATCACGGAATGGCAACCAGGTCATTGTTATTACAATGGATGACGGAGGAATCCCTGACAGGAATGGGATTCGAGAACACCATGATTCCCTAGGGTCCTTCCTTTGCAGTCTTAGGATCATTAATGGGAAATAGTTCAGATCCTAATTTTGCAGTTTCCATTCCTACTCTGGGAGCCCAAGGACAATTTTGTCAATGCGGCCTAATTGCCTGCTTATACTTTTTACAAAGTATAACCTTGGATCAAGAGAATTATACGTATCCACTGCAGTCTCCTCATTTAAATCCCAAGAAATTCAAGAAAATGTATCTTTTAAAAATCCATAACTATTTTGGAAAACAAGAGATGATGCCATTAGTGGACACTGTGAGAGATACCTGAAAGTCAGAAGGCCAATGGGATCTATTTGAAGGAGGAAACCAAATTCCAAAATATGGAAAGGAAAGGACTCAAAAAGGAGGAAGGGATTCTAGGGGGAGCTCCGAGGTGGGGAGAGGTGGGTACAGAGATCTGAAGGGGTTCTGGCTGGGATATGACAGGAGAAGCAGACAGGTGGTTCAAAACATCTCCCACCTTCCACTGCTTATGCTACTAGTAGGTGACAGAAGTGTCAGTGTTCAGGAGGGAGAAGGGAGTGTAGATGCTTAGGTCACCAGGCAGGCAGTATCCTTCCCGGCCAATGACTCAGAAAGAAACCAGTGGTCCCCACATCCAGATATCTGGACTCTCCCCAGGCAGCCGTATGTCACCCATTGCCTGCTTCAGTGATGATAAACTGTGGCAAATAATAGCACACACACAGACAGGCTTTCAGGACAACTCAAATGCAAAAATGAACACACAACCAAAATTTACAAAACACCTGAAAAAAGTCAAGATCACATAAGAGAGCACTAATGAAGCAGAGAGAAGAATGAACACCCGAGGAAGCACAGTTAATCAAGAGAATAAAACTTCAGAAGGATGAGAGAGAATTTCACATTAAGCAAGAATAGGTTAGCTTAAAAACCAGCTTCAAGGGGACTTCCCTGATGGTGCAGTGGTTAAGAATCCGCCTGCCAATGCAGCGGACACGGGTTCGATCCCTTGTCCGTGAAGATCCCACATGCCATGAGTGCAGTAACTAAGCCCGTGGGCCACAGCTACTGAGACTGCGCTCTACAGCCTGCGAGCCACAGGTACTGAGCCCGCATGCCACAGCTACTGAAGCCTGTGCACCTAGAGCCTGTGCTCCGCAACAAAAGCCACCACAAGATGCCCACGCACTGCAACAAAGAGTAGCCCATGCTCGCCGCAACTAGAGAAAGCTTGTGCGCAGCAACGAAGACCCAATGCAGCCATAAATAAATAAATAAATGTATTTAAAAAATAAAAAACCAGCTTCAGGTGTTTAAAGGAATCCATCCATATTTTCTTTCAGTACTTATGATTTCATTTTTTACATGTAGATCTCTGATCTATTTGAAGTTTATCTTACTATACATATGAAGTATAGGTCCAGTGTGATCTTTTCCCAAATGGCTGGCCAGTTGTCTCAAACCAGTTATTACACATCCCATTTTCCCCACTGATTTGAGACACCGCCTTTATCCTGTACTGGATTGATATATGTACTTGGGTCTTACTCCAGGTCTTTCTATGGTGCTCCATTGGTCTGTCTCTTCAGGCACCAATTAGTTTAAATATTGAGGATTTCTAGTATGTTTTAATATATGATAAGGCTATACCATATTCTCCAGTATTTTTCTTTTTTCATGGTTTTCCTGGCCAATTTTGCCTTTTTGTTTCTCCATAGGAACTTCATATCTATCTTTGCAAGTTCCTGGGGGGCGGGGGTGGGGGGAGGAGGAAAGCTTTGTGTTTTTGTAGAGACCACATTAAATTCTTTAAATAATTTGAGCAGGATTTAAATCTTTATGATGTTGTCTTCCTATCCAAGAATACGTTATATCTTTCATTGGTTTAGGCCTGCCTTTTTGACTTTCAGGAGTGTTTCAGAGTTTTGCACATAAAGGTTTACACATTTCCTGTTCAATTTATTTCTAGATATTTTATCTTTCTGATGCTAAAGTGCAGTGGCAACAATTTCTTTCTTGCCTTGTTCTTATCTTTAGCAGGAACGTCTTCAGTATTTCCCCATTAAATAAGAAGCTGGCTTTGGGTTGAAACATATCTATTTTATCAGAACGTGACCTAACTTTTGACGTATTCTTTAGCCAGCTGGAGAATGAGCAGAAATTGTGCTCCAGGATTGTGTAGAAGAAAGGCACATTTAGAGAACAGTCAGTAATTTAAAATCATTGTAAGTGGCAGGAGAGTAGGTTGCCTGTTACAGGAAAGGCAGGAAATGGGGATGGAGATGGTTAGAAGAAGATCATGAAGACCTCACAAGCTGTGCTGGGGAGCTTGGACTTCTTTCATAGTATAAAAAACCACCAAAAGGTGGTAAGTAGGAGAATGGCATGATTAGATTTATATCTTAGGAAGATTCTTCTGGAGGCAATGGCTGTTGATTTCCATTAACAAAACATTTCCAGTAAGACAGCAAATCAGACCAGATACGACCCCACTGGATAAGCCGGGAGGATGAACAAGATCGGTCCAGAAAAATAAATTGCAGCCGTGTCACTTTTTTTTCCTTTAATGTCTTAAAAATTATGGAGTAAGTAAATCTATTCGGGACTAAACGTGAAAGATATTTTCTTTTTTTTTTTTTTTCTATATTTTCAGGACATTTTCAGGTTTTTTTTCAAAGCCTGAAAGTCTTGCTGGGGAGATTCAGCTCCAGGAGGCTGCTGAATCCTCATCCGACCTCAGCGTGAGCTCGAGTGGGCAGACCTAGTCAGGAAGTGGCCCCAGTGGCATGGCAGGGCCTGAGGGACACTTACAGCAAGCCCCAAAATCCCTTCCTTTTGCTGAGGACATGACTCTCTTCTCTCCCTTTCTGTTTTCCTGAGTGGAGCGCTGGAAATAGTCAAGCACAAAGCACAGATAGTGGACAAAGAATATGATGTTTGCGTTCATGAGAAATTCAACCCTAATTATACCTCTGGGAGCCAGTGGGAGTTATTGAAACAGTGTGCCCAGAATGTTCATCTTGTTAATAGATGCTGGCCATGGGGTACTTATTTTCCATGCCATTTATAAAGCCTTTGATGGACAGAAAGAAGCTACTTGCATCAGTCCATGAAATAATAAGATATGAAGGATATTATAATTCTTTGGGGTGATTTTCTTTTAGTATCTGGTCTAGGAGAATGCCGTTCCTCCCTTCAGTGCAATTTCCAACAAATGCAATAGTCAGCTTAGCAGGAGCTCTCAAAATATACACACTAACTTTGGTTCAGACACCAGGGATGCATTTTGCTGCCATTTAAAAGTAATTATTTTCAATATGTTTGTGAAGGAAAGTCTTTAAATTTTATTTCTGACTCTCAATTTAGGAGTGATAGCTCCTAGATTGCTATCACATGGACTGACATACAGAAACCTTTCAATCACATGGTTTTGGACCCAACTGAAATGGGGAAAGCTCAAAGAAAGTTTTCTAAGGACCAAGGCAGACAAGATCCACTTATTCCAGCACGACAGCCAGCTTTCTGAAAGCAAATGAGCAGTCAGATAAGGTAAACACAAAAGAGTGAAAAGGGAAAACTAGCTGGTCCTTTTGTTAGAAGGACAGAGAATATACAAACAAGGGTCTTCAGCCTGAAACCAAGTTCAAGAACTCTACTTTAGCGACTTCCATCAATGCTTACGTATGTTGAACCATATGTAGCTCCTGACCTACAAAATCAGTCATTTTATACAGTTCAACCTAATGCTTTAGGAATAACATCATGTCCACACCCTAGAACTTGGCATAACCTGCCATTGCTTTAACTCTAAAGCCTTAAACTACCTGACTGCAGCTTCCTGTCCTTCTAGACCTCTTAGGTCCTCCCTTTCATCACAAATCCATGTCTGCGGCCCAGACCAGTTTGCTAGTCTTCAGGCCCAATGGAGCCAAAAGTCCCCTGGGTGTCTCTACAAGGAACTCCCCCAGATACTTCAGTGTGATGGTTTAAGAAATATGTCTACAAATTCTTTGAAACTCTTCCCTTTAAGAGGTGGAGTCTAATTCTTCTCCTCTTGAGTGTGGACTGAACTTAGTGACTTGCTGTTACTTGCTGAATAAAATGAAGGAGAAGTGTGTAGCTTACGAAATTGGGTCATGAAAAGCCTGTGGCTTTTGTCTTGGTGTCTCTCTCATCTCATCAACTCAATTCGTCTGTTGAGTTATTTTGAAAGTGGAGAGTGGTTCCTTCAGTTCCAATCAAGCTTTCAAAATCCTGCATCTTTGGCTAACATCTTGACCACAGTGTCATGACAGACTATAGACAGGCTTACCCAACTAAGAATGTCCTAAATTCCTGACTCACAGAAAATGTGAGATAATAAATGTGTGTTACTATAAGCCAGTAAGTTCACGGTAATTTGTTATGCAGCAGTAGATAACTAATACAACCAAGAATAAGAAGCCCGACTCCTAATTCACCATTGTATTGGTTTCCCAGGATTACTGTAGGAAATTACCACAAATTACCTTTCAACCCAGTCAGTCATTCCAGGAACCCAGGAATGTTTTAGACTCTTCTGTTTTACTCACTCTGACCATCAGTTGGTTACTGAGTTTTGTCAACTTTACTTGCTAGACACCTCGGATCTGCCCCATTCTGTCCATCCCCACTGTCACTGTCTCAGTTGGGGTTCTCATTTCCTTGTAGCCAGATGGCTGGATTTGCTTCCCAAGTGGGCTCCTTCACTTCCATCTCACTCCCCGTTTCTTTGCAGCCAGAATGGTTTTCCTAAAGCTCACCATGTCACTCTTCTGCCTGCAAAATTTTGATGACCGCTTGTTTCCTCAGGAGCTCTTTGGGTTAACCCTAAAACAAATCCATGATCTAGACTCACCTCCTGCCGTTTTTTACAAGCATCCTTGGCTTTAGCAATACCAAATTTGCCTTCAGACATCGGAAAAGCCAAGCTGTTTCATGCAGGTGCTGTTCTTTCCATCTAAAATGCCCATGACTTTCTCCTTTCCCACCTTTATCTAGCTACATCCAAATGTGTTTAAAATTCAGGTTATATTTCATCTCTTCCTAGAAGACTTCTCCAAGTCCCCAGAGGGATTCTGATGCTTCCCCCTACAGCCTCCCTGGGCAGAGGGTGTAATTCTAAATCCATCTTCCCCTTTAGAAGTGTGCTTCTGGGCTTCCCTCGTGGCGCAGTGGTTGAGAGTCCGCCTGCCGATGCAGGGGACACGGGTTCGTGCCCCGGTCCGGGAAGATCCCACATGCCGCGGAGTGGCTGGGCCCGTGAGCCATGGCTGCTGAGCCTGCGCGTCCGGAGCCTGTGCTCCGCAACAGGAGAGGCCACAACAGTGAGAGGCCCGCGTACCACAAAAAAAAAAAAAAAAAAAAAAAAAAGTGTGCTTCCATGAAATTCCAGGATAATGTCCATGTTCATCTACCCTTTTATCCCTAATGCCTGGCACAGGTGTTGCATGTGGTAGGTAAACAGTAAGAGTTTGCTACCTAATAAGTGACTGAATGAGAGCGTCAGGGAAGGCAACATTTATGGCATGATTATAGAGCCCTGATTGAAAAACAAATCTTCTTCTTTGATAATATAACTTCATCCCTTTATTTAGATTAACATGGTGGTACCTTGTAAAAATTCACCTTGTGTATTAACTGGGGCCCTGCTCGCACCTCTGACCATGGAGGAAAGGGACAAAGCAACAGGGAAACGTCACAGTCTTAATTACTTCCATGCCTGTCATCCAGGAAGGATGGGGTTAAGTTTCCTCATTCCTGAAACAGCCAAGGGTAAACAGACTGAGCTTGAGGGAATCCAAAAATCGTCCTCTGCTTCCAGAAGACATGCTAGTCAAATTAAATGGAGGCCTGAAGAGTGATGCCAGATCTCTGTTTTAGAAAAGGAGGTGGTATCTCCTCTTCCAGCAGATGGAAGGCCTCTGCGGCCTGAGGGGGAGGGAGCATTTCTAAGGTCCATACCAGGGCTTCCCACAGGTGCATCTCCATGGCTACCTTTTCATTATCACCAGAAACAAGGGCCAGGCTGATGTAGACATCCGCCAGAGGGCAACTGGGATTTTCCAGATGGAACTGCCACACCCTTGACAGAGAATTCCCAGGAAAAGAGGAAAGGGGGCAGGGCTGGTAGAAGCGGTGACCTGAGGGCTTGACGGGCCAGCAGAGGGAACCGCCAACTAGCCTGAGAGAGCGGCCCAGGACACCAGCCTTGGGGAGCACGCTGGAGAAATGGGAAGATGGCTGGGGTAACAGGAGAGGATGGTGAAGCTCACCCAGCAGGACGGGCAGGCTAGGCAGTGTCCTTACACATCAGGAAGAGAGGCCAGGAAGGTGACAAGAGGCTGACAGGGAAAGGCTGGGCTAGGCAGGGCTGCAGAGTCCCAGGATCTTTATACCTGTCCCTGGGCCTTACAGAGGTGAGCATTGTTTTTCGGTCCCAATAAAGATGGTCACAAAGGATGCCCCTAGGTCTGAGCAGAGGAACAGGGATGTTTCCTGAGCAGATGGGGGGAGAAGTTAGAGCCTATAGGAAGATCCGCAGTGATGACCTTCAAGAATGGGGGTAGGAGAACCCTGCAGGTGAGGGGCATTTGCATGCTCTCATTTGTGGTGCAATCTGTGATTCTTGAGTATAAGAACTAAAACCTGCATGAGAGGGACCCCTCCAATTTCCTCCTTGCCTTCTAACCTTGTCCCTTTTTCTTATTTCTTTGCTAAATAGCTCCCTCATGCTGGAAACCTTGACTAGAGGATAAGCCATGGCTTACAAAAATGCTTCTTGGGATATACTATACTGATGATGGTATTGGGATTGCACTGATGACATGACCAAGAGGCAGAAAACCAGGAGTGACTTTTAAACCATGAGTTGCTATTAAAGGCGAAAACTGTTGCCTAAACCCAAACCACACGTCCACGTGTTCAGCTCTCCCGTCCTATAAAAACCCTGACCGTGGTTTAATCCAGGGTCACCTGTCCTTTAGGTACTCTCTGATGTGCCTAAGTTGAATAAAGTCTTTAATTTCTATTTGTCACTTAAATAATTTTCTGATATTCAGAAAAATGGTCCTAGAATGTTATTTGGGTTGTCTGTCCCAAAAGCCACATTTTGGCAAGTGTCCAGTGGCATTCAGGGAGGGGATTAGCCTCTCTCTGCCATGGTTTTGGGCTTCATCTGACCTCACTTTGCCAAGCACACAGCTGTACAGGACGGGGAGAGTTTGAGGGCAAGCATGTAGGAGTGAGTGCAAACCAGATGGAACATAGCAGTCAACTCACCCCGTCTCAGTCCATGTGCAAGGAAAGGAGGTGGGATGGAGTAGGGGCAGGAGAGGGGAAGTTTAATGTCCTTGGGTGTGTGATAAGCATAAGTTTCATCTTTTGAAATAAAGAATTCAAGAACTAAAACTTGTTTTGTATCCCATGACTCTACTTAATTTCTCACTCAAGTCCCCATTCTGCTGGGCTACAGGAAAAACAACCTCAGTCCTTCCTGGGAAACCCCACTCTCTAGGTGGTCCCACAATCCCCGGTCTTGCACGGCGCCAAGGCATTGGGGTAGGGGAACCCTATTTGGTCCTTAGTCATCAGTGCTCACAGGGAGTCATGACAACACCCGTCATCCTGAATTCCCAATTCCTTCAGGCTGGGCAGCTCTTGAAGAGAATTAGTACGTCTTTGTGAAGCACCAATTCGAGTGAGGTCAACATGATCTCCAGGCCAGGGGAGACCATCTCCTCTGGCAGAGGGAGGCGGTTGCTTTTGACAGCCAGGAAAGTTCAAGGGAATCTGGGGATTCAAGACTGTTGGGTTCAGCCACCAAAATGTTTCCCACCCAGGTGTCAAGCTCTCACTCTTTCCCTATTAGCTACTCATATAGTAAGTGGGATTGTTTTCTTAATTTCTCTTTCTGATAGTTCATTATTAGTGTATAGAAACGCAACAGATTTCTGTATATTAATTTTGTATGCTGCAATTCTCCTGAATTCATTGATGAGGAGTTCTAATAGTTTTTTGGACCACCAAAAAACTTAGGATTTTCTCTAGGGTTTTCTATATACAGTATGTCATCTGCGAACAGTGACAGTTTTACTTCTTCCTTTGCACTTTTAAAAATATATAAGAAAGGGCTTCCCTGGTGGCGCAGTGGTTGAGAGCCCGCCTGCCGATGCAGGGGACGCGGGTTCGTGCCCTGGTCCGGGAAGATCCCACATGCCGCGGAGCGGCTGGGCCCGTGAGCCATGGCCGCTGAGCCTGCGCGTCTGTAGCCTGTGCTCCGCAACGGGAGAGGCCACAACGGTGAGAGGCCCGCGTACCGCAAAAAAAAAAAAAAAAATATATATATATATATATAAAAGAAAGATAAGAAGATATTGACATTCTTTAATCCAATAATCTAATTCATGGAATTATGCTTTAAGAGAATAATGAACTTAAAGGAAAAAGATCTATTCACGAAGAAATTAGGCCCTTACCTCCTTAAAAAAAAACACTGAGGCTTCCCTGGTGGCGCAGTGGTTGAGAGTCCGCCTGCCGATGCAGGGGACACGGATTCGTGCCCCGGTCCGGGAAGATCCCACATGCCGCGGAGCGGCTGGGCCCGTGAGGCATGGTCGCTGGGCCTGCGCGTCCGGAGCCTGTGCTCCGCAACGGGAGAGGCCACAGCAGTGAGAGGCCCGCCTACCGCAAAAAAAATAAAACAAAAAAAAACACTGGAAATAATATGAATGTTCAAGAGTAGGAACTCCGGGGACTTCCCTGGTGGTGCAGTGGTTAAGACTCACACTTCCAATAAAGGGGGCCCGGGTTAAATTCCTGGTCAGGGAAGTAGATCCCACATGCATGCCTCAACTAAGAGTTCGCATGCCACAACTAAGGAGCCCGCTTGCTGCGACCAAGACCCAGTGCAACCAAATAAATTAATTAATTAATTAATTTTTTAAAAAGTAGTAACTCTGGTTCATTCATTCCTCCATTCAATAGATGTTTACTTAGCTTTTACTATGTGCTATACATTAGGTTAGGAACTAAGAACCTAAAAACAAATGTGGCATTTGCCTAGGGATCTGCTGGGGGGAACATGCAAACACATTCAGTTCACAATGTGAGAAAACCACAATGAGGATGATTTCCCATCTTTAATGATTTCTGTGTACTTCACCCCGTGCACCACGACCTCCCCAGATGAATTGATTTCCAATTCATTTGACATTAATTTCTAATGTAATTGCAATGTAGTTTTATAAAAGATAAACAAAATGATTTTTCAGGTAGCACATATCGATAAACCTGTATCTCTGAAATACTGAAGAGTCCCACGATATGGGAGATGATATTTGTTCAACAATAGAATTCGATCCATCAAGTTTTAATGGCCTGAGAGAAAATGTATGGGGGGAAATGAGCATGATTTACTTGTAGAGGTAAATCTTATCAGTTTTTTTTTAAATAAATGTATTTATCTGGCTGCATTGGGCCTTTGTTACTGTATGTGGGCTTTCTCTAGTTGCGGCGAGTGAGGGCTACTTTTCATTGCAGTATGTGGGCTTCTCATTGCAGTGGCTTCTCTTATTGCAGAGCACAGGCTCTAGGCACGAGCGCTTCAGTAGTTGTGGCCCACGGGCTCAGTAGTTGTGGTGCACGGGCTTAGTTGCTCGCGGCATGTGGGATCTTCCCAGACCAGGGCTCGAACCTGTGACCCCTGCGTTGGCAGGCAGGTTCTTAACCACTGCACCACCAGGGAAGTCCAAATCTTATCAGTTTTTAATGACGCCTTTTTACTCTCTCTGAGCCTAAAATTATGTCCCAAAGGTTGCTTACTTCATGGCAGTGGGGGGTCAAGTTTACACCATCACCAGGCCCAGGTTAGCAGTAGGGCAAGCACATGGGAGCAGGTGTGTGAATAGACCCATGTCTACATCAGAGGATCTGCTCATTGCTGACCTTTCTCAACACAAAGGCTTTCTGTTGATAATCTCAAAATGGAGCTTATCAAGTTAGGCTCAGACACTTTTAAATGTTCACTTGATAAGCTATTCTTCAAAGTATGTTTATGTAAAACACTGTAAAACTTTTTATGATTGAATCAGACCTGGATGAAGATTTAGGATGTCTGTAGTCCATTCCTCTGCCTTTAGACTGGACGGACCAAGGCTACTTTAACTCAGAAAGATGAGAATTTATCTTTTTTCCTGGTAGCATTATGGGTAGTAGCCAAAAACTGGAAACCCTCAAATGACAATTAGCAGAATAAACTGTAAGATATATTCATTCTATGAAATATAATAAACCGAGCAAGGAAAATGAGTAAACGACAGCTACAATTAATTCCCCCTTCTATCCTATCCCTGCAACATCCCAGCCCTTCATAAAAAATAAAAAAAAAAAAATCAGTGATAATGATAATTGCCCCAAGAGCTAGTTAGCCATTTCTGCTAATTTGCTCCATTGTTTAGAGACATTAACATTTAAAGGCTTCCTCCTACATTCCTTGTGTTTCAGAATAAATTTAGTCCCTTTGGTTCTAATCTTGGCAAAATGAAGGGCCTTGGATCAGTCCCTTGGCCATCTCGCCCCCCTTATCTTTCTCTGCATCGACCTAACAGCCTTGGCTCTACTTGGATAACTCTTATTGCAAAGTTTCCAAACACATGCCACCCCCTGGGCTAGCCTATGGCTCATTTCTCAAGGGACAGTGAGAGGAAAACATCTAGGAATTTATTGTTGGGCAGAGAGGGTATCTGCTCCCAACTCCACCAGTTCAGGGGAGCTTTCCCCATTTGTTTTGAGGAGGCAGCACTGTCTTATCTAAACACCGTTTTCAACTCACTTTAAAATTATTATTAGCGAGCCTAAAAAATGGAAACAAATCTATACTGACAACAGATCAATGGTTTCCTGGGGCTTGGGAGGGAAGGTGGGAAGAGATACTTGGAAACTTTGCAGGAGATGGAAATGTTTGCTGTCTTGATTGTGATGGCTTCAAGGGTGTACACATAGGTCAAAAGTGATCCAACTGTATACTCTATATGCTGTTTATTGTACTCTATACCTCAATAAAGTTATTTAATAAATTCTCAGCTGTTAGTTCAACATCCTTCAGACCTCGCCTAATTTCAAACGCCTTGGTTTACTGATTTGGAAAGCAAAATCCCTCAGTCAATAGCTTGTCTCCCCAGTCCCCAGAGCTGGAAACCACAGCAGTAACATCCTAAGCAAGCCCTGCTTTGTAAGACAGCCTTAGTTCCCTGTAATCATGCAACCAGTTCACTGTCAATGGAGCTCAGAGAAATTAAGTCAATTGCAATTTGTTCTTGCCAGAGAGCCTCATCCTTGTAGTTCAGCTGGGCGTGGGCCACTCTGTGACATTGGAGAGGCAGTACAATGGACATTTCCTAGATGAATATTATGAAGAGGACGTTCAGCTTCAGATATATGGACCACCACCGCCACCAAGCCCTCCTCAAGGCCATGACTAAGCCTTTTCCTTTCTGAATGTGTTTGTCGAGGTGCCTTGGGGTTCACCCAGTGTCTCCTTCCCGGCAGCATCCCAGCTGTGTTAAAGGGAAGGGAATCTAAGGCTTTCTCTTCCAAATCAGTCCCCATCAGTCCCTTTTCTCCATCCCCTTCATGGGGGAGCAGTGGGGAGATAACATGAGAACCCTGAGCATCTTAGAACACATCCAGAGCCTTCCTCAGCAAAGGCTCCAATTGCATTTCGCTCTAAGGCAAGGTAGAAGGGAGGAGAAGATGATGATGAACACGTGTATCCACGTCTGAGCTGCCTTTTCCAAGGAGTGGCGTGAGTCGTTGATTGTAATCACAAATACCCTTCCCATCCCAAGAATAAATGCTTCTTCCTCCATTCACCTGGATAAACAAGGCAGGACAGACTTGATAGAAGTCAAGGTTCAGACTGAAATGAATGTGACAAAAGCCGGGCTCAAACAAACTGGCACAGAATTGGAATTTACTGACTACCATTACTAGGAAATCCAGATGTAGGTCTTCTCAGGCACAGATGGATACAGGAGTTAAAATCCAAAATATGAAGAAATCAGAGCATCGTTAACATAAATCAGCACTGGAAGGGAACATAAATCTTTTCTTCTGGTTTGCTCTTTTTTTTTTTTTTTATGTACCATTAAATAGTCTATCAAAGGTCCTAAAAGAAATGAATGGCTCATTTTTCCTAAGGCTTACATCTTATGATTACAGGCATTCTGCATTTTCTTTGTCATGTAAATTTTAAGAATCTCGCTAGTGGGCTTCCCTGGTGGCGCAGTGGTTGAGAGTCCACCTGCCGATGCAGGGGACACGGGTTCGTGACCCGGTCCGGGAAGATCCCACATGCCGCGGAGCGGCTAGGCCCGTGAGTCATGGCCGCTGAGCCTGAGCGTCTGGAGCCTGTGCTCCACAAGGGGAGAGGCCACAACAGTGAGAGGCCCGTGTACCGCAAAAAAAAAAAAAAAAAAAAAAAACAGAATCTCGCTAGTAAAATTTCACTAGTATTGGAAAAAAAGGCATTGTCCATCTCTTTTTCTCTTTCCTGTCTCTCTCTCTCTCAGTCCTCCGTACTGGCTGAATTCTCAGGCAGACTCCTGCATTTTTGCAACCACCCACAGCTCTTGATTACAAAGGCCCCTACTGATCCTACTGTATCCTAGATAAAGACAAGCCAGCTCCCTCAGTGGTAATATATCAAGTCCTATAGAGGAACTCTGATTGGCTCTGCTTGGGTTAAGTGCTGATTTGGGAACCAATCACTGCAGCCAGGAGAAAGGCCATACCTACTGCCACGGCCCACCCATGAGGGAGTAGGTGAGGAGGGGAATTATAGACCCATCCAAAGCACATGCGTTGGTTTCCCCACAGTAAAGAGGAGCTCTGCTAGCAGAATGGGTGAGGAGATGGCATTCTGGGAAGCTGTCATGGTCCACTACAAA
Source organism: Aethalodelphis obliquidens (assembly GCF_003676395.1). Classification (NCBI taxonomy): domain Eukaryota; kingdom Metazoa; phylum Chordata; class Mammalia; order Artiodactyla; family Delphinidae; genus Aethalodelphis; species Aethalodelphis obliquidens. Next base: position 105,856 of record NW_020838056.1, read on the forward strand.
GAGGGAGAGAAATTGCTAGCATCGTACCAGAAGGCTGTTGCTGAGGATAAAACTCTCTCCACTTGCTACCTCCTGGAGGGTCACAGAACTCGTCTTCTCTCTTGTGAACCTCCACAGTTCTCATTCATCTGGGGGAAAAGGAGATACTTCAACTCTGCTAGAAAGGCTACTGCCCTGCCTCTGCCTGTGCTATCTTGCTTCTGCAGCAGGAGGAAAGGCTATTGGACTGCCCTCCCCATTCACAGTAAGATAACGACGTCGGCTTGTGATTCATTGAGAGCACAGAGAAACCTGACCTTCACAGAGAAGAAACAGCTCAGAGGGGCAGAAGTCATGATGAATGAAATGTCATTTTTCTTGGCCTTGACCTGGAAGACTTAGACATAGAGTGATGACATTCATGGAGGAAAGGGGCACCTGTAATCATCTTCTATTATGTGCCTGAGGTTTCTGTTCTCAGAAAGTCTGTAATTTGAGGTTCTTTCTCCCCCTCCCTTATTCAGTGCTATTCCACTTAAGAGAAAGGAAATTTTAGCTGATATTTCTGTGATTTGAAAGCAAGTCTAGCTTGTGCTAAAGCTTCTACTTTTACCATTGACCCCCCATTTCCCTGGTCCCTGCTTCGCCATCTGTTGGCTCTGTGGCCTTGGACAAGCACTCTAATCTCTCCAAGTCTATTCCCTAAAGGGCAGGTAGAAATAATCAGACCATTTTAGTAGGAAGACACACCAGAAAATGTTCCTCAAATTTCTTTCTTTCCCCAAAACCTAGGACAGCTTTTTAGAACTGCATTTTTAAACAGACTACACCAATAAAATGACACTTGTGCTATATACAAAGGAAGGTTATCCAGACCTCCTAAAATGTGAATTTATACACATTTGATATCACTCTGTGCTATGCTAAGAATTGTGTTTTTATCAAATGCTTTTCTTAAATCCATGCACAATTGCATCCCCTTTCTCCTGACTCTGATGTATGAGCTACTTCCTCATGAACACAACTAGGACAACAACAGGGGAAGGGAAAGAGAAAGAAGTGTGTGTGTGTGTGTGTGTGTGTGTGTGTGTGTGTGTTCCTGCACGTGCACACACAAATATGTGGTGAGGTGGGTACCATGATTATTTGACCTGTGCATTCCTACCTAGCAAGGAAGTATTCTGATTATCACGTATGGGCTCCACTCCCATGAGGATCCTCTGTGGGAACCCAGTGCCTCCATGATGTGAATGGGCATTCAACCAGTCCTAACTTCATACCTAAGGGAAGGGACTTGTCCTCCTGCAAAGTTATTCCACTCAGAAAAAGCAGAAAAGAAAAAACCCTGCATGCCTGTGTCCTTTCCTCTGCCCTGTTCTGTATCCTGATTGCCAAGTAGAGAAAAAAAATAATAGCTTAGGCTTGGTTGGAGCAGTGTATGAGGACAGAGGTTTCAGGATGACTTTAAGCCCTTGACTATCGTTTGCTGAGAAAATATGGAATTGCAATCATTTCTCCAACAATAAATATTTGCTTCACTGACAATATATCTAGGTCTTACTGCTGTTTCTGTGTAAAAGAAACACAGAAGAACCTTTTATTTTGATGGCAAATTGTAGTGTAACCTTATGGAAGACATGAAAATAGTGTTTAAACTCAACACGCAACAATGCCATTACTTAGGTGGAGCGATATCAATGTGAACAACTACAGCAATCTAGTCTCCAGCAGTTGTGAGATGCCTGATTTCAAATGTGAAAAAATATCTACATCTTAGAATTGATAAAACATGATAAACAGGGACTTACCTGGTGGTCCAGTGGATAAGGCTCTGCGCTTCCACTGCAGGGGGTGCAGGTTCGATCCCTGATGGGGGAACTAAGATCCCCCTTCCGATAGTAACTTGCCATCTCAATGAAAAATCATGCTCCATCCAAGGGGCTGTCTAACAAGGTGAGGAATTAATGCTAAACTCACACCTCTGATTGCACAGCGAGCCCACTATTGGCAGTAGGTGTCCTATCCCAGAGGATGGGGAAAAGCGCAGCTGGTACCCCATTTTCCAAACACAACAGGCTTGGTCCATACCTGGTTTGCCACCATCCCCAAAGTGAAGATTACCAGCTCTCCAGTACTTACTCAGTCCCTTAAGCTAATGTTAGCCTTAAGAGGGGGTAGGAGAATATGCCCCCAGGTGTTCTTGGGCCACATTTTGGCTCCAAGTGGGAAAGGTAATTATAAATTTCACCTAACCAAGAAGAAGGAGAGAATCCAGGCTTAAAATGGGGGACACCTGGTCAGAGAAATATTTTTCTTTAGATGCCCTTATTCTGGTTTGGCCCCAGATCTCACACAGACAGAGGATAGATGCAGGTGGGGAAGCTGTAGAGGCAGGGGGATGTGGAGGTCACTGCCAGAAAAAGCTAGTTTTGGGGTGATTTGTTATGCAGCAATTGATATTGGAAGGAAGGGAAGGAGGGGGGAGTGTTAGAGGCTATGATAACAGCCCCAGTATGAGCCCATGAGAGCCTGAACTATAGACTGAGAGAGAGAAAAAAATCACCTTTGATTTGACCCAGAAAACTGAGAGCTTCTAAGCCCTGACAGACATGAAATAATCCAGCAGCCAGAATTTCCACTGTCAAAACCTTCCAGATTGGACAACAAACCACCAGACAATTTTGGTCACTGCCCCATATAAAGTTCTACTCTGTAAATTTTCCCTGAAAGGAAGAGCTTGTTTTCATTTGCAGTGGTGATCAGGTTCTAGCTACAGAGAGGCTTCACTGATCTCAATGTCAAGCCCTTCTGAGGAGTGTTCTTGAGAAGTGGCTGCTCTGAGGAACAAACAGAAATGTGTGTGAGGGTGGGAACAAGGTCCAGAAGCTCCTGGCATCCTCCTTGCCTCCTTTCCTAAATTTATCTGCTCTCACTTTCTTTTCTTTTCTTTTTTTTATTAGTTACCTATTTTATACATATTAGTGTATATATGTCAATCCCAATCTCCCAATTCATCCCACCCCCACCCCCGCCCCCGATTTCCCCCCTTGGTGTCCATACCTTTGTTCTCTACATCTGTGTCTCTATTTCTGCCCTGCAAACCAGTTCACCAATACCATTTTTCTAGATTCCACATATATGCGTTAATATACAATATTTGTTTTTCTCTTTCTGACTTACTTCACTCTGTGTGACAGTCTCTAGGTCCATCCACGTCTCTACAAATGACCCTATTTCGTTCCTTTTTATGGCTGAGTAATATTCCATTGCATATATGTACCACATCTTCTTTATCCTTTCCTCTGTTGATGGGCATTTAGGTTGCTTCCATGACTTGGCTACTGTAAATAGTGCTGCAGTGAACGTTGGGGTGCATGTGTCTTTTTGAATTATGGTTTTCTCTGGGTATATGCCCAGTAGTGGGATTGCTGGGTCATATGGTAATTCTATTTTTAGTTTTTTAAGGAACCTCCATACTGTTCTCCATAATGGCTGTATCAGTGTACATTCCCACCAACAGTGCAAGAGGGTTCCCTTTTCTCCACACCCTCTCCAGCATTTGTTGTTTGTAGATTTTCTGATGATGCCCATTCTGACTGGTGTGAGGTGATACCTCGTAGTTTTGATTTGCATTTCTCTAATAATTAGTGATGTTGAGCAGATTTTCATGTGCCTCTTGGCCATCTGTATGTCTTCTTTGGAGAAATGTTTATTTAGGTTTTCTGCCCATTTTTTGATTGGGTTGCTTGTTTTTTTAATATTGAGCTGCATGAGCTGTTATATATTTTGGAGATTAATCCTTTGTCCGTTGTTTCATTTGCAAATATTTTCTCCCATTTGGAGGGTTGTCTTTTTGTCTTGTTTATGGTTTCCTTTGCTGTGCAAAAGCTTTTAAGTTTCATTAGGTCCCATTTGTTTATTTTTGTTTTTATTTGCATCACTCTAAGAGGTGGGTCAAAAAGGATCTTGTTGTGATTTATATCATAGAGTGTTCTGCCTATGTTTTCCTCTAAGAGTTTTATAGTGTCTGGTCTTACATTTAGGTCTTTAATCCATTTTGAGTTTATTTTTGTGTATGGTGTTAGGAAGTGTTCTAACTTCATTCTGTTACATGTAGCTGCTCAGTTTTCCCAGTACCACTTATTGAAGAGGCTGTCTTTTCTCCATTGTATATCCTTGCCTCCTTTGTCATAGATTAGTTGACCATAGGTGTGTGGGTTTATCTCTGGGCTTTCTATCCTGTTCCATTGATCTATATTTCTGTTTTTGTGCCAGTACCATACTGTCTTGCTTACTATAGCTTTGTAGTATAGTCTGAAGTCAGGGAGTCTCATTCCTCCAGCTCTGTTTTTTCCCCTCAAGATTGCTTTGGCTGTTCAGGGTCTTTTGTGTCTCCATACAAATTTTAAGATTTTTTGTTCTAGTTCTGTAAAAAATGCCATTGGTAATTTGATAGGGATTGCACTGAATCTGTAGATTGCTTGGGGTAGTATAATCATTTTCACAATATTGATTCTTCCAATCCAAGAACATGGTATATCTCTCCATCTGTTTGTGTCATCTTTGATTTCTTTCATCAGTGTCTTATAGTTTTCTGAGTACAGGTCTTTTATGTCCTCATGTAGGTTTAACCCTAGGTATTTTATTCTTTTTGTTGCAATGGTGAATGGGATTGTTTCCTTAATATCTCTTTCTGATCTTTCGTTGTTAGTGTATAGGAATGCAAGAGATTTCTGTGCATTAATTTTGTATCCTGCAAATTTACCAAATTCATTGATTAGCTCTACTAGTTTTCTGGTGGCATCTTTAGGATTCTCTATGTATAGTATCATGTCATCTGCAAACAGTGACAGTTTTACTTCTTCTTTTCTAATTTGTATTCCTTTTTCTTCTCTGATTGCCGTGGCTAGGACTTCCAAAACTATGTTGAATAATAGTGACGAGAGTGGACATCCTTGTCTTCTTCCTGACCTTAGTGGAAATGCTTTCAGTTTTTCACCATCGAGAATGATGTTTGCTGTGGGTTTGTCGTATATGGCCTTTATTATGTTGAGGTAGGTTCCCTCTATGCCCACTTTCTGGAGAGTTTTTATCATAAATGGGTGTTGAATTTTGTCAAAATCTTTTTCTTCACTTTCTTTTCATTATGATTCAAAAATATATTTATTTTATGTGGACATAACCCCTCCCCCACCCAAAAGAAATAATAATAAGCCTGGTTTTCCCAGGACAGTCTTAGTGCTTGACACCAAGGCATCTGCTTAAAAAGACAGCCATTGAAGTGACTCTCTCCTATTGTTCAAGTAATTACACCCACCGCTCCACTGTGAAACCCCGTAAGGCATTGGGATGTCCTTTGCAGTATCTGTGGGGAGGGAAGGAACTTGGCAAAAGAGCCCTGGGCCTCCTCTTTCCCTTCCAGCAGACAGAAGGGAGAAAAACCTTTGAAGGTTTCATCCAGTTATGTTTACTCTAATGGCATGTGTGCATGCTTGTACATTAAAAGTTACCCATTAGACAACCAGGAAGACTGATCAGGCACATTTGCACATCTCAGTGGTGGAGAGATCTCGAAAGGAGCTGGCTTGGAGAGCCAGGCCCATCTGGAATTGTCTGACCCAACCACACTCCCCAAAGCACCCTCCATCCCCCGCCCGACTCCTATCACCATCTCCACTCCAAGGAGTTAATTCTAGTCCAAGATCCTGATTTCAAATAAGAATCAACAGATACGTGGACACGGTCTGTGTTCTGCCGAGGTGGATCAGTTTTGTTGCTTCTAATGGCTTCCACTTGTGATTTTAGGTAGAGGGCTGTGCTCGGGCTACTGGAGTTTCTGCCTGCACCTACAGAAAACGGGAAGTGCCCACACAGCCCTCAGCCAATGATTGACGGGTGCAGCTATGAAAGCTCAGCCCCCTTGCCTCAAGGAGGGACATCACTGAGCTATAACTTAAATGCCAGAGCTTCCCTGAGGATCAAGTGGAGGCCATCCTGTGTGGGATTTCTCTGGGATCACACCCTGCCTTGGCTTCCCCATCCCTGTCTTGCTTCCCTCACTCTTCGACCAGTCTTCCCTGGGAACACTGCCTGCTGCATCACTCAGATCGGCTTCTGGGAAACCCAGCCAAGACATTTCAGGAACTTGTTAAAAAAGCAGACATCTAACTCATCTCCAGAAGTTCTGATGCAGTAGGTCTGAGAGGAGACCCCTAGTCTGCCTTTTTAATAGGCACCCCTGATGGTTGTGAAGTAGGGGATGGATCCACGGACTCCACGTGGAGAATGATTAGTCCAAAACATGGCATTCAGACTCAAGGAAATATATACCTGGGGGTTACCCCATGGTTTGATGGTCCTAAGAAAGCATGAAAGTCTGGATGCTGGATTGAGGCCACCTCTGTGTGGATTAGGGGCCATGAAATATTCAGCAAATGCTTTGCCAACTTGCGCAAAAGGAAGCTTCTGCAACCTGCCAAGATAAACCCTCGTGTTCACATCTACACGTCAGCCCCTGATGCCTGAGAGAAGTAGACTCTTCAAAGCCAACACGACACCCTACTAACCACAGCATCCCAGGACTGTGCAGGTCTCGTAGCCACATAGCCAGCAGAAGTTTATAGCCCATGGACAGGGGTAATAAGCAGGAGGAATACATTTAACCCTGGAATATGACTCAGGTTGATGGAAGCTGAAAATTCAACCATTGCAGTTTGGGTTTTTGCAGAAGTAGACCCTAAGCAAAGACTTTGAGGGCAAGTGGTTAATGTGGGAGGTGATCCCAGGAAGCACAGGGATGGAAATAAGGAAGTGAGACAAGTCAGGGAAGGCAGCCAATAAAGGGTGCATTACTGAGCATGATACCACCAAGGGCCATTAGGGCTGAACTGTGCTAGGGACCTATGAAGCCGGCATGGAACATGGTTCAGCATGAGAGAGCTGAGGTATGTGGTCACCACTTCCCACTAGTTGCTGGTTGAGGGCTGCTCCTCGGGGCATTCATTCCTTAGCCCTTGAAGGAGGCTCCCCTCTACGAGAGAGAGCACTCCGGCAAAGAGTCATGGCGGCTGGGAGCTGGAAGTCAGAGCAACCCACACAGGAAAGTAAGTGCTAAAGAGACATGGGCAGGGCACCCATGGCACGTGATGAAGCACCTACACTAATACGTGAGAGCCTGGTCTGTGAAGGCAAGTTCTTTCCAATCACAGTGCCTATTGCATGGGCCTTTTTAAAGCAAGAAAGCAAATTGTTATGGGCAGAAGTAAAAGAAACACGACCACAGCCAAGAAATCAGTAGCATTTCTCCAGACAAATCCTTGAGACCCATCTGTATCTTCTCAAGGAGAGCAGATTGCCTTGTGAGTTCCAGGGTTTTGGCTGGTAACAAACCCAGCTCCTCGCTTCTGATTTCCCAGCTGTGTGTACAGCACAGGCGAATGCCTTTAGCAGCCTGGCAACTCTTGCGGCAATTAGGGTTGCCAAGAAATAGCTACACGTTCACTCCTGCTCTCTGCATCCATGATTTCCCGTTAAAATTAGCATCTTGTTATACAAGGGGTCGTCCCCACGGAGCCCAGAATAAACCTCCTAAAACTTGAAGGTTTCAGTGGACTTGAGTGCTGTTCTCTGTCACTTTGACATCAGTGGAGCTGCTGTTCTCCAAGTAACTGATAGAACTCAGGAGCCCTGGATCTGAAAAACTCCCAAGATTCCTCTCACCTCTGCTCTTCCCTTCCAGGGGCCGTGTCCTACTCAGTATCTCATTCTGAGGTCAATATTTTTGTTCCCAAAATTGCTGAATGTGGAAAGGGGCTGGAGGTGCGAGTTTTCTTGTCCCCGAGCCCTCACCTCACAGGGCTAAGGTTTATCCCCTTGACGGTTTACATCCTTCTAGGAAGTGATCTCTCCCCACCTTGGTTGGTTGTGCAAACGCAGGGTCGTGAAACCAAAGTGGCTTGCTCTGCGTGACACAGACAGTGGGTGTGAGACCTGAGACTCAGAACTAATACCATTTTCACTATGAAGTTCCCAGGGTCAGAGAAGAAAGAGAACAGCGCCCACCATGAAAGAGGACATATTCCTTGAACGTTTCTCCAGGTCAAAATATTTGTACACATTGGTGCACATGTTCCCCCCCAAACAAGAACAAAATAGGGAGATTTGTGTGTTTTCACAGTTCAAGAATGTAATGGGGTCTTTCCTGAGACTTGCACTTAGGGGCTGCAGGAGCCGCTGTTGATGTTTCGCCTGATATCCCCTCTGCCTCCCTGAATTCACCTGCAGCTGTGGGGGACACTTCCTGTACCAGCTGATGGCTTCCCACGCCGAATACCTGCATCTCTCTTCTCTGCCTGTTAGGTCTCCCTCTTTCACACTTGCTACAGAAACCCTCAAACAATAGGACATAGGAGTCATGGATAAACGCTCTAGTGGGAAAATTTTGAAGTGATTTCTATACAGCTTCTTTGAACCCCAGTGGGCTCCAGCAGTAGCCTGTTCTTTTTTTCTTTTTTTTTTAAGACATTGTTTGCTTTATTATTTTTTTTTTAATTGTATTTATTTTTGGCTGCATTCTGTCTTCGTTGCTGCATGTGGGCTTTCCCTAGTTGTGGCAAGCAGGGGCTACTCTTTGTTGCGGTGTGCAGGCTTCTCATTGTGGTGGCTTCTCTTGTTGTGGAGCGTGGGCTCTAGGTGCACGGGCTTCAGTAGTTGTGGCACGTGGGCTTAGTTGCTCCACAGCACGTGGGATCTTCCCAGACTAAGGATCGAACCAGTGTCCCCTGCATTGGCAGGCGGATTCTTAACCACTGCATCACCAGGGAAGTCCCAGTAACCTGTTCTTTAACCCATGTTGTACCGACTTTTCTCTCTTCCCCACCTTCTCAGTTCAGCTTCCTGGGATGCCCTCCCAAACACACCACCTGCATCTGGACTTTGTCTCAGGGTCTGTTTACAGGGAGTCCCAAACTAAGGGACTCAAAATATAAGCCAACATTCTTGCTTAAAGACTGAGTCTCTTTTTCCTCCCCACTCCAAGCTCTAGAAACTTACATAAGAAACCCAATCTGGCAGCCACCATCATATTCTCACTCCTCTGCACGTCCTCGGCGACCCTGGGCCCAGCACCCTGACGCTCCCCGCTCAGCTGGAGGCCTGTCTGTTGCCAGCGTCTCCAGGGAAGTCTCAGAATGGGATAAACAAACCCCTTCCTTCACTCATCATCATGGGTGCTAGGAAAATCTATGCACAGATCCCTCATTTCCGGGCTGCCAATTTCCACACAGGCTGCAGGTTCCTGCCATTCCTTAAGGAATGGATGTCGTGAAAATCTAAATAGAACTTTTACTTTCGTGGTTAAATTCCCTCTGCTTTTTTTTTAGCACTGAATGATTTTCTCTTTTCCTTTTGCTCCCTTTCCCGTCGACACGCCCTTTGCACATTGCTCAACATCATCCCTAGGCAAAGTAGCCCCAAACTTGCTTCTCCTAAAACCCTGAACCTCTGGAGCACCTCAGCTGGCTCTGCCCATCTCTGTGCTGAAATCTGACATCTCCCTTTCCACCCTCAGGTCTCAGGCTTGTCCGGGAGAAGCTAGTGCAAATGGGATGCCGTGGTCAGGCCCAATGTTTAGTAGCTTGGTGAGGAGGAGCTTCTAGGCTTGAATAATTATAGATAAGATTTTCACCCACATGAATCACCGGGGGTCATCCAACATCATGTGCTTGTCCGTCCACCAGGTTGCCAGACACCCTGCCTCCTGGCCCCCTCCCACCAGATGCCAGTAGGCACTGCCTATTACTGTGCTCACCTAAAAATTCCTCATAAATTTCCAAAATGTCACCTAGAGAGCAGTATCTGCCGCATTGAGAAGTATCACCCACCCTTTACCCCCTACATGCACAGGCCACAGGAATTCAAACAGAACGGTGAGCCGAAGATAAAACCCAGTGGGTTCAGTGGGGTCAGCTCTCCACCACCTCAGAGCTAGTGCTCTCAGGCAGTGAGGAGGTGGCCAGAAGCTGGAGCTGAAGCATTAATAAGCAAGAAAAGATAAACATGCTGCCCTACGGACAGGTGCGGACAATTGCCCCAAGGGTAACTTGGCAATATTTACCAAAAGTTTAAGTGTACATACTCTTTAATTCAGCAACTCCACCTCTAAGAATTCATCCCAAAGGTAAAAGTGTGCATGAGCAGAATGGTATATATTCAAGGAGCCTCAGTTATAACTGGAACATATTGGAAATTATTTAAATTTTTATCAGTAGGGCACTGGCTAGATGAATGAAGGCACATCCATCCAGTGGAATGTTCTACAGAAACAGGGGTAGAATTATGCCAACAATACAAAGTGACCTCCAATATATATTTTAAGTGAAACAAGTAAAGCAGAGAACATTACGTATTATGTGCTTCCAAGTAGGAATTATATGTGTGTGTGTGTGTGTGTCTGTGTGTGTGTGAGTGTTTGACACTTAATTGATTTGCTTGTATGCCCGTGGACTCTCTGTGGAAGAATTCACTAGAAACTAGAAGCAGTCCTTGCTTCTAGGGAAGGACAGGGGCGAGGGGGAGACTTAGTTTTAACTATATCCCCTTTTCTACCTTTAAATTTTTGAATTATGTGCATTTAATACCTATTCAAACCACTTTAATTTGTAAAATTAAGAGCCTTCCCTGATAAGGCTGTCTAGGAACAGCTGTGTCCTCAAGCATTAATTTGGAGTAGGAGAAACAGCCGCCATTGACCAGCAGCCAGGGTGGGAGGTGGGACGTGTCTCTGCTGGAGGCTGGGACATTGCAGGGACACTTGCTTGTCCTCTGCTATGAGGGGCCTGCTTCAGAGGGAATCTGGATCAGCAGGACCTCAAAGACTGCAGACTGCCCCTCAAAGAATTTAAGTCTCCCTGTTCATTAACTTTTCCCAATTATGGCCACAGAGGCTGCTCTTAAAACTTCTACAAAGGCAAGTGACCCAAAAGACAGGCCTGGAGACACTGGTGGATGGTTTCCCCGGCAACTACAACTCCTGTTGGCTTTTCAGTATTAGCTTGAAAAGCAAAGGCTCATTCTGCATGTGGGGATCAATGGGCTGGGAGATGACCTCTCCTCTTTCCTGTCACCTGTTCAGGAGGCGACCTCCCATTTCTGGTGGCTCTTACATCCATGGCTGAAAGAAATGGTGTTACAAACAATTCCTGTGGCTATCTGGGAGTCCATGACCCACCAAGGGCCAACCAATGGCTTTTCATTCACCGCTATATGTCTTGTAAACCCAGTCAACTAAACTAAGAGTTGTTTCCTCAGTGAACATGTATTGATCACTTAGCATGTGTCCGGGTTCATTCTTGCATTGGGAGAATAAATCATGGCTCCTGTCCTCTGGCGTACTGGCAGATGAGATGTTCGTATAGATGAAGAGTTCAGTTAAACATCTACTGAGCAACTGCTCTCCTCCCAGGCTCGGGAGTGCTGGTTATGATGTGTGTGCCTTGGGTTATCTCACAGAGACCTCAGCGGGATTGAGTCCACAGCAGTAACCCCCTCATTAACATGCACTTGATTTTCTTCTGTCTCTTCCCTGCTCCTTCACTCCTGCTTCCTTGAGATCACTCCCAAGTAATCTCCCTGCACCCAGGTGCTTGTCTCAGACTTGCTTTTGTGAACATCTGAACTAAGACAAGAGATTCTGAGGGAACTCATCATTAGGAACAGGAAACTGTTCACCATGACCACAGCTACTTCTTTCTTTTCTGTCAAATTGCTTCATGTAACGGCAGATGACACTGGCTATGTGGGCCTTTGGAAAATTCCAGGGCAAATAATGGCATTTCTAATACAAGGTTAAGAGAAAAAAATTCAAGATCCCAAACAGAAGCCTTCAAACACATTTCTAATCACAGCAAACATTCTCCTGACCTCCTTTAAATGGGGATCACTGTAACAAGTTTAAATTCCATGAATAATAGAGTAGGAGTCTCTAGTAGGTCCCTGGAAATTCCACTAAGTTTTGTACAAAAGCAAAATGGACATATATCTTTGAGATACTTCCCACATCTTTGAGATACTACCTGGAAACGATCACATTCCTGTTTCAGGGACTGCTTTTGGCGATGCCTCCCCAACTCTGAATGGGACCTCACTAAAATTATTTTCACCACAATCAGATGGAAATTTCTAGATTCCAAACCAATAAACAGTCATAGGTTTTCTCTCACCTCTACTCTCTCCAATGACACATCTGGCTATGGTTCCCACCCTTTCAGTTCCCTGCATGAAGCTAGGGACCTTCCACATCATGGGGCATCTGAGTCCCAGCTGTGAGTCTCACTCAGTGATAAGAGGTTGGCTGGGGCTGGGGTGGGGGCAACAGAGAGGGCTCTGCCCTTTTCTATTCCTTTCCTGAGACAAGGGTAAAATTTAATTGCCATCTCACACTTGGGAAAATAGAGAAAGAACCTCCAAACAAGGTAAAATTCCATTACAACTCCCCTGGTCTTTATTCGTACTGAGAAGAAAAACCATTTCACCTTAACATGAGCAGTGAGGTCTACATGTCAAAGACCCTCACAGAGGGACCTTAAGCAGGGGTTTGCACGTGTTCATGCAGATACCCTGCCCAACCCCCCTCATACCCTCGCCCGGCTCTACTTTTCTCCTAAGCATTTGTGACCATCCATCACCTACTGCACCTGCTAATATTTTTCTTGCTTATTATCTGTCTCCCCAACTAGAATGGAAGCACCATAAGTGCAGGGATTTTGCCTGTTGTTCTCTCTGCTGTAACCCAACAGTGCCTGATAGACAGTTGGTATCTTCAGTAGTATTATCCTGAAATTAGACAAAAGCTTGGGGGCAGGTGGTTTATTCGGGAGATGATCCCAGATACCAGAAGTGAGGAAATGAGGAGAGGACAGACAGGACACAAGGAAAATTGTTCAATAAATGTTAACTAAATGGATGGAGGGAAGGGGGTTCAGTAACTGGCTTACCCTAAGGAAAGTCTACAGCAGTGGGTCTCTAAGTGTGGTCAGGGAAGCACCACCAGCAGCATTAAGGAACCTGTTAGAAATGCAGATTCCTGGGCTCTACCTCAGACCTACTTGAATCAGAGACTCTGGGAGGTGTTTCAACAAGCCCCTTAGGTCAGCGGTCCCCAACCTTTTTGGCGCCAGGTACCGGTTTACCGGAAGACAATTTTTCCACAGACCGGGGTAGGGGTGGGCGGATGTTTCACGCAGTAACGCGAGTGACGGTTCAGGCGGTAATGCCAGCGATGGGAGCCATGGAGAGCGGCAGATGAAGTTTCACCAGCTCGCCCGCCACCCGCCACTCACCTCCTGCTCTGCGGCGGGTCCCTAACAGGCCGCGGACCGTTAGCGGTCCGCAGCCCGGGGACTGGGGGCCCCTGCCTTAGGTGATTATGCTCTATAACAACTTTTGTGTTCTCAGACACTTCTTGGCCACAGTCACAAATCAAACGAGTTTCCCCAACTGAACTACACAGCAGCCTCGTGGGAAAACCACTGGAAAACATCTAATCTGCAGCTCTGTTTCAAAAATGTTGCCTTTAGATTGCAGAAATGCAGCAGCTTCTAGAGTTTAGAAAGGGGGACGGCAACCAGAGGCGGCTCCCCGCCAAGCTCCCTGCCCCGCGCCGGCTCCACACCCACCTCGATCCCTACAGTCCCACCGTCCCGGGAGCTGAGTACAGATTCCCATTTTGAAAGAATCCCTTCCAAATCTTTCTCCGGGAGGGAAAAAAGGGGGAGGAGTGGAGGACCCCGGAAGGGGACGAGGGATGGGTGGCGACCCCCAAGTCCCAGGCTGGAAGGCCTCGGTGCGCTGAGGCTCCAGGGGTCTGTGGAGGAGCCTCGGCCAGGCGCTGCTCCTGTTCGCGCCTAGGTTGCCGACGGTGAAATGGGGTTGTCAGTGACTTTTGCAGGACGCGGCGAACTGGAGCACCAACTAGCGGACTCTAACCCAAACGGTTTCAAGGCGGAGGTGGATGTAGACCCCTACGGCGCACTAGCTGGGGGTCGCCTAGCTACGGAGCCAGGGACGCGACCGCGCAGGGAAGGGCGCCCAGCGGCCGCGGCGCCACCCGTGTCCCCTACCAGGTGGTGGAGTGACGAGGGGCGAGGTCCTTATTTCAAAGCCGGCGGGGACCGGGCCAGGTGTGAGAGCTCGGGTACTCAGGGAAGGTGGGAGTGGCGGATGCCGATGCCAGAGGGGAATGGGAACTGGGAGGATTTGGGGGACACTCGCTGACGCCACTTGGCCACAAGGAGCCGCGGCCACCGCGGGCAGGAGGTAGCTCCGCTCGGAAGAAAACACAGCCCTTTCCCAAACTCCAGGCAAAGCCCAGTGGTGTCATCCTCCTTTTACAGCTATGTGAATCGGGGCCCAGGACGCCAACAGCCAGCCGTAGCCGAGCCCTTTCACTGACCCGGGAACCCTTGCCCTCGGAATCCTGGAGAACTTCGAGGGCTTTTCATGCGGCTGAGAACAAAGTGAAGACCCCTCTTCCCTCCCCCGCGGAGGAAGCCCACTCTCGGGTCAAAAGACCAAGCGGGGCCGACACTTCCTCCATCTCAGAATTACACTTTGCTGACACCCAGCCTGGTCTAGCATCCCCTCCACCCCACCCCCAGTTTCCCTTCTGGCCCCTCTGGTCCCCCGAGCGGACTATAGGCGCGCGGGCAGCTTCTCCATCCCGGAGGAGGGTCCCCATTCCTCGGTCTCCCGCCCTGAGAGGGGGAGCTTCGAGCTGGAATGGGCAAGCGAGAGGGGGTGGGCCCGGCTTGGGGAGGAAGCTCTCCCGACAGAGACAGGGCTGACGCCGGACACCCCGCCTGGGCCAGGTTCACCCGGCTCCGCTGGGCCATTGCCCCCTCTCTGCCGGCAGCCACCTCAATCTTTTGTCGCCCCGGTTGCCGCCCTCTGAGCACGTGTCGCTACCCGGCTGCGTCAGCGCTGGGTAAATAGATGACTGGCCAACGGCTCGGGCGGGGCTATTTAAGAGGCAGCCTCCTGCCCGCCTACCAGGAACTTGGCTCGGCTCCCCCGCTGCTCTGGCAGGAACGCGAAGCCGGTCGTGTCCTGTTCCGAAGGTAGGTTCCCCGCTTTGGGGGATCCAGGTGCCAAGTGTCCTTCATCCAAGTGAAGAAGGGTGTCTTCACTTTTGTGCCCCTTCCGTTTCATTTTTCTGTTTTCTGTGTCTTCTTTCCGACAGCTCGAAAGACATCTCTTGTAGTCAGAAAGGACAGTGCGGGTGGGTAGAGCTGCTTTAGGGACTTCTGCTCGCCGCCTTTGTTCTTCTCTCGCGCAGGCAACGCGGGAGTATCTGTCTGTTGGCTCGGATTAGCATGTAAATTGCGATTTGCTAGATGTTACACATCGGGGCAGTCTACTTTGCAATCTTTTCAAATAAACTACCGAGAGGTTTTAAGATTTAAATTCATTTTCTGAATACTGCAGGGAAATTCAAGTCTTTGGGGGATAGAAACGTGTGTGTTTTCTCTGCCAGCGGATCTAAAATGCAGCGGTGCTTGGCTGAAGCCCGATGACTGAGCGCAGATTTCTGACTTTCTTTAAAAAAAAAAATCTGCCTGTGCTTTGCGTAGTGGCTTATTGCCAGTTCCCATGTACACCTTGAAGAAACTTGAAAGATGTGGCTTTTATTTATTGCTCCCACATTTTAAGCTGTGCTTCTCGGTTTTTCACCATTTATTTCCCTATTGGAAGCTTCTTAGCTCTCTGGAAAGGTGCTACTATTCCTCAAGGGTCTCATTTCTCCCACAAAGTCTTCTCTTTAGGATAATTTTCACTTATCTTTAATCTCTTGCTTTTCCAGTTAGGAGAAGAGAGACGACACTCTGTAACACTTCCTCAAACTAAAGGAAAACAGAAGACATTCCTTCTGCTAAACAGGGCAGAGGACAGGGTCTCTCTCTCCTTCCCCTGCACCATTGCCCAGCCCCGGCTGTGGTTCCCCCCAAAGATGAGCGCGGTGAGCCCGGACGCGCGCGCTGGGGTCACGGCTCCCTCGTGCTTGCACCTGCCTGGCGGGTCCCGAGCCCCGCGCGTTTGGACTGAGCCCCCTTCTCCGTACCTCGGGGGCCCGACCCTCCGCGAGAGCCCGCGGAGGACCCACCTTTTCGTTCACGTCCCCTCCCCTCTGCTCCCCGCAGCCATGAACGGTGGCTTGTGCCTGTGCGTGCTGATGGCTGTCCTGGCGGCGGGCGCCCTGGCGCAGCCCGTGCCTCCCGCGGACCCCGCGGGCCCCTGGGCGCAGCAGGAGGACGAAGCCCCGCGGAGGCAGCTGAGGGCCGTGCGGCGAGTGGACGACGAATCCCGAGCGCACCTGGGCGCGCTGCTGGCCAGGTACATCCAGCAGTCTCGGAAAGGTACGCAGGCCGCCTCCCTGTCTCTCCCTTCTGCCTCCAGCAGGAGCTAAACAAGCCACACTTTTCTCAGCCTCCAAGTCTTTCTCCAGGAATAAGGTGATTCAGCAGCTCAGTAGCTGAGTGGCATATGGACAGCCCTGTCCCCTTCCTGGGCCTGGCTATCTCCTCTGTAAAAAGGGCATGAGGGTGGGTTCCCCTCGGCCCCTTCCGGGTCTTTCTGAGATTCAGAGGGAGGCTTATTCATCTCTAGAATTCCTGGAAATCATGATTTGGACTGGGGCAGGTTTTTTCCTACCACCTTTATCCACAGTGATACTGATGGCGAACACACTGACTGGCGAGCGGTATTTTAAACTGGACCAACACAGCTGGACAATAAACCACAGCTGCTGGGAGGGGGAGGGGTGGGCTCCATTCCCATGAGGCTCTCTTAACCTGCTGTTGTGCCACGACCTGGATTTGAAATTTAACTCATGGCTTGACGAGATGGGGAGAAAATAAAGGGCTTGGCTCTCCAGAATCTCCTATAATTCCATATGAAGGTGAGAAGGGACCTTTTTACCAGGGGATTTCAGAAGGAAAGAATAGAAGATGATTTGTTATATTTCATCCTCTCATTGGGAAATTGTCCCAACTACCATCTTCTATTTTGCTTTCCTGCTAATTAAACTGAAAGATGTGGAAATACTAGTCAGATGACAGAGAACATCCGAAAATTTGGGGGGTGCCTGCTGTTTGTCTGCCTGAAAGTAGTTTAGTATCTGTCGTTGGATATGGGTTGAATTGCAGCCAGACCAGCCTGAAATATCGTAGGCTTTTCATTGACCATAATCTGGAAGCCCCTTCATACCTTCAAGAAAGACCCACCAGAAACAGTTGTGGGTAAAAAAGCCAATTACCAGATGATTTCCCTAGAACTGACACTCGACAGTGGCTTTAAACCACAGATCTTAGCTGGAAGGTCCTTCCTGGCGCCTCTCCTCAGCCCTTTGCCTTCAGCCTGCCGTGACACACAAACTCATATGGGAATACCTGTCACTTGGAACGTTAGCTGCCAAAACCCAGGATCAGCAGTAACTAGAAAATAATCATGCTCTTCTATTTGACAGATATGAACTAGAAATAAGTATCTACATCTATAGAGTTTCTTTGACTGTTTTACACATTTTGAGATGACAGTGAATATTTACTCAACTATAGTATATATTATGCTTAAAGATTCCAAACAAGAAAACGCACCCTTTGGGGAGTGCTCAAGAGTTTATCATTAGCAACTGTCTGTAGAGCTTTCCATGATCTGAGGAGAAGCAATTCTGTTAGTGTACACCTGCCCCAAGTCCAGCAAAGCCCAGTGCTACATCTGTATTGTCTCTCTTCATCCTCACAACAGCCCTGCACAGTAAGGTCTATTATCCTCCTTGTGTCAGTGTGGAAGCTGGGATTCTGGAAGACTGAGTGACCTACATGAGGTAGCACATCTAGGCAGCATCAGGGTTGCGAGTCTACTCAAGTCCTGCCCTTCATTCAGCTTCCCAGCTGTACTGTCCATTTTACGAGATTTAAAATTTCAAGGAGCCCGGACCTTCAATTGTGTAAGTCAGGTGTAAGTGCCTACTCTGTGTCCACTAAGTGAGTGAGGACCCTGGTAAACGCACAGAACCATGTGTACGTCAGCAGCAACAGGCAGGAGGATGGGGCATATTGTGACTGTGCACAGATAACTGGGTCTGAGAGTTTGGCTGAATGCAAGGACTAATATTTCACCTGAAAGTTGTTGAACAATTAAACAGCAGGGGCTGTTTTTCCTCTGCGTAGACTGGGGATACCTGCAAAGGGGCTGGAATGTGCTGGGGTGACGCTTAGTTCCAAAGCTGGGAATTAACGGAGCGGGGGGTGGGGGAAGAGAGAGGGGAGAGGAAGAAAGGGTGGGGATATAACCTGGTCTGTAGGGTTGTTTCTGGTTTTTAATTTAGCTAGCTTTATTTGATTATCCAACAAGACAGAATACCTGCTTCTGCACTGTCATCAATGAATAAGCCATGGTCTGACTCGATGCAGCCTGTGGGCAGGAGCTGGCAAGGGCAGCCCTGTACAGAAGAGCTCAATGTCAGCTGTGGGACCACGGTGGCTCCCAATACAATAGGCACCATCGAGTGATCCTCCACCCCTCTGCCCTTGAAGCCACCTGGGCTTTGCCTGTCGAGGTCCCTGAGGGACCTTTCTTGGCCCTTAGGTTGTATAAGAGAAGGCATGATACTCACTTTCTACCCAGGAGACCACTCTGTGTGATCCCTAGGCCAGGACCGTCACACGCCTCATCATGGCCCTATCCACTCAACGCGAATCATTCCTGGACTCACCCTGTTCCTAAGAACTTAACTCCCATCCCTAAGGGCCCATTTCAGGTTCAGTTATTGCATTTTGGTTAAAATGGCTGAATTAAATTACCACTTTGTTCTGCCCGCCCTTCTTTGAGTGTTACTGAGGTGCTGAGATTTTAATCCGATGGTGTGCCTTTTTCTCAATACCATTTTTTTAAAAGAGAAGGTAGCTTTCAAATTAATAATTTTAAAACAGTATTTATCTAGCAGTGGGACTGGATTCCATTTTTAAAAAAACATCCTAACATCAAAATATCGTAATTGCATTACCTTAAAAAGAGTCAGGGGGCTTCCCTGGTGGCGCAGTGGTTGGGAGTCCGCCTGACGATGCAGGGGACGCGGGTTCGTGCCCCGGTCCGGGAGGATCCCGCGAGCCGTTGGGTCCGTGAGCCATGGCCGCTGAGCCTGCGCGTCCGGAGCCTGTGCTCTGCAATGGGAGAGGCCGCAACAGTGAGAGGCCCGCATAACGCAAAAAAAAAAAAAGGGTCAGGCAGGCTCAGGGATATTAAGGTGTAAACTTTAGAAGTGGGTAGTACTGGGGAAATCCTGGGTTAGCACCTGCTGAGAGCCAGCTACATAAGGGAAAACACCCCTAGGAGTAGAAAAACCTAGGCAGGTCCCAGCTGTGAAAGGTGAGAGTGAATGAATTCACCTAAATTCATACAGATCGCAAACCACACCCACGACTAGAAAAGACTACCCTGTCTCCAGTTAAACAGACATGGGTCCTTCTCCTCGCTTAGATTTTGGCCCAGCAGTCCCACTATCTTGATACCTCTTTGATACCTTTCAGAAGGTACGTGTTATGTATTGTCTGGCCTTTTCTATTGTTTTCCTTTACAAACTGAACATGTGATGCTCTCAGATATAATGGTCCCGTTTCCTTCCTCTCTGCCCCTTGTAGCTCCTTCTGGCCGAATGTCTGTAATCAAGAACCTGCAGAGCCTGGACCCCAGCCACAGGATAAGTGACCGGGACTACACTGGCTGGATGGATTTCGGCCGGCGCAGTGCCGAGGAGTATGAATACACCTCCTAGAAGACCCAGCCTTCATCAGCACAACAGGAGGCAAACTCCTGACTCAGAGGAGGCAGAATAAGAAAACAATCACACTCATAACTCGTTGTCTCTGACGTCTGACATTTAAAGTATCTATTTATTAAGTGTTCAATGTGAAAAATCTGTCTGTAACGTTGTCCAATGTAACCATGCACCTTAGCACAAATGTACACGCGGAAGACAAAATGTTTCCCTCATCTGTGACCCACACTCCCCGTTCCTAAAGTGTTGCTATGCTATTAAAGTGATTTCATTCTGCCCCTTATTCCCTGTTTCTACCGAGGGCAAAGGGTCCTTTAATCCTCAGACCATTCAAGGAGGGATTCCTGATGTATGCGTCCCAAGGAGGAATCCCTGTGGTAGATGGTCCCAGAAAGGGCTTGAGAAATGAGGGTCAGGCATAGAGCTGGCTTCTCTACTTCAGGCCAGGTAGCTAGTGAAAGGGCCTTCTGTGTCAGCCCTGGGCCCTGGGCCCCAGGGGGGCACCACTGCAAAAAAAACCCTGCCCAGCTTATAGTGCTACTCGTTTGTCTGGGTGAATCCCAGAGAGGCAGCTGGAGATGGAGGTTTCCATCAGCCCATCCCCGCGGGGTGTTCTCTGCCAGCTCCATCCCACACCAGGGTTTCTCTGGGGGTGCTCTTGGCCTTTAAACAAATAACGGGGCAGCGCTGGTCAGCACTTTTATATGTATTGGACCTCTCCATGGCCCTGTGGCACAGAGGTTATTGTCCTTTTACAAATGAGGAAACGGACTCTGAGAGATGAAAGTGACTAGCCCGTGGTTCCCCAGCTAAAGAAATTCACAGACTTGTGGGCATATGGCTCCTAGGTTAGCGTGACCTCCATCGCTCTAGCACTTCTCAGACTCTGGAGTGGGTATGAGTCACCTGGAAATCTCGATGAACTGCATATTCTGACTAAGCAGTTCTGGGCTGTGGTCTAAGCAAGCCCCCAGGTAATATCTGGTCCTGGACCACACTTGGGAGTCACGACAGTATAGAAAAGAGTCTGTGATTACAACCCCTTGGGTCTCACTGTATTCCAGAGATGTATCGCCGGGCACGTTCTGGGGGATCTGATAGTTACCCAGAGCAGAAGCTCTCTTTTCGCGGGCCACTCCCTCTATTGGGTCTCTGCCGGGATCAGCAGAGAGAACTAGTCCAAAGGGATGTCCAGGGATCATCTAACACCAGCCATCACACAGCAGCTTTTCTGTACATCCTGGCTGAGGCCCCCAGGAACCCAGGGTTTTATCCAGCAAAGGCCGCAGGTGGCCCAATACAACAGGACATGCAGCCCCAAAGGGGACAGACATTGGAAAGAATGGTGGTAAGTTCAGTTTTCAAGGAAGGCATACTGCTCTTTGGTTCCATATCAGTTGGGCACCACCCAGTGACCATTCTGGGAAGTAGATGGTGGGCTATGTGTTACTTTAGTTCTCAAAGTCTTTGATACGCTAATTAGGACCAGATTCAAGTATGCATGGGGTGAGCCCTGGAGTTCATGAAGGACTATATGGGGTTGCTTTCCTGAGCTACTCCCTTCCTACGATCTCCCCAGTACTTTCCAGTTCCCTGGGGCTCCCCTTTTTGGTCCTCCACCCAAAAACTTGGGGCTCTGGTTACCCTATTCTGCCACACACTGCCACGTTTGGGCCCACGTTCAGGTCCAAGTAACAGAAGAATAGAGAGAGAAAAAAAGCAATGGGGATTGACTCCACCCTCTTGGGATCACAGCTCCTCTGATTCAAGAGCAAGTTTCCCCTTCCTTAGAGTTTTGGCCCTGGCCAGGCTCGTGACTGACTGCTACCACAGCAGCTGTGTGTTTGCCTGGGGGCTGTGGCATGAAAGAAAGAGAAGAAAGAAAAAAACAGGGAATGTTCATGCTCTCTGGCCATTAGGAATTCCCTTTTTCACTCCTCGAGCCAGAACTAAGGGGCGTCTCCTGGAGGTGTCTGTGGCCCAGACCCCACTTCTGGTCCTCAGCTGTGTTAGGCTCAAGAAAGACCCCCACTCATAGCCTTCAGGGACTGTCCCTGCCTCCTCTCTGCCCACCAGGGCCTGGGAGTTTCCGCTGAAATTCTAGGATCTTGATGAACTATTATCTCAGATGTGCTGAAATTTAAAAACCCAGTTATTCACAGCACCAGCCTATTCTCTAAGATTGGGTGGCTTATTTTATTCTCTTAATTTTGAATCCTTTACTGTGACTCCCAAGAGGCTTCCGGTTTGGAAAATCCCAAGACAGCACAAATGGGTTAGTGACAAGTGGGATGTTACATCTAATCTAAGTTACATCTAATCTAAGCTCCAAGACTAACAACTTCTCTACCTTTCCTTTCCACGGCTCACATGTTGGTCTGGGCACATGGAAGCGGGCAGAATTGGCAAGACTTCGAGCCTTACCTGCCCTAACACCTCTGGACTGTAGCCAGAGTGACTCAAAGTGTTTGATCTTTTTCCAAGTTCCATTCTGGAAAGGATTCAACCGCTCTCTGGCATCACCTCGTGTGGACTGTTACAAGCTCTTCACTAGCCCGACAGCACTCAGGGAAGCGCACCTGTGTGTCAGGCACTATACTGATGTGGCAGGTACAGCAACCAAGAACTCCAGTGGGAGATTCACAAAAGCACAGTATAATGTTCCAAGAATGATGGCAGGTAATATTCAGAGGCTGGGAGAGAGCAGCAGAGCTGGCTGAATTAAGGGGCAAGACAGCTGGGCAGCTGCCCCAGGAGCCAGTCCCAAAGAGACATCTAATCATCACTGCAGCATTGGAATCTGGGTATCAGTGAAATTCTGCATACTCAGTAACTTAGCTAACTGAAGAAATGGGCATCGATTCCTCCTCTACAGAAGATGACAATGCCCTCAAGTGGACAGTTTTTTAAAACAACCACTCCTGTGGGTGCCAGCTTCTCTCCATAGAGAAACACGTTGAAATCTGCAGGATTCTCTTTGCCAAGCTGCTGGTTAACCCACCTAGTCAGCTGAAATTTTAAAACCAGATAATTCAGGCCCTCAGACTGTTTATTCTAAGAATGGGTGATTTATTTTATCTTAACGTTGGAACTTGAATATGACTGCCAAAAGGCTCCAGAGCTTGGAAAATCACTCAATGAAACTGAAAAGAGAACAAGAACCACCGACAAATGAAATGCTTTTTGTAGAATTAAAACCAAGAAAAAAAAAAAAAGGAAATCTTAGATGTATTTTAAAGATAACTTGGTAGCTATGGTTACCTCTAATTAGTGAGCGCCTCACGCTTTCCAGATTTGAGCAGAGGAAAGCTGAAGTGAAAAACAATTCCAAGTTATTAAAAATGTTAAGTTCCAATGAGTGCATGTAATGTACTTTGGAAATGTAATTTAATGTCTGTTGAATCCAGTAATTAAGAAGTTGGTCTTGCATTTTGGATTTTTTAATTTTATTTTTTTCTGTAACTTATCATTATAACATGTTACAAAAAATATTGCCCCCTGATAGATCAACTTAAAAAGCAAAACCAGGGGGGACCTTCAAGATAGCAGAGGAGTAAGACGTGGAGATCACCTTCCTCCTCACAAATACATCAGAAATACATCTACACGTGCAACAACTCCTACAGAACACCTACTGAACGCTCGCAAAAGACCTCAGACTTCCCAAAAGGCAAGCAAATCCCCACGTACCTGGGTAGGGCAAAAGAAAAAACAGAGACAAAAGAATAGGGATGGGACGTGCACCAGTGGGAGGGAGCTGTGAAGGAGGAAAGGTTTTCACATACTAGGAAGCCCCTTCGCAGGCGGAGACTGCGGGTGGCGGAGCGGGGAAGCTTCGGAGCCTCGGAGGAGAGCTCAGCAACAGGGGTGCAGAGGGCAAAGTGGAGAGATTCCCGCACAGAGGATCAGTGCCGACCGGCACTCACCAGCCCGAGAGGCCTGTCTGCTCACCCGCCGGGGCGGGTGGGGCTGGGACTGAGGCTCCGGGCTTCGGAGGTCAGATCCCAGGGAGAGGACTGGGGTTGGCTGCGTGAACACAGCCTGAAGGGGGCTAGTGCGCCACAGCTAGCCGGGAGGGAGTCCGGGAAAAAGTCTGGAGCTGCCTAAGAGGCAAGAGACCATTGTTTCAGGGTGCTCGAGGAGAGGGGATTCCTTCTCTGTCTGCCCACAGAAGGCAGAGCACTGCCTAAACGAGCTCCAGAGATGGGCGCGAGCCGCAGCTATCAGCTCGGACACCAGAGACGGGCATGAAACGCTAAGGAGCATTTCACCTCCTGCAGCCACCAAGAAGCCTGTGTGCAAGCACAGGTCACTATCCACTCACCCCCGGGAGCCTGTGTAGCCCGCCACTGCCAGGGTCCTGTGATCCAGGGACAAGTTCCCGGGAGAATTCACGGTGCACCTCAGGCTGTTGCAATGTCACTCTGGCCTCTGCCGCCGCCGCAGGCTTGCCCCGCATTCCAATTATAACTACCATACCCCACACCCCGCAGCATGAGTGAGCAAGAGAGCTCTAACCAGCCGCTGCTTTAACCCCGTTCTGTCCTGGAACAGACCTTGGGGCCAAAACCAAAGCTGAACCCCAGGAGCTGTGCGAACAAAAAAGAGAAAGGGTAATTTCTCTGTGCAGCCTCAGGAGCAGCAGATAAAATCCCCACAATCAACTTGATGTACCCTGCATCTGTGGAATAGACAACTCATCATCCCAAAATTGAGGCGGCAGACTTTGGGAGCAACTGTAGGCTTGGGGTCTGCTGTCCATGACTGATTTGTTTCTGATTTTTATGTTTATCTTAGTATAGTTTTTAGCACTTGTTATCATTGGTGGATTTGTTTATTGGTTTGGTCGCTCTCTTCTTTTTTTAAAATTATTATTATTTTTTTTATTTGAATAATTTTTTTCTTTCTTTTTTTCTCCCTTTCTTACTGAGCCATGTGGCTGACAGGGTCTTGGTGCTCTGGCCTGATGTCAGGCCTGAGCCTCTGCTATGGGAGAGCCAACTTCAGGACATTGGTCCACCAGAGACCTCCTGGCCCCACGTAATATCAATCGGCGAGAGCTCTCCCAGAGACTCCATCTCAACGCTAAGACCCAGCTCCACCCAACAGCCAGCAATCTCCAGGGCTGGACACTCCATGCCAATCAACTAGCAAGACAGGAACACAAACCCACCCATTAGCAGAGAGGCTGCCTAAAATCATACTAAGTTCACAGACACCCCAAAACACATCACCAGACACCAGAAAGACAAGATCCAGCCCCACCCACCAGGAAGCCTACACAAGCCACTGAACCAGCCTCACCCACTGGGGGCAGACACCACAAACAACAGGAACTACGAACCTGCAGCCTGCGAAAAGGAGATCCCAAACACGGTAAGTTAAACAAAATGAGAAGACAGAGAAATAGGCAGCAGTTGAAGGGGCAAGGTAAAAACCCACCAGACGAAACAAATGAAGAGGAAATAGGCAGTCTACCTGAAAAAGAATTCAGAGTAATGATAGTAAAGGTGATCTAAAAACTTGGAAATAGAATGGAGAAAATAAAATAGACATTTAACAACAACCTAGAAGAACTAAAGAGCAAACAAACAGTGATGAACAACACAATAAATGAAATTAAAAATTCTCTAGAAGGAATCAATAGTAGAATAACTGAGGCAGAAGAATGGATAAGTGATCTGGAAGATAAAATAGTGGAAAAAACTACAACAGAGCAGAATAAAGAAAAAAGAATGAAAAGATTTGAGGACAGTCTCAGAGACCTCTGGGACAACATTAAACACACCAACATTCGAATTATAGGAGTCCCAGAAGAAGAAGAAAAAAAGAAAGGATCTGAGAAAATAGTTGAAGAGATTATAGTTGAAAACTTTCCTAACAAGGGAAAGGAAATAGTCAATCAAGTCCAGGAAGCGCAGAGAGCGCCATATAGGATAAATTCAAGGATAAACATGCCAAGACACATATTAATCAAAGTATCAAAAATTAAATTCAGGGGCTTCCCTGGTGGCTCAGTGGTCAAGAATCTGCCTGCCAATGCAAAGGACACAGGTTCGAGCCCTGGCCCGGGAAGATCCCACATGCCGCAGAGCAACTAAGCCCGTGTGCCACAACTACTGAGCCTGTGCTCAAGAACCCGCAAGCCACAACTATTGAGCTCACATGCCACAACTACTGAAGCCTGCGTGCCTAGAGCCCATGTTCCGCAAGAAGAGAAGCCATGACAATGAGAAGCCCACACACCACAACGAAGAGTAGCCCCCGTTCACTGCAACTAGAGAAAGCCCGCGCACAGCAACGATGGCCCAACACAGCCAAAAATAAAAACAAACAAATAAATAAATTTATTAAACAAAATTAAATTCAAAGAAAAAAATATTAAAAGCTGCAAGGGAAAAGCAACAAATAACACACAAGGGAATCCCCATAAGGTTAACAGCTGATCTTTCAGCAGAAACTCTGCAAGCTAGAAGGGAGTGGCAGGACATATTTAAAGTGATGAAAGGGAAAAACCTACAACCAAAATTACTCTACCCAGCAAGGATCTCATTCAGATTCGACAGAGAAATTAAAACCTTTGCAGACAAGCAAAAGTTAAGAGAATTCAGCACCACCAAACCAGCTTTACAACAAATACTAAAGGAACTTCTCTAGGCAGGAAACACAAGAGAAGGAAAACACCTACAAAAACAAACCCAAAACAATTAAGAAAATGGTAATAAGAACATACATATCAATAACGACCTTAAATGTAAATGGATTAACTGCCCCAACCAAAAGACATAGACTGGCTGAATGGATACAAAAACAAGATCCTGGGCTTCCCTGGTGGCGCAGTGGTTGGGAGTCCGCCTGCCGATGCAGGGGATGCGGGTTCGTGCCCCGGTCCGGGAAGATCCCACATGCCGCGGAGCGGCTGGGCCCGCGAGCCATGGCCACTGAGCCTGCGCGTCCGAAGCCTGTGCTCCGCAACGGGAGAGACCACAACAGTGAGAGGCCCGCGTACCGCAAAAAAAAAAAAAACAAGATCCGTATATATGCTGTCTACAAGAGACCCACTTCGGACCTATGGACACATACCTAGGGACACAGACTGAAAGTGAGGGGATGGAAAAAGATATTCCATGCAAATCTAAATCAAAAGAAAGCTGGAGTAGCAATACTCACATCAGACAAAGTAGACTTTAAAATAAAGACTGTTACAAGAGACAGAGAAAGACACTACATAATGACCAAGGGATCAATCCAAGAAGAAGATATAACAATTGTAAATATTTATGTACCCAACATAGGAGCACTTCAGTACCTAATGTAAATGCTAACAGCCATAAAAGGGGAAATCCACAGTAACACAATAATAGTAGGGGATTTTAACTCTCCACTTTCACCAACGGACAGATCACCCAAAGTGAAAATAAATAAGGAAACACAAGCTTTAAATGATACATTAAACAAGATGGACTTAATTGATATTTATAGGACATGCCATCCAAAAACAACAGAATACACTTTCTTCTCAAGTGCTCGTGAAACATTCTCCAAGATAGAGCATATCTTGGGTCACAAATTAAGCCTTGGTAAATTTAAGAATTGAAGTCGTATCAAGTATCTTTTCTGACCATAACACTATGAGACTAGATATCAGTTACAGGAAAAAAACTGTAAAAAATACAAACACATGGAGGCTAAACAATACACTATTTAATAACGAAGTGATCACTGAAGAACAAAGAGGAAATCAAAAAATACCTAGAAACAAATGACAATGAAAACAAGACAACCCAAAACCCATGGGATGCAGCAAAAGCAGTTCTAAAAGGGAAGTTTACAGCAATACAATCCTACCTCAAGAAACAAGAAAAATATGAAATAAACAACCTAATCTTACACCTAAAGCAATTCGAGAAAGAATAAAAAAAGAAACCCAAAGTTAGCAGAAGGAAAGAAATCATAAAGATCAGATCAGAAATAAATGAAAAAGAAATGAAGGAAACAACAGCCAAGATCCATAAAACCAAAAACTGGTTCCTTGAGAAGGTAAACAAAATTGATAAACCACTAGCCAGGCTCATCAAGAAAAAGGGAGAAGTCTCAAATCAACAGAATTAGAAATGAAAAAGGAGAAGTAACAAATGAAACTGCAGAAATACCAAGGATCATAAGAGATTACTACAAACATCAATATGCCAGTAAAATGGACAAATTCTTAGAAAAGCACAACCTTCCGAGACTGGACCAGGAAGAAACAGAAAATATAAACAGACTTATCACAAGCACTGAAATTGAAACTGGCATTAAAAATCTTCCAACAAACAAAAGCCCAGGACCGGATGGCCTCACAGCGAATTCTGACAAACATTTAGAGAAGAGCTAACACCTATCCTTCTCAAACTCTTCCAAAATATAGCAGAGGGAGGAACACTCCCAAACTCATTCTACGAGGTCACCATCACCATGATACCAAAACCAGACAAAGATGTCACAAAAAAAGAAAACTACAGGCCAATATTACTGATGAACATACATGCAAAACTCCTCAGCAAAATACTAGCAAACAGAATCCAACAGCACATTAAAAGGATCATACAACATGATGAAATGGGGTTTATCCCAGGAATGCAAGGATTCTTCAATACACGCAAATCAACCACTGTGATACACCATAGTAACAAACTGAAGGAGAAAAACGATATGATCATCTCAATAGATGCAGAAAAAGCTTTCGACAAAATTCAACACCCATTTATGACAAAAACCCCCAAGAAAGTAGGCATAGAGGGAACTTACCTCAACATAATAAAGACCATGTATGACAAACCCACAGTGAATATCGTTCTCAATGGTGAAAAACTGAAACCATTTCCTCTAACATAAGGAACAAGACAAGTTTGCCCACTCTCACCATTATTCAACATAGTTTTGGAAGTTTTAGCCACAGCAATCAGAGAAGAAAAATAAATAAAAGAAATCCAAATCAGAAAAGAAGGAGTAAAACTATCACTGTTTGCAGATGACATGACACTATATATAAAGAATCCTAAAGATGCTACTAGAAAACTACTAGAGCTAATCAATGAATTTGGTAAAGTAGCAGGATACAAAATGAATGCACAGAAATCTCTTGCATTCCTATACACTAATGATGAAAAATCTGAAAGTGAAATTAAGGAAACACTCCCATTTACCACTGCAACAAAAAGAATCAAATACCTAGGAATAAGTCTACCTAAGGAGAGAAAAGACCTGTATGCAGAAAACTATAAGACACTAATGAAGGAAATTAAAGATGATACAAATACATAGAGAGATATACCAAGTTCTTGGATTGGAAGAATCAACATTGTGAAAATGACTATACTACCCAAAGCAATCTACAGATTCAATGCAATCCCTATCAAATTACCCGTGACAATTTTTACAGAACTAGAACAAAAAATTTCACAATTTGCATGGAAACACAAAAGACCCCGAATAGCCAAATCAATCTTGAGAATGAAAAATGGAGCTGGAGGAATCAGGCTCCCTGTCTTCAGACTATACTACAAAGCTACAGTAATCACGACAGTATGGTACTGGCACAAAAACACAAATATAGATCAATGGAACAGGATAGAAAGCCCAGAGATAAACACACACACACATGGTCATCTTATCTTTGATAAAGGAGGCAAGAGTATACAGTGGAGAAAAGACAGCCTCTTCAATAAGTGGTGCTGGGAAAACTGGACAGGTATATGTAAAAGTATGCGATTAGATCACTCCCTAACACCATACACAAAAATAAGCTCAAAATGGATTAAAGACCTAAATGTAAGGACAGAAACTATAAAACTCTTAGAGGAAAACATAGGCAGAACACTCTATGACATAAACCACAGCAAGATGCTTTTTGACCCACCTCCTAGAGAAATGGAAATAAAAACAAAAATAAACAAATGGGACCTAATGAAACTGAAAAGCTTTTGCACAGCAAAGGAAATCATAAACAAGACCAAAAGACAACCCTCAGAATGGGAGAAAATATTTGCAAATGAAGTAACTGACAAAGGATTAATCTCCAAAATTTACAAGTAGCTCATGCAGCTGAATAACAAAAGAACAAACAACCCAATGCAAAAATGGGCAGAAGACCTAAATAGGCATTTCTCAAAAGAAAATATAGAGATTTCCAAAAAGTACATGAAAGAAAACTCATGATTAATCATTAGAGTAATGCAAATCAAAACTACAATGAGATATCATCTCACACCACTCAGAATGGGCATCATCAAAAAATGTAGAAACAATAAATGCTGCAGAAGCTGTGGAGAAAAGGGAACACTCTTGCACTGCTGGTGGGAATGTGAATTGGTACAGCCACTATGGAGAACAGTATGGAGGTTCCTTAGAAAACTACAAATAGAACAACCATATGACCCAGCAATCCCACAACTGGGCATATACCCTGAGAAAACCATAATTCAAAAAGAGTCATGTACCAAAATGCTCATTGCAGCTATATTTACAATAGCCAGGAGATGGAAGCAACCTAAGTGTCCATCATCGGATGAATGGATACAGAGGATGTGGCACATATATACAATGGAATATTACTCAGCCATAAAAAGAAACGAAATTGAGTTATTTGTAGTGAGGTGGATGGACCTGCAGTCTGTAATACAGAGTGAAGTAAGTCAGAAAGAGAAAGACAAATACCGTCTGCTAACACATATATGTGGAATCTAAGAAAAAAATCATGTCATGAAGAACCTAGGCTTAAGACGGGAATAAAGACACAGACCTACTAGAGAATGGACTTGAGGATATGAGGAGGGGGAAGGGTAAGCTGTGACAAATCGAGAGAGTGGCATGGACATATATACACTACCAAACGTAAAATAGATAGCTAGTGGGAAGCAGCCGCATAGCACAGGGAGATCAGCTCGGTGCTTTGTGACCACCTAGAGGGGTGAGATAGGGAGGGTGGGAGGGACAGAGACGCAAGAGGGAAGACATATGGGAACATATGTATATGTATAACTGAGTTACATTGCTATAAAGCAGAAAACAACACACCATTGTAAAGCAATTATACTCCAATAAAGATGTAAAATAAAATAAAAGGTAAAGAGGGCTTCCCTGGTGGCGCAGTGGTTCAGAGTCCGCCTGCCGATTCAGGGGACACGGGTCCGTGCCCAGGTCCAGGAGGATCCCACACGCAGCGGAGCGGCTGGGCCCGTGAGCCACAGCCGCTGAGCCTGCGTGTCTGGAGCCTGTGCTCCGCAACGGGAGAGGCCACAACAGTGAGAGGCCCGCGTACCAAAAAAATAAATATATAAAATAAAAGGTATTGAGAAATCACAGATGTAGAAAACAAACTTATGGTTACCAGGCAGGAAGGGGGAGGGAGGGAGGGATAAACTGAGGGATTGGGATTGACATATACACACTACTATATATAAAATAGATAACTAATAAGGACCTACTGTATAGCACAGGGAACGCTACTTATTACTCTATAATGGCCTATATCGGAAAAGAATCTAAAAGAGGATGAATATATGAATATGTATAACTGATTCAAATTGCTGTATACCTGAAACTGACACAACATTGTAAACCAACTGTATTCCAATACAATTTTTACTTTAAAAAATGACAAAAAAAAAAAAAAAGGTGAGGACCCCAGCAGGAACCACCTCACACCACAGGGCACACATAAAAGGGGATGAGGAGCACAGCAGGAACCACCTCACACCAAAAGGTCCTCATCACAAAGGGGATGAGGATGCAAGCAGGAACCACCTCACACCATATCCCACTTCACAAAGGGGATGAACATCCAAGTAGGAAACAGCTCACACATAAGGGCCCACATAGAGGAGTTGAGGAAAATGGCAGAAGCGTAAGATGCGGAGATCACCTTCCTCCCCACAGATACATCCGAAATACATCTACTTGTGGAACTGCTCCTACAGAACACCCACTGAACGCTGGCAGAAGACCTCAGACCTCCCAATAGGCAAGAAATTCCCAACGCACCTGGGTAGGGCAAAAGTAAAAAGAATAAACAGAGACAAAAGAATAGGGCCAGGACCTGCACCAGTGGGAGGGAGCTGTGAAGGAGGAAAGCTTTCCACACACTAGGAAGCCCCTTCGTGGGCGAAGACTGCGGGTGGCGGAGGAGAGCACAGCAACAGGGGTGCGAAGGTAAAAGTGGGCAGATTCCCGCACAGAGAATCGGTGCCGACCGGCACTCCCCGGCCCGAGAGGCTTGTCTGCTCACCCACCGGGGTGGGAGGGGGCTGGGAGCCGAGGCTCGGGCTTCGGTCGGATCGCAGGGAGAGGACTGGCAGATTAAACACAGCCTGAAGGGGTTAGTGCACCACGGCTACCCGGGAGGGAGTCCCGGGAA
The DNA here is from genome assembly GCF_003676395.1 of Aethalodelphis obliquidens. Taxonomy (NCBI): domain Eukaryota; kingdom Metazoa; phylum Chordata; class Mammalia; order Artiodactyla; family Delphinidae; genus Aethalodelphis; species Aethalodelphis obliquidens. Next base: position 138,063 of record NW_020838056.1, read on the forward strand.
AAGTCTGGAGCTGGCAAAGAGACAAGAGACGTTTTCTTACCTCTTTGTTTCCTGGTGCGTGAGGAGAGGGGATTAAGAGCGCTGCTTGAAGGAGTTCCGGAGCCAGGCGCGAGCCGCGGCTAACAGCACAGACCCCAGAGACGGGCATAAGACGCTAAGGCTGCTGCTGCCACCACGAAGAAGCCTGTGGGCGAGCACAGGTCACTGTCCACACCACCGCTGCCGGGAGCCTGTGCAGCCCGCCACTGCCAGGGTCCCGTGATCCAGGGTCAACTTCCCCGGGAGAACGCACGGCGCGCCTCACGCTGGTGCAACGTCACGCCGGCCTCTGCCGCCGCAGGCCCGCCCCGCAATCCATGCCCCTCCCTCCCCTCCGGCCTGAGTGCGCCAGAGCGGCCGAATCAGCTGCTCTCTTAAACCCGTCCTGTCTGAGCGAATAACAGACGCCCTCAGGCGACTTACACGCAGAGGCAGAGCCAATCCCAAAGCTGAACCCAAGGAGCTGTGCAAACAAAGAAGAGAAATGGAAATTTCTCCCAGCAGCCTCAGATGCAGCAGATTAAATCTCCACAATCAACTTGATATACCCGCATCTGTGGAATAACTGAATAGACAATGAATCATCCCAAATTGGGGAGGTGGACTTTGAGAGCAAGATATATTATTTTTTCCCCTTTTCCTCTTTATGTAAGTGTGTATGTGTATGCTTCTGTGTGAGATTTTGTCTGTATATCTTTGCTTTCACCATTTGTCCTAAGTTTCTGTCCATCTGTTTTTTTTTCTTTCTAAAAAATTTTTTTCTTAATTATTTTTTATTTTAATAACTTTATTTTATTTTATCTAACTTTATTTTATTTTATCCTCTATCTTTCTTTCTTTTTTTCTACTTTTTCTCCCTTTGATTCTGAGCCGTGTTGATGAAAGGCTCTTGGTGCTCCAGCCAGGAGTCAGTGCTGTGCCTCTGAGGTGGGAGAGCCAACTTCAGGACACTGGTCCACAAGAGACCTCCCAGCTCTATGTAATATCAAACGGCGAAAACCTCCCAGAGATCTCCATCTCAACACCAAGACCCAGCTTCACTCAACGACTAGCAAGCTACAGTGCTGGACACCCTATGCCAAACAACTAGCAAGACAGGAACATAACCCCACCCATTAGCAGAGAGGCTGCCTAAAATCGTAAAAAGGCCACAGACATCCCAAAACACACCACCAGACGTGGACCTGTCCACCAGAAAGACAAGATCCAGCTTCATCCACCAGAACACAGGCACTACTCCCCTCCACCAGGAAGCCTACACAACCCACTGAACCAACTGTAGCCACTGGGGAAAGACACCAAAAACAACAGAAACTACGAACCTGCAGCCTGCAAAAAGGAGACCCCAAACACAGTAAGATAAGCAAAATGAGACGACAGAAAAACACACAGCAGATGAAGGAGCAAGGTTAAAAAACACCAGACCAAAACTATGAAGAGGAAATAGGCAGTCTATCTGAAAAAGAACTCAGAATAATGATAGTAAAGACGATCCCACACCTTGGAACTAGAATGGAAAAAATACAAGAAACATTTAACAAGGACCTAGAAGAACTAAAGAGCAAACAAACGATGATGAACAACATAATAAATGAAATTAAATATTCTCTAGAAGGAATCAATAGCAGAATAACTGAGGCAGAAAAATCGATAAGTGACCTGGAAGATAAAATAGTGGAAATAACTACTGCAGAGCAGAATAAAGAAGAAAGAATGAAAAGAACTGAGGACCGTCTCAGAGACCTCTGGGACAACATTAAATGCACCAACATTCGAATTAAAGTGGTCCCAGAAGAAGAAGAGAAAAAGAAAGGGACTGAGAAAATATTTGAAGAGATTATAGTTGAAAACTTCCCTAATATGGGAAAGGAAATAGTTAATCAAGTCTAGGACGCACAGAGAGTCCCATACAGGATAAATCCAAGAAGAAACACGCCAAGACACATAGTAATCAAACTATCAAAAATTAAATACAAAGAAAACATATTAAAAGCAGCAAGGGAAAAACAACAAATAACACACAAGGGAATCCCCATAAGGTTAACAGCTGATCTTTCAGCAGAAACTCTGCAAGCCAGAAGGGAGTGGCAGGACATATTTAAAGTGATGAAGGAGAAAAACCTAGAACCGAGATTACCCAGCAAGGATCTTATTCAGATTTGATGGAGAATTTAAAATCTTTACTGACAAGCAAAAGCTGAGAGGGTTCAGCACCACCAAACCAACTTTACAAGAAATGCTAAAGGACTTCTCTAGGCAAGAAACACAAGAGAAGGAAAAGATCTACAATAACAAGCCCAAAACAATTAAGAAAATGGGAATAGGAACATACATATCAATAATTACCTTAAATGTAAATGGATTAAATGCTTCCATCAAAAGATACAGACTGGCTGAATGGATACAAAAACAAGACCCATTTATGTGCTGTCTACAAGAGGCCCACTTCAGACCTAGGGACACATACAGACTGAAAGTGAGGGGATGGAAAAACATATTCCATGCAAATGGAAATCAAAAGAAAGCTGGAGTAGCAATTCTCATATCAGACAAAATAGACTTTAAAATAAAGATTATTACAAGAGACAAAGAAGGACACTACATAATGATCAAGGGATCGATCAAAGAAGAAGATATAACAATTGTAAATATTTATGCACACAACATAGGAGCACCTCAATACATAAGGCAAATACTAACAGCCATAAAAGGGGAAAGTGACAGTAACACATTCATAGTAGGGGACTTTAACACCCCACTTTCACCAATGGACAGATCATCAAAAATGAAAATAAATAAGGAAACACAAGCTTTAAATGATACATCAAACCAGATGGACTTAATTGATATTCATAGGAAATGCCATCCAAAAACAACAGAATACAAATTTTTCTCAGTACTCATGGAACGGTCTCCAGGATAGATCATACATTGGATCACAAATCAAGCCTTGGTAAATTTAAGAAAATTGAAATTGTATCAAGTATCTTTTACGACCACAATGCTATGAGACTAGATATCAATTACAGGAAAAGATCTGTAAAAAATACAAACACATGGAGGCTAAACAATACACTATTTAATAACGAAGTGATCACTGAAGAAATCAAAGAGGAAATAAAAAAATACCTAGAAACAAATGACAATGGTGACACGACGACCCAAAACCTATGGGATGCAGCAAAAGCAGTTGTAAGAGAGAAGTTTACAGCAATACAATCCTACCTTAAGAAACCGGAAACATCTCGAATAAACAACCTAACCTTGAACCTAAAGCAATTAGAGAAAGAAGAACAAAACAACCCCAAAGTTAGGAGAAGGAAACAAATCATAAAGATTATATCAGAAATAAATGAAAAAGAAATGAACGAAACGATAGCAAAGATCAATAAAACTGAAAGCTTGTTCTTTGAGAAGATAAACAAAATTGATAAACCATTAGCCAGACTCATCAAGATAAAAAGGGAGAACACTCTAATCAATAGAATTAGAAATGAAAAAGGACAAGTAACAACTGACACTGCAGAAATACAAAAGATCATGAGACATTACTACAAGCAACTCTATGCCAATAAAATGGACAACCTGGAGGAAATAGACAAATTCTTAGAAATGCACTACCTGCCAAGACTGAATCAGGAAGCAATAGAAAATATGAACAGACAAATCACAAGCACTGAAATTGAAACTGTGATTAAAAATCTTCCAACAAACGAAAGCCCAGGACCAGATGGCTTCACAGGTGAATTCTATCAAACAATTAGAGAAGAGATAACACCTATCCTTCTCAAACTCTTCCAAAATATAGCAGAGGGAGGAACACTCCCAAACTCATTCTACGAGGCCACCATCACCCTGTTACAAATACCAGACAAGGATGTCACAAAGAGAGAAAACTACTGGCCAATATCACTGGTGAATATAGATGCAAATGTCCTCAACAAACTACTAGCAAACAGAATCCAACATCACATTAAAAGGAACGTACATCATGATCAAGTGGGGTTTATTCCAGCAATGCAAGGATTCTTCAATATACGCAGATCAATCCACGTGATACACCATATTAACAAATTGAAGGAGAAAAACGATATGATCATCTCAATAGATGCAGAGAAAGCTTTCAACAAAATTCAACACCGAGTTATGATAAAAACCCTGCAGAAAGTAGGCATAGAGGGAATTTTCCTCAACATAATAAAGGCCATATATGACAAACCGACAGCCAACATCATCCTCAATGGTGAAAAACTGAAAGCATTTCCACTAAGATCAGGAACAAGACAAGGTTGCCCACTCTCACCACTCTGCCCACTATGTTGAATAATTCAACATAGTTTTGGAAGTTTTAGCCACAGCCATCAGAGAAGAAAAGGAAATAAAAGGAATCCAAATTGGAAAAGAAGAAATAAAGCTGTCACTGTTTGAAGATTACATGATACTATACATGGAGAATCCTAAAGATGCTACCAGAAAACTACTAGAGCTAATCAACGAATTTGGTAAAGTAGCTGGATACAAAATTAATGCACAGAAATCTCTTGCATTCCTATACACTAATGATGAAAATTCTGAAAGTGAAATTAAGAAAACACTCCCATTTACCATTGCAACAAAAAGAATAAAATATCTAGGAATAAACCTACCTAAGGAGACAAAAGACCTGTATGCAGTACATTATAAGACACTAATGAACGAAATTAAAGATGATACAAATAGATTGGGAGATATAGCATGTTTCTGGATTGGAAGAATCAACATTGTGAAAATGACTCTACTACGCAAAGCAATCTACAGATTCAATGCAATCCCTATCAAACAACCACTGGTTTTTTCACAGAACTAGAACAAAAAATTTCACCATTTGTATGGAAACAAAAAAGACCCCGAATATCCAAAGCAATCTTGTGAACGAAAAATGGAGCTGGAGGAATCAGGCTCCCTGTCTTCAGACTATACTACAAAGCTACAGTAATCACGACAGTATGGTACTGGCACAAAAACAGAAATATAGATCAATGGAACAGGATAGAAGGCCCAGAGATAAACACACACACATATGGTCATCTTATCTTTGATAAAGGAGGCAAGAGTATACAGTGGAGAAAAGACAGCCTCTTCAATAAGTGGTGCTGGGAAAACTGGACAGGTATATGTAAAAGTATGTGATTAGAACACTCCCTAACAGCATACAAAAAAATAAGCTCAAAATGGATTAAAGACCTAAATGTAAGGACAGAAACTATCAAACTCTTAGAGGAAAACATAGGCAGAACACTCTATGACATAAACCACAGCAAGATGCTTTTTGACCCACCTCCTAGAGAAATGGAAATAAAAACAAAAATAAACAAATGGGACCTAATGAAACTTCAAAGCTTTTGCACAGCAAAGGAAACCACAAACAAGACCAAAATACAACCCTCAGAATGGGAGAAAATATTTGCAAATAAAGTAACTGACAGAGGATTAATCTCCAAAATTTACAAGCAGCTCATGCAGCTCAATAACAAAAAAACAAACACCCCAATCCAAAAATGGGCAGAAGACCTAAATAGGCATTTCTCCAAAGAAGATATACAGGTTGCCAACAAACACATCCAAGGTTGCTGAACATCACTAATCATTAGAGAAACGCAAATCAAAACTACAATGAGGTATCACCTCACACTGGTCAAGATGGCCATCATCAAAAAATCTACAAACAACAAGTGCTGGAGAGGGTATGGAGAAAAGGGAATCCTCTTGCACTGTTGGTGGGAATGCAAATTGATACAGCCACTATGGAGAACAGTATGGAAGTTCCTTAAAAAACTGAAAATAGAAATACCATATGACCCAGCAATCCCACTACTGGCCATGTACACTGAGAAAACCATAATTCAAAAAGAATCATGTACCACAATGTTCATTGCAGCACTATTTACAATAGTCAGGACATGGAAGCAACCTAAGTGTCCATCGACAGATGAATGTGCTGGCAGAAGATGTGGCACATATATGCAATGGAATATTACTCAGCCATAAAAAGAAACGAAATTGAACTATGTGTACTGAGATGGATGGACCTAAAGTCTGTCATACAGAGTGAAGTAAGTCAGAAAGAGAAAAACAAATACCGTATGCTAACACATAAATATGGAATCTAAAAAAAAAAAAAAAGGTTCTGAAGAACCTAGGGCCAGGGCAGGAATAAAGATGCAGATGTAGAGATTGGACTTGAGGACACGGTGAGGGGGAGGGGTAAGCTGGGACGAAGTGAGAGAATGGCATGGACGTATATACACTACCAAATATAAAATAGATAGCTAGTGGGAAGGAGCCACGTAGCACAGGGAGATCAGCTCGGTGCTTTGTGACCGCCTAGAGGGGTGGGTTAGGGAGGGTGGGAGGGAGACGCAAGAGGGAGGGGATATGGGGATATATGTATATGTATAACCGATTCACTTTGTTATACAGCAGAAACTGACACACCATTGTAAAGCAATTATACTCCAATAAAGATGTGAAAAAAAAGGTGGTTGGTTACAAGCAAATCAGAAAAACAAAAAAACAAAACCAACCAGCCAATCCTTCACCACTGAGGGCTGAGAAGTAGCACAGTACATGTTGTTAAAGTCCCAGGGGCTTGGCTGGCTGTTGACACCTGGCTAAGACCCTTGTACTCATCCCTGTGTCATCTCCTGGTCAGAACTCTGGCCTTGAGAGGGCAGCCTCAGTGGGGCCCAGAGACTGGATATGAGCTGACGGGAGTGGAGGTACCTTCCTACCCAGTTCCTGAGCCAAGCAACCGTTTCTGTGGTGGGTCAGCTGCTCATACATCCGAGCATGCAATGCAGTTTCTTCTCCAGTCACAGACTAGTAGCCCAAGGGTGGTGAAGGCCACTGGTGGCTGGACGTCAGGTAACCAGGAGAGTCAGGGGTCACATGCTGTCACTGCTACTCTGGGCCTTAGTGTCACAGGTGACACATAGAAGCCCCTGGGGGGACCAAGGCTTTATATACTGGGGGGCTTGGGAGAACGACACACCTGTGGCTTTTCTCTTCTGAATAATGTCCGTAAACTTTAGCCTGCAGTTGGGAGTCTCTGCTACCGACGGCCCCCCAGTGCTGCAGCTGCCTGGCCCTAGAAAATCCTGCGGAATTCTGCCCTGCCCTCTGTCTTACCTCAGACGGGGCCTCTTCGAGAGCAGACCAGTTTTTCCTCGTAGTCAGGCACCCTGAGGCAGGGCTGTGTCTTCCCTCAGAATGTGGCCCCTCAGTAGCGGTGCTGTGTTTTCTGAGAGTGGTTTCCTGAGGCCGGGCTGTTTCTGTCATCAGACTAGGGCTCCCTGAAGTCACGGCTGTGTCTCCCCTCAGAGTATGGCTCCCTGAGGCAGGGCTAGAGCTCCTCTTTTTTCTTTCTGGCCATGCCCCTCATGGCTTGAGGGATCTTAGTTCCCTGACTAGGGATTGGCCCCGGCCAGGGCCAGTGAAACAGTGAAAGCGCCGCATCTCCTCCTCACTGTGTCTCCTCAAGGGCGGAGCTGTGTCTCCTCAGGGCGGAGCTGTGTCTCCTCAAGGGTGGAGCTGTGTGTCCTCAGCCTGAGGCTCCCTGAGGCGGGGCTGTATCTTCCCTCAGACTGGGGCTTCCTGAGAAAGAGCTGTGTCTCCCCTCAGACTCAGGGTTTCTGAAGCAGGGATCTGTCTCTCCCTCTTTGAGAGCAGGGCCGTGTTTCCTCACACTGTGGCTCCCTGAGGGTAGGGCGGTGTTTCTTTCGGTTTCTGGCTCTCTGAGGAAGGGCTGTACCTCCCCTCAGAATGGGGCTCCCTGAAGTCGAGGCTGTTTTAATCCTCAGATTTGTTTGCGCTCCCTGAGGCAGCTCTGTGTCTCCCCTCAGATTCCGGCTCCCTGAAGGATCGCTGTATCCCCACCTCCTCACTGTGGCTTCTCGAGGACGGGGCCGTCTCCCCCTTAGACTGGAGCTCCATGAGGCCAGGGCTGTGTTTCCCTCAGATTCGGGCTAAGGAAGGGCTGTATCTCCCTTCAGAATGGGGCTCTCTCAGCAGGGCTGTGTCACCTCTCAGACTGGAGCTCACTGAGAACAGGGCTGGGTCTCCCCTCAGATCTGGGTTCCCTGACGGAGCTCTGTGTCTCCCCCTCACTATGATCCTCAAGGATTGCAGGGCTGTGTTCCCTCATAGTGCGGCTTCCTGACTTAGGGAGGTGTTTCCCCTCAGAATGGAGCTCCCTGATTGCAAGCCTCTTCTTCTCCCTCAGCTTCCCGCTCCCTGAGCCAGGGCTGTATCTTCCCTCAGCCTGGGGCTCCCTGAGCCAGGGTTGTATCTCCGACTCAGATTATGGCTCTTGGACAGCAGGGCTGTGTTTCCTCAGACTGGGGCTCCCTGAGGGTAGGGCTGTTCTTCCATAAGATTTTCTGGCTCCCTGAGGAAGGGCTGTATCTCCCTTCAGAATGCACCTCTCTGAAGGCAAGGCTGTTTTTTCCCCTCAGATTGGGGCTCCCTGAAGTCAGGACTGTGTCTCCCCTCAGAGTGGGGCTCCCTGAGCAAGGGCTGTACTCCCCCTCAGACTGTGGTTCTTGGAGAGAAGGGCTGTGTTTCCTCACAGTGGAGCTCCCTGAGGTAGGGAGGTGTCTCCACTCAGACTTGGGCTCCTTGCAATCAGGGCTGTGTTTCCCCTCAGAGGGGGGCTTCCTGAGGCGGGGCTGTCCCTTCCCGCAGACTGGGGCTTCCTCAGGGAGAGCTGTGTCTCCCCTCATCTCGGGCTTTCTGAAGCAGGGCTGTATCTCCCCCTCAGACTATGGCTCTTCGAGAGCAGCGCTGTGTGTCCTCATGGCGGGGCTCCCTGAGGAAGGGCTGTATCTCTTCTCAGAATGCAGCTCCCTCAAGGCAAGGCTGTTTTTCCCCTTAGATTCGCACTCCCTGAGGCAGGGCTGTGTCTCATCTCAAAGTCGGGCTCCTTAAGGCAGGGCAGTGCCTCCCCTCAGAATGCGGCTTCCCCAGGTTCCCGTCTTGCTTGCTTTCTTTGAACAGATACTTCCTCCAACTCTGGATTCAATCATAAAGAACAAAGATTATTTTTAAAAGGAAGATGTATTAAAAGTGGGGTGGGTTAATTTCAAAAGATGGAAATACCGTAACATAGAATGTTCTTTTGTAAACTATTTTAAAAAGGTGATTTCGGGCTTCCCAGGTGGCGCAGTGGTTGAGAGTCCGCCTGCCGATGCAGGGGACACGGGTTCGTGCCCCGGTCTGGGAAGATCCCACATGCCGCGGAGCGGCTGGGCCCCTGAGCCATGGCCACTGAGACTGCACGTCCGGAGCCTGTGCTCCGCAACGGGAGAGGCCCCCCCCCCACCACAGAAAAAAAAAAAGGTGCTTTCCTCTGTCTCCTGGGTGTGGCAAGAGGATATTCGAGGTGGTTTCCTCCCCATTCTACGCTCAGTTTTTTCACTAATGCCCCAAACCTGTGTGTATGCCATGCCCTTCACTGTGAATGCCTGCCTTGGGTTCACCTGGTGAACTTAGACCAGGCCTCATGACTTTCCTCAGTGTCTCTACTAGGACAGCTGCCTGCCTTGAATTACTTTCCAGGGAAAAGTACACCCACCTGATTTTAGGATTGGATCATCAGGGCAGGTTCCTTCAGGTCTTCTGCTGTCTCCAAGTGCCCTCTACAGGCCAAAGAAAATAAATCCTCCCAGGATATGGTGTTTTCCAAATGTGCAAAACATTAATTTTTTTCTAAATTTGACTTTACCCCTATTATGATCTCCCAATCAATTCAGGTAATTCAGAGTAACTTTCTACCTCCACCAACTTCTCCCCAGGAAGCATCTAAGTTCTGTGCACCGGCTCTCATTCGAGCTTGGGGTAGGCACATGTCCACTTCCTTTATCCTGTTGGGAAGCCCCCAGGCCATACCTGCCTCTGCTCCCAGGCCATGTTTGGAAGTGAGTCCCACATTTGCCTAGTGCTGGACGCTTCGGGACCTCCTGCGGATATTTCCATTGAGACCCACTTGCTGCCACTTCTACTCTCCCTGTGGTCACTGCCCTGTGATGGGGGTGAGGAGCTGCGCAGGGGTTCTGGGACATCTCCACTTTCTCAATCCCCCCAGGAAATGAGCTTGCCTGTCCTTGGATCCCCACACTCATCTGGGGCTTCCCCCGGACCCTGGACTTGGTTCAGGGACAGGGAAGGCGAAGGCTGCCGCAGCAGCTCCCTCCTTCCTGCATCAGCTTGGTGAACCAGTTTGGGCCCTGAGAGGCATGGAGTGGGGGCATGGGGGAGAGGCAGTAAGCAGTAGAAGGAAAAACTGCTAGGTTTTCCATCCAGATCTTTTTGTCCTATGCCAAAACAGATACTCAGCCTTTTTTTTCTTCGTAACTAAAAACCAAGACTTTGACATCTTTGTTTCCTGGTCCCATCAGCTGCCTCTTTGAGAACTTCCCTTTGGGCCATGGTGCCCTCCGGTCAAGCTCCCTGGGCAGGGGGCAGGGCTCAGATATACAGAAGGAATTTCGTCATAGAACAGGGAGGGGAAAACCAAACCACCTCGAGCAACCCTCTGCCACAGTCACAAGACGGAAGAATGCATTCATTTTCGTATTTACAAAACGTATAGTACGAGGGTGCTTCCCACCTTCTGAGGGTTCCTTTTCTTGCACCTTCCTTTAAAAAAAATTCTTATTTGCTTTTGCAAGAAATATCTGAAGGTGACTTGCAGAGAGGCAGCAATCCCCTTTATTTTAACCCTTTGGCTAGTCTCTGCTAGGAAATAGGACATGCTTTCACATAGAGTACAAGGACTGAATTCAGGAAATTTAATATTAATACAATATTTTAAAATATACTCCCAATATTCAAATTTCTCCGATCATCCCAATCTTTTCTTGTATAGCATCTTTTCCAATTTGGGATCATGAATTGCATTCGTTGTCCCTTTATTCTGGAACAATTCCTCTTTCTTTCATGGCATTGATGTTTTTCAAGGGAACAGGTACATGGTTTTATAAAATGTCCCTCAATTTGGGTTCGTCAATTTGCCAACTTCATGATTCAGGTTTTGCATTTTTGGAACAGCTGCATAGAAGTGCTGTGTCCTTCCCAGGACATCACACATGAGTGGTACCTGATACCAGTTTGTCCCATTTGGGTAATGTTCAGTTTGATAACTTGTTTAAAATGTTGCCCGACAGGTTTCTCCACTGCAAAGGTACCTCCCCAGCACTTTGAAAATTAATAAACATTCTATGGGAAGGTACCATGTATGTAAATATCCTGCTACCTAACAAATTCTTACCCAATAGTTTTAGCAGCCACTGTTGTCTAAATGAGTTAGTTTTGCAAAACTGTGTTTTTTCTAACTCTATTGTCCGTTCTACTCAGCATTCTACTTAGAAGCATGCATTCCAGGCTCCTTTTCCCATCCCTCCTCCCCTTGGAATGCCCTCCCCACTTGGCAAATCCTGCCCATCCTGGAAACCCAGATCCAGGGTCACCTTGTCTCAAAGCCTTCCCCGCCCCAGCCGGTAGATTAACCCACCCACGCTCTCTCTCCACTTCAAGCAAGGTGGCTACAGCTACAGCTGTCTGGCCTCCCTGAGCCCGAGATAGGGAGACACTGGGGAGGGGAACCCACTCCTCCCACGGCAGGACTCCCACCCGAACTCCGCCTGATCGAGCACAGTGGTTCTCAGAGCCTAGTGAGCCCCAGGACCCCTTGCCGGGCTTGGTGAAACACATACCTGGACCCTACCCCCTGGGATTCTGATGCAGCACCCCAAAACCTCACTGGCTTAACAACAAAAGTTGGTTTCTCCTTCAGAGCGTATGTCAAATGCTAGAGGGCAGGGAGTCTGGTCCACACAGAGACCCAGGATAATGGTGGCCCTGCCAACTTGTGATGCCATCATTTCAACATGTGGCTTCAGAGCAAGAGAAGAGCAGAGAAAATCATGCATGGACTTTTCTCTGCTCACAGCTCACTGGCCAGAACGAGTCCTGTGCCCTGCCCGCTGCAAAGTGACTGGGAAACATGGGGATCAGAAGGGCCATTTGGTGACACTGGTTTCTCTGCCGTAACCACGCTCCCCTTCTCTACTGGCACACAGCCATGCAGACCTTCTCTCTGTTCCTCAAACACACCACATGCTTTCCTACCTTTGGGCCTTTGCACCAGTTGCTCTCTCTGCCTAGACGCCCGTATGCCAGATCTCACATGGTTGGCTCAAATGCCACCTCCTTGGAGAGGCCTTTCCTGACTGCCCAAAGTAGCCAGCCCATCTCTCACGCCAGCCTATTTCAATTCTCTGTTGAAATAGGCCTTATTATGCCATGTTGGGGGTCATCCCTCTCTTATTAACAGTTTCTCCATGAGAGAAACTGATCACTTATCATCATGTCCCATAGATGTTCAAAATATATCTCCCTCAGCTCATCAACCCTAAGGTGTATTACTATTCCCATTTTACAGGTTAAAAAAATGGAGGACCCAAACAGAAGTGGCTTGCCCAAGGTCACACCACTACCAAATGGTAGCACCTGATTGAAATCCATGCCGCCACCACCCACTACTGTTTGCTTGTGTGATTTCACTGCTCCCAAATATTAAGGTGGCAGAAAATTTTATTTTATCCTTTTGTTCTCCATATGGCGATCCTCCACTGTGCTTGGTTTTTAAGTCTCAACAAGTTCTATGGAGGGCAATTTGGCAACATCTATCTGGGAATTTATCCTACAGGATATGTGGATAAATGTATGTGGAAAATTACATATACGCAAGGCTTTTTCATTACAGTGCTGTGAGAGCAAAAATTTGGAATTAACTTAAAGGTCCAAGGGGGTGTGTATGTATTCACAGTGGGCATGTGCACGTGGTGGAGTAGTATGCAGCCCTGAAAAGTGAGAAAGAGCTTCAGGTTCTGATTGGAAGGTTATCTAAGGGAATGTATTACATTAAAAGAAAGGTGGGTTACAACAGAAGTATATGACTTTCGTTTCAGTTCCCCCAAGAGCTGCATACCTTCAAGTCTTTCATAGAGATCGTCTCCTCAATGAAAAGAACAAAATACAAATCAGAATAGCAGTGTGCTTTCCATCATTTGAACTTATTTTATTGGTACTCACTAGCAAATAAAATTTAATTGTTGATTTTGGATGCATTACAACACACTTTTTGGTAGTGGGTGCACAATGTTGATCATTTATTAACTATACTAAATACTGCAACCTCCGAATTGTTGATTTTTACACGGGTATTTCCTTTATGATGATGGGTGGCCCCTCTCTCTGAATACATAAAATGGTCCGTTCCATCCATGGTTTTCATATTCCTTTGTTATTCTACCTACGGCTTTAAAATACATTCAAATAAAAAGATATAAGTTCCTCGCAGTGAGTGCACACATACCACAGCGAGGAGCGTTGAAAACACAATTAACCAACACCCTCGTGTTCAGAGAATAAATAGCATGAAATCATGGGACCAAAGCTTGCTCCTGGGGACTTTCTCGAAGTATCTTCAGTGGACGTAAGGTCACACTCACTCAACTGAAGGATACGTCTTTTGCCAAGGGTGGCGGGAGGAGGGTAATGGGGGGTGCAAATGACAATTTCATTTTCCTATGGTGCTATCCTTCCATAAATGTCTGGAAGAAATGGCCACAGAGCACCGTGATATGCAGTGCAGTCCTCAGATCAGAATAAATAAATGACCTGCTTGGATTGGAAAGCCGCAGGCGCACCGTGACCGAGCTGGAGAGGACAGAAGATGTTTGTTTAAAATACAGCACACACAAATAATAAATAAAAGTTTGAAACTGAGTCAGTGACGGCGATGGGACCAGACTCCCTGTCCGTTCATGGTTCTTCTCACAACACCTCTACCTTTTCCTAAGGATGAAAAGTGGCACAAGGACACAAAGGGCTTTTGGGGACCGCTCTGTTCTGAAACAAGAGGGCAAAACGTGTTCTGAGGGCATCGAACGGCTGCAGAAGAAGACCACAGACATGAAAGCAGGCTCACCAGTCTAGGGTCCAGAACGAGAGGACCGCCAAAGCCTCACTTCTCTGTGAACCAGTCTGGTGTTACCTTTGGCCGTGGTTCTTCTCTTTTACTGTCGACAAAATTTCATCCACCACCTTTCCCCAACCCCCTCTCCTTATGATCCTATTGTTAAAATCGCCTTGGTCTTAATTTGGTTGTGACACTGGGTCCCAGAAATAAGCTGCTATCTCATGAGCGGCTTGGTGTGTCTGAAACTTGTATTTTGGTGTCACAGAACCACAGAGAGAACATTCACTGCGACTTCCCATCTAGTACCATTACTTCCCTGCATATATTAAAAAAAAAAAAAAAAGAAAAAGAAAACAAATCACACAGAACACACAGGGGCTGCCAAACGGGTCAGCAGGAGTGTAAATACATTCTCTTTCAGGTCAGACGTCTGGCCCGACGGTGGATTACAAAACACGGAGGGATGAATTCAGGTTGAAGGCATGAGAAGAAAAAGTCACAGCTCAAGAAAAGAAGTGACCGTCCGTTGGGGCCGAGCCGTGATGGTCTTGAAGAAGCTGGGACCCAAGAAAGAAAGAACAGCTCTCCCATCGTGAAAGCTACGGCAGCTGCACGTGGCAGCGGACGGAGGCCCCTTACGCTCTTACAGGGAGGGTGAGACGAGGTGCCCAGTGACACCAGGCGGCACAGCCACTGTGCTACGTGACAGCTCAGGATGTGTGGCTCCGGCAGCCAGCCACTTCACTGGTTTCCTATCCATGGGATAAGAACGCATGTGGGGGTTTCAACGCTTCTCAAAGGAAAGAAGGAGGAAAGACACCGGGCTGCCCCTGCCCCCGGCCAGCACGGGCCAAGTCCTCAAGAGAGCGATGTCGGTGCTGGGGTGCTTCCCGTGGGATTCGAAGGAAGGGCGGGGCAGATACAGGTCTCCAAGTCCTATGTACACATTTTACAGAGTCTCCACTCTGCCCCCATTAGGCACGAGGTTGATTTGTCCAGCTCAGGAGGGGATGGGCAGAGGAGAGCAGAGGAAGCGTGCGCAGTGAAGGGGGAGGGGAGGGAGGGGAGAGCAAGACTGGTTTCCTCTAGGGGAAGGGCCTTCTCCCAGCCTCACCGTAAGCTAGTTTGTTTGGGGAGTTTAGCACCCATCAAGATGCCCGAGGTGAGCGTCACGGGGGCTTTCATCTGCATGCTGGACCCCACCATGGTGGGGAAGCTGCGGTTCCGTCGGATGCCACTGTTGAGCTGGAGCCCGCCGATGGCACTGGTGACAGTGGGGCATCCAAGGGGCAGGCCCTCAGGTACCAGGCCTCCGGGGACAAGGGCCTGCGTGGGGCCCGGGGGCCCACAGAGGAGAGGTCCCTGGTCCTCAGTCAAGGTGGGGACGTGGGCTCGCCCCGAGTTCACCACTTTGGCCACACCAAACCTCCTAACTTTGTCCACGAGGTTAAGGTTGGAGACAGACACATCGGTCTGGCTTTCGCTGCTCCGGACAGGCTTCTTCTCCCTCACCTCCCTCAGGATGGAGCTGGCTGGCTTGGAAGCCAGGAAGTTGTCGTAGGGAGGGCTCGTGCACTTGAACTCGAAGGAGGGCGGGGAAGACATGGGCGACTGCATAGGCGAGTTGGGCGGGGTAGAGGGGATCACGGCCATCCTGGGGGTGTAGGAGTGCAGGAGAGAGCCCCGGCCGGCCCTGTCCCAGCTCTGGGGGTCGTAGACAGCCGCGGAAATGCCCCGCTCCTTCAGCAGCCACACCAGCCCCAGGGATGTGCTCATGGTGGTTGTGGACTCACGGACGTTAGTGAAGGATTCGGCCAGGCTCAGTCTCCGCGGAGTGCACGGCGTGGCCACCGGCGTGGACTTCAAGTGGCTGCTGCTGCCACAAGCTGGAGTCGGGGCCGAGTTAAGGCTGATAAGAAAGGACAGGTCATTGATCAGAAAACGCCCATGAGCGCCAAGGAAGCAGTCCGTGGCCAGCCGCCTGCAGGGGTGCAGAGCAGGCCTAGGACATGCTAAGGGGCCTCCCCCAGCCCAGGCTCCCCAGGTGCCTCTTTCCATGTCTGCTTTTCCTCTCACCAAAGGGGCCATGGATTCCCCGAAGTGGGGACGTGGTTTAAGTTAAGGAAGCTGCATGTGATTTCCCTCTTTCAGCCCTAGAGGGTGGGTACAACGGCCCCCTTTGCAGGTGAGGGAACTGAGGCTCAGCTTAGGTGACTTACTCAACGTCACACTCAGCTACTCAGTGGAAGACCCTGGATTTAAACGCAAGTCTGAGTGACCCCAAAGATAGGGGAGGAAGGCCTTCAGCAGAGAGGCTTTCTGTCCCTACCAAATTTACTCCGATTCCTGCCCTCCTTCCCAGTAGCCGCTTCCCTGAGGCAAGACGTTAACCAGGGCTACGGGATATGAGAGTTTATCCTGGGAATGGCCGAAGCAGGTGGGACATCTCGGTGGAGGACCCTAGGGTGATGGAGAGACAGAGGCTGCAGGTGCCCATCAACTCAGCAGCAGACCCGGGCCTCCTGACTCCCACGACAGTGTTCTTTCCTCTGCACCCTGCTGCCCTCTAGTCCTTCTCCCGTGGGTGCCCAAGTCCACCTTGATGAGTGGAGTTATTGGGACAGAGCGAGCCACGTCACGTATTATCAGATCTGCATCTATGGAACCACCTAGAAGAAGGCCCACTGGGTGTACGAAACCTGGTTACTAAAGGAAAAGTGGAAAGATTCGTCTACTCATGTCATGCTGACTGAGGACCCACTATGTTCCAAAAGCTGGTATCCAGCAGTGAGGGAGTTAGGGCAGAAGGTATAACAGAGAGGCAGCAGCGGGGAATGCACTGCTGTCTGCCTGAAAACCAGGAGAGATCCACTTTTAACAACTGCTTCAGGGATGGAGTGAGGCCACCCAGGCACAGAGGCCCTGAGCTGCTGCTGGATGAGCAACTGAGCGGCACAGAAAACACATCCCTCCTGACGGTCTCATGAGATCTGCCCTAGCACCTGCCTAAGGACGCAGCAGGGGCTGCAGGTGCCCCTGGGAACAGGCAGCTGGGTGGTCTGTGGGAGCCGGGGGATAGAGCCCTCTCTCCCCAGCCTGACAGGGTACAGGCCACATACCTTGGACAAAGCACCAACTTAGGGAAAGGGGAGGAAGGGGATGGGCTCTGGAGCAGGTCCTTGGAATGAGTGGAGCAGGGCCCCCTCCTGCAGGAGGGACAGGTCAAGGGCAAGTACAAGCGGAGGCATCACTTGGCTGCACACTCAGGTGACCTCACCACTGGCCAGTCTGCACAGGGTGAGGAACCCAGAACAGGCCTGTCTCACACAAGCTCGGGACTGGGGATGCTGGTGGGTCGGGAGTACTCAGAGGAACGTGGGATTAGAAACCACAGCAGATTCCTAAGGTTAAAAGGTGGATTCTTCAAAAGGCACAGGTGGGGCTTCCCTGGTGGCGCAGTGGTTGAGAGTCCGCCTGCCGATGCAGGGGACGCGGGTTCGTGCCCTGGTCCGGGAAGATCCCACATGCCGTGGGGCGGCTGGGCCCATGAGCCATGGCCGCTGAGCCTGCGTGTCTGGAGCCTGTGCTCCACAACGGGAGAGGCCACAACAGTGAGAGGCCCGCGTACCGCAAAAAAAAAAAAAAAAAAAAAAAAAAGGCACAGGTGGAATTCTACAAAATTGATCTACAAGCAATAGAGGGCCCCCCAAAAATCTGGACTTAAAATCTTGTTCACAGAGCCATTCCTAGGGAGATTCTCTATTTTGTTTCAAGCTGCCATTCTTTCAAACTCAGGTAAAAAGCCTTTTCTTACTACTGACTTCTCAGGCTTTTTCATCCCTGACGAGGCCAGAAGGACTTAGAGAAGAAGGCAGGAGTGTGGTGCCAAGTCCTACGGCTACAGTCAGAAGGGCACCAGGATGCCAGCCTCTCCCAGGGCGAAGCTCTGTCCAGTGGTTTTAAACACGATCTCTTCAAACATAAAGCTGAGGGATAGGGAAGCCGGGTTCTCCAGAGGCAGGAAGGGAGATGGAGAGACAAGCTAAAATTTCGAGGTCCCCTTCCGGTGAGAACCTTGGTTAGACCTGTATTAGTGCTGGCACTCGGAGTGACTGGGGCATTTAGACAGGTTAGGGGTATCCGTTGTCAAGGCCGAGTTAGCCAGGCACAATCAGAGACATCCACGCCTACATCGTGGGTTAGTGGCGGCCACGCGTGCACACACAGCTCCTTCACGGGGCCCTGCTGGTGGTGTTCTCACCCCCTGCCTCGCCCGCGGGCTCACTCTCTGCCCTACATCTGCTCTCAGCTCAACGGGGCCTGGGGCTGCTTCGTCGTCCTCCTCACATGACCTGCGGAGAATTATTCATCATTGAAGGTGCTCCTTGGGGCAGCTGCTCCCTCCGAGCTGGCCCTGCTCGCCTCTCTCCCGTAAGTTACCTTCCACTCACCCTGCCACCTCGTACCACAGAGAAATCAGCTGATGGGGTCACGCTACCACGTTGGGGGAGACCACTTTCCCTTTTACTGGAAGCTCTGAAATCCAGCCAGCAGACTGCCCCCCCCCCCAGGCCATACAAGTCCTCTCGTCCTATGGTACCAACTCTTATCACTTCTTGGAGGTGCCCAAGGGAAATGGACCACGCTGGGCATGTGGTTCCATTCAAGTTTTATCATTTCGGTCATTACAGGGTGGCTGTGATGCATGGCCCCTGGGGCCATCGCCAGAGGCATAAGTGCTACCACAGGGCTCAGTAACTCCATTCCGTGAAAGAACGCGTTCTACTGACAAACTTCGGGGCAAAAAGCCAACAACTTGGACTTAGGGGCTGTGGTAGTGCCCTAAACTTCAGCTGGTTGAGAAGGGACGTAAGAATCTTCCACGGCCAATAAAGGAGCAACTAAAAGTGGGTCCAGGTCTCTCTATCTGCGCTGGATCTGAATCAATAGGGGTCTTGATTCAAAAAGAAAGAAAGAAAGAAAAGAAGATGGGACTCAGAACAGGCGACTGCAGTGCTTGGGAGATGCTTCCACTGGCTAGGGGTAGATTTGAAGGAGCCTCTCTACTTTGGCTTTCCTCAACGTTAAGTCTCACAGGGAGTGTCTCAACCTCACCCCACCCTGCCCACCCCCCGGCCGGGTCCCTTACCTTGGTGTGACCCGCGTGAGCTCGTCTGAAGGGTGCAGGATGCGACAGGTGGTGAAGGTGAAGGTGGAGTTTGTCTGTGACATGCACTTCCCAGGGTGGTGGGCTAAATCGGGGAGGGGGGGGGAAGGGAGGAACAAAATATAGTCCTTGCATCCAAGTACACCCATGAGAAAAGTCAAAATCCCGCATGACCCTGGACAGATGCAAGAAGCGATGGGCTACCTTGTGAACTGGATCTGGGCGAGGAAGGTGAAACGCAAATGTTCTGGATCGAAGGTGGTCCCTCAAAAATAACCACACTTTTGAGCACTGGTGTGCAGAGCATCGAATTCCAGCTTCCAACCCAGTCCAGAAAGGGTTTCCCATCAGCGTTCTTTGGCCAGTAGTGGATCCAGTTTGAAGGGCTAATGGGCCCTTGGGGGTAAATTTGGGTTCCCTCCTCAGAGGTCCAAATCGGCTTCCTTCGTTTGTTGCTTTACTTTTCTTTTCATTGGCAAGTAGGTGCCAAACTCTGCCAAGGGGAGGGGAGAGGTGCAGGGCAGGGAGGGGCACTCGCGCCTGGGAACAGGGCAAGGCTCACGGGCTCCCTTTTCTGTTTACACAAAAAGGGGCTTGAGGAAGCTGGCTCCACTACTGTCTAACTGTGGTCGACAGGGAGGGAGATGGGGCCTCAGCTGCCTCAGCAACAACGTGGCAGGAGTCCCAGGGCCTGGGTTCTCCGTGGGGCTGAAGTCCCAGGACCTGGGCTGGGCTGACACACAGCGGTGCAAAGCAGCACCAGTCCCCCGGGGCTGCTTTCTTGCCATCTCTAAGGATGTCTGGTTTCTGATGAAAATGAGACAGAACAAGTCGTCCTCAACTTATTTCCTCTGAAAGCTCCAAAGAGTTGTTAAGGCAGCTGAAAGACTAAGATCTGGAGCGAAGTAAATCACAGAAGCGTTAGGACCATGCACCAGAAAGCCGGCAGGGGATAAGGAGGAACAGAGTCTACAGGAGACATCATGATTGTAGAGGTCATCCTCATTCATAACTCAAATGTAAAAAAAGAAGAGAGAAAAAAAGGAAAAATGATGCTGCTCCCAATAGCATGCAAGGTGAGGTCTGGGTCGGCCCCCCCTCCCCACCCACTCCACCCCTGCAGCCTCTCAGCCCCCAGAGACCTCCTTGGGAGACAACGGATTAGGATATCGGAGGCCATGAGCACGCTGAAGATTCGAAAAGCTGGAACTAGAATCTTCTAGCTCTTTATGGCAAGTTTTCTCTCGGATTTGACAAAAAGGAAAAGGAAAACAAACCAGAAGAGATCGGTGCCCCGAACCTACAGATCCACACACGGGTGATTGTATCTTAAAACAAAAAGAAAAGAAAAGAAAAAACTAGAACCCAGATGAAACAAACAAACAAAAACATATTGGAGACACGCAAATTGAAGGCAGGCAGGACACAGCCAAGGCACAAAAATGGTGGCGGTGACTCAGGAGCTACGCAAGGCTGGTTTCCCGATTATTGTGGTCCAATCCATGTCTTTGTGTCAAGGAAGGCTCCCGTGGCCCCTGGCATGGCAGCCAGCACCACGGCCACAAGAGCAAACTGTCAGCCACTGGGAGCTCCAGGCAAAGCAGGAGGGGGGTGGAAAGCACACGTAGAAATAGCCTTTATGCATCTTGGTTTCTCGAGCAAAAAAGTAATGGTTTAGGAGCTCAGATAATTGAGAAATGACTGCAAGCAAAACAAAAATGTTAGAAGCTATGAAGAAAAGGCAACCAACCAATCACGATTCTCTGATTGCAATAAGGTCTAGAAGCAAAAGCAACAAAAAACCTGAGAAAAGCATTCCGAATAACAGGCGTGAGGGGTTATTTGGAAGGGAGGAAAGAAAAGTGCAGTAAGTAGAAGTAATTAAGACAGAACAGTTGAAAGAGAGAGAACATTTTTTTAAAAAATCAAACAAAAGCAAGGCTTGATTTAAACTTAGAAGTGTACCCCATTTAAATAAATACATGGCCAGAATATCAAATCAAAAGGTCACACGTGTTCACCTTCTCCACCCCATGACATATCGGATCTTCAATCGCAACAGTTAGTGTGAGATGGACATTTTAGAGAGACAGTTGCATCAGCAGAAGCAAAACCCATCTTATTGCAAATGGGTTTTGGGAATAGGAAAAGGCTGCTAAAATTCAGAGGTCATCATTCCCCAGAAGCGATGGACAGCTTTAGAAGACCAAGGAAAATCAACAACAAGGATCAAAAGTGCCAAAGCCAGAGGTTCGGCCCCTCCGCAATACCACTGGGACGCCTGGACCGGCCAGCTCTCCGAGTCACCACTGCCCACCGGGCCGCTGCAGCATCTCCCTTCCTTGGGACACAACACAGAGACAGTGAGTCACCCGAGGCTCCTTGAGCTGCTGGGGGCTGATTCCTACAGTTCTGTGAACAGGAGAGAGCAAATTCCCAAAGCAGGAGGCACTGACAGAGTCTTCTAGGCAGGGAGCAGGGGCTCAGTGGGAGCGCTCACTACTGCAGTCACCACAGCACCCCAAAGCCCTGCCTTAGGTGCTGTGGGTTAACCGCATGCTGCTCGCTTGGGGCCTCCAAGGACAGGGGTTTGGGATTTAATGTTCTGACTTCCTACTTGATTCTCATTCCTTTTCTCGGTCTGACTGGAGGACTGCAGTGTCGTGAGCCAAAAGTATTAACACTGACCAGTACTTTCATCAAGTATTTTATTTAGGAACGAACTTGCATTTCACGCCCTCAAAAGACCCTAACCTTTATTATTTTTCTTTGTTCCTCCCGCCGTGGGTTCTGAAACTGGTACAAAATTCTCATCTGTCAAAGAGAACCTTTAAACTTAATTAATCCTTGATTATTCAAGACCGTCTACGTTGGTGAACTGCCTACAGGTAGCTACCGTGTAGATTTTTTGTACTTTAAAATGTGCCACGCAAGCACACACCCTGCAGCCGAGGTGGGGTCTCGGAGGGCTGTATAAGGAGGACAGTGCCCCTGCCCACCTGCACTCTGACCGACCCCGGTGTGCTTTCTGCCCAGAGCAGGTGCACTTGGTAAATGGCTCTGACTGGCTGTGCTCCTCTGGGGGCACATGGTGCCTGGTACGGACTGGAAAATTGGGTGCTTGGGACCTTGCCGCCAGTCGTGAGGGAGCCCTGGCCCAGCCCTGAGTCTCCAGTGAGTTGGGGCTTCCTTCTTGGATGCCCTGAAGACCACGCTGGGGATTATCTGCAAGTATGCTACCCAGACCAGGTTGACTGCTGCTTGGGGGAAGGCTCGGGTCTCCAGGGAAGATGGGCAGGAAAGCCCAGGGCTCTTCTCGCAGCCCAGGAATCCAATGGTGAGAAGAGGAAAGAAACACGGATAAGGTTGGGTATACCGGCAGGGACCTGCAGGGTGACTGGGCTCTGCAGCCTGGCCGTCCACGCGACGAGATCTGTTCACACGAGCTCATACATGTCGGTCAATTGGAACGATGCTTTCCTTCCCCCACCCACAGGGAAGGCCAGGCTGGGAATGTGCCGGGGAGACCAGAAACTTCTCTCTCTAAAGACCATCGTAGCATCGTCCTTAGAAGAACCCTCCTGGGAACCCACACAGCTGTCGGGATGCAGCTCACCTACTGAACTATATGGGGAGCTGGGACCTACACACACACACACACACACACACACACACACACACACACACACACGGCTTCCAAGGGGATCTCTGAGGACAGAGGAATGCTGGCCATGCTACACATCCAAGCTATTTTTTGGCTTACAGAAGTAACTTATTAAAATATTTTCTTTAAAATGACAAACCCATCCCAAAATCTTGGAAAAAGGGGTTTTATCTTTGTGACATACTGAGAGCCTTCCACATTCTTTTCCCTCTCTTCATGGGAAGTGGCCAACTTGTGTAAAATAAACAAAATGCCTTGACCTTTTTCCC
The DNA here is from genome assembly GCF_003676395.1 of Aethalodelphis obliquidens. Taxonomy (NCBI): domain Eukaryota; kingdom Metazoa; phylum Chordata; class Mammalia; order Artiodactyla; family Delphinidae; genus Aethalodelphis; species Aethalodelphis obliquidens. Next base: position 161,222 of record NW_020838056.1, read on the forward strand.
CTTTTCTTCATTTGAACATGTCGTGTGAAGCTACCATCACACGACTTGGATCTGCTCTGCCATTTCTATAAACTCATTCACCAACACACACACACACTCCCCCCACCTCCTTTAATTCTAGTAGCTGCCACCACAGCAACAGTGGCATCCACCGGCCGACCTTTTCCGTCCAAGAAAAAACAAACCTATTGAAAGTAAAAGCATTGTCCATCCAGCTTAAAGGCATGGCTTGAAAGCCCTGCAAACATCAGCACTTTTTTTTTTTCATCTTTTTACCAGCTTCTAATGACTTTGTTGTTTTTGCTCAAGGAGTAACCACAGTGGAGGTGGGACGCGTATCCTTGCCTGTCAGCTACATGCCCTTTTTTTTTTTTTTTTAAAGCAATGTTTTAGAATTCTTCCTAAAAAACTAAACTCTCAGGGCATAGAAAAATGCTCTAAAGACTTTTTCTATCACTTCTTTATATAACTCTGCATGTGAATTTTTCTGGAAAAAAAAGTTCTATGATGAGTCCACGTGGGAAAAACTCCATAAAACCTTTGTTTGCCGTGTGCTTCACCATTTATATAAATGCTGTTTGGGATTAATTTGGCTTTAACAAGTGTTTTTTTCTGGGGGGGGGGGGTTGGGAATCAAGGGCAGTTTCAGATACAGCAGTACAGCTTCTTTTCTTTTTTTAAAAATAAAAGTGATATTAAACTACACAGTATTACAAGATGACATTTTTAAGCCCTTAGTTCCAGGCTTAACATGGGCCTGTGACTCTTTTTCTCTGCTTCTTAAGCATTTCTTTTATACAGCCCCTGTCTGGGCCTGCAGCTCTAGGGACCCCTGAGTCCCCAGTGCAGACATCCAGCCCATAGGCACTGGGGAGATTTCTAGCACAGAGATTGTGAACCACATCACAAGATCTCTTCCTGGTTTCTGTACAACTTGTGTTTCCTGCAAAATTTTTAAAAATAAAAAGTCTACTTGTCCCCCTACACCAAGCTGTCTACTCTGTTTCATCTAAAAAGTGACTTAACAGAGGAACAATCTCACGGAATGGCAAAGAGAGGACCAGAAATTCCCTCAGGTGGCCCTTGGGGTATCTTCAGGAGATAAAATGACTTAAAAAAAAAAAAAGATATATTTATTTATTTTTGCCTGCGGCAGGTCTTAGTTGCAGCACGCAGGATCATTGTTGAGGCATGCAGCATCTTAATTGTGGTGCCCGGGCTTCTCTCTAGTTGTGGCGTGTAGGTTTTCTCTTCTTTAGTTGTGGCGTGCAGGCTCCAGGGTGCATGGGCTCTGTAGCTGTGGCCCGCCGGTTCCAGAGCACATGGGCTCTGTAGTTTGCGGCACGCAGGCTCTAGCTGAGGCGCGTGAACTCAGTAGTTGTGGCACGCCAGCTTAGTTGCCCCGCGGCATGTGGGATCTTAGTTCCCTGACCAGGGATCGAACCCATGTCCCCTGCATTGCAGGGTGGATTCTTTACCACTGGACCACCAGGAAAGTCCCAAAATCACTTTTTAGAACGCTGTTAAAATATCAAAAGGGCAAACGCAAGAGGCTCTTTGGATTCTTCGGATGCCAACAAAGCTGGACCCTGCGCCCTCTGCCTTCATGTCCGTCCTGTGGCAAACAGCAACAGGTGTGGGGAGCGGGCCTGGCTAAGCGGCCGCAAGTCCATCATCCAGCTAGTGCTACCAGAGCCTGTTCAAGAGCGTACTTCTCCCGTGCGTCAATAGGCGGCGCAACTGGACAGCTCACCGGAACCTCAACCCGCACCCACGTGCTACCTCAAGGGCCCTCCACTTTATAAGAGGCACTGTGCAAACAAACGCCCACTCAACAATCCAAGTGGGTGCGCCTTGGAGCACGGCAGTGCCCTCCTATGGTTTTCAGAGGTGAGGTTCCACAGAAAAAGCGACTCCAGCAAGTGGGCTTGCTCTGGAAATGTTAAGCAGGGTTGACTCCGAGCTGTTTGGGACGAGTAAATTATGTGATTCTTCATTCATTTCTCACTTTGGGCTGCACTGGCCTGGTTCTGGTTTACTATACATTTTGATGCAAGAGCACAGGGCTTCCTCAGCATCTCCTAACACAGGGGCGTGAGAGCAGACCCCAGCTTTGTCCATAATAACCAAACTCCTGTCACTGCTACACACCAGGGTGGGGTTGAAAAGTCTTCTCATTAGAGTGGGATCTCTTTGTCAACTCCCTGGGTGGAGATAAGAAGGAACCTTCCCAGAGGGTCTGTGAATCGAATGTATCAGACTTTCCCTTCTACCTTCATCAGGTCCTCACGGCCAACGTTCCCTCACAAGCCCCTTTGGGTCCTGCTTCTGCAGTGGGACTGACAGTGCAAGAGGATGCCCACCCGGGGCTTTGCTCATACCAGCCCCTGCCCCAGAGGAGGCTGGAGTGATACACAGTTCCTCGAGCTTTCTGTCTGCCTCCTTTCAACCACCAGCTGTTCCCTTCTCTTCACGTAACCTCTCCTGAACAGAGCCTGGACCTACGTATCAAATAAGCAAGCTACAAAAGAAGCTAGTTCCTGGCTTTTGCTTCTGGGGGCCCAAGTGCTGCAGCTTCAGGGATTTTCAGGGGCACTTTTGACCAAATGTGATTTTTGCCTTCAACGCTCAGCCTCAAAAATGACACACAGCTCCACTGCGGCACCACTGCCAGACAGGCTGCCATGATTTATCGGAGCCTGTTTTAGGATATTTCTCCCACTGGAAATGGTCTCCATGTGTATGAGCATTAAGTAAACTGACCTCTGCTTTCTTCTGTGTTGCTTTAATCCTGCCTCTGTCTCTCCTTTAAGAATCAAGGCATCCACGATAATTCACCTGGACTGTCCATCCAACCATCTGCTGACCTAACTGTGTGACTTTAAACTCGGACCTTAATCCTTTACCACACGCAGCCTCTTCTCTACACATAAATACCTAACATTCAGAACACTGGCAGTACGAGATTATGTCTATTTCTGATAAAAGTGCACTTTCTATACGACTTAATACATAAAATATACTACTGAAATAAAGTAAAACTGTAATCTAAAAATTGTTTTACATAGTCCATTTTAATCATCTAAATTATTTACAAATATAACAAGGATTTATCCTCTTTAAAGACACGGGATTATAAAAATCAAATAATGACACAATAATATATTAAAATATATTAATAAATATTTTTCAGTACTCAAAATGTTTTCTCCATGAGAGCAGGCTCTAGACAAAAGTGCCTAATATACAAGTTTTCCCAATTTCCTCCCATAATACCAGTTGTTACAAAAGAAAGGTTAATCACCTTCTGTCTTCAAAGGTTCTCCCTACTAAGTCTTGCCAGGCAGATGGCAGCTCCTGGAACTGTGCTGTTTGGCAACAGGAAAGGGCAGACCAAGGCAGGAACCAGGCCAGCAGGGGGTACAAATTCCAAGACAGAGGAAGCCCCAGGCTTTCCCAATGAAACTTATCTGTCTGCCTGTGACTCCAAGATTGTGTGCGTAATGCCACTCAGGGTCCCCGGGATGATGTATGTAGAGTGACGTGCTTCTTACATTCCTAGAATCAAAGTGGTTCTGTCATTCCCCACAGGGAAAAAAGAGCCAGATCGTTGTCCGTGTCTTTCCCTCCTGCACTGAGCTTTTATCAAGTCTTACCCAGAAAATAAGCTCGAAAGAACCTTTGCCGAGATGATCAGACCTTCCCTAAATTACCTTCAGCGATCTATATAATTCTTTCTGGTTGCACGCTACCATTGTGACTCCTCTGTAGTTTCCACTGTACGTCGGTGTGCCTCTCCTCCAAGTTGCTGGGATGGATTTGCTGCAGGTTTGAGGAAGGTGGGAAGAAGCAATGGATACGCCTTTGTGTGTGGTAAGGAAAGTGGTTAGGACTTAGCTCCTCATAACTGGTCCCCTTGCTCCCTCTGTCCTCAGAGAGATATTCTTAGCTGAATTGATAAGCTTTAGTCCTTTTCTACAACTTCTCCAAGAGAAACCGAAGGGTGCTTCTTTAAATTTACAGGATTCACCTTCTAATCCACCTGCAAGGCTGCAGGGAGGGGTCACCACACTCAACACGATGCCTGCCCCTTCAGCCACAAAATTAGCAGACACAGTGTCTCCTGTACCACGGTCTGCCTTCCGGAGGGGCACCAGTGCCGAAGACACAGGGAGGTAACAGTACCGGAGGGAAAAGGGTTCCTTTTCTTAAGTGAGAAGACCCTAGATAATGTGCATTTTCATTCCCTTGCAAGCTTAATCTGGTAACTCAGTGGCTAAAAATTAAAATAAGACATAAATAAACCCAGGTGCTAAATTATCCTTTTTACTTGATGATACCTCTAAAGTTCATGTCAAAGAAAAAAGAAAAGTTCCTTGGCCAGAGGTGTGTGAACTTAGCCAGGGGATGGGAGACACCACCATGAACCTCAGCTCTCTCCTGCCCTGTACTCTATGGGGGGTGTCGTACCTCTCAGGAACGAAAATTATCAGTCACAAAGATGAACGGCCTCTCCTCAAATCTGGTGGCTTGGGAATGTCATGAGGATGACGACATTGGGTTAATTCATCTTTTTCTGGGTCTCTCCCCTCAGCCCAAGCAGCCAGGGGGTCCAGGAAGTCTGGGGTAAATAGTAAACCACGTGACCCTGTGATGCCAGGGCCCTGGGCACAAAGCTTTTCATCCCAGTGAGGCCTAGGATGTGTCATTCTGCAACCTCATGGTCATATCTTTAATATTGGGGTGAAGGGAGGTGGGCACAGAGATCAGCCAGTGCTCTTTCCAGATCCATCTAGAGTTCTCTCTCTAAAAAAGCTTACTGACATCCTCTCAGGGTTTGCTGGATTAAGGAGTATTGCTAAAACACTTTAAAAAAAATCTGCTTTGGGGCTTCCCTGGTGGCGCAGTGGTAGAGCGTCCACCTGCCAATGCAGGGGACACGGGTTCGTGCCCCGGTCCGGGAAGATCCCACATGCCGCGGAGCGGCTGGGCCCATGAGCCATGGCTGCTGAGCCTGCGCGTCCGGAGTCTGTGCTCCGCAATGGGAGAGGCCACAACAGTGAGAGGGCCCCGTACCACAAAAAAAAAAAAGAAAAAAAAATCTACTTTGAACACATGTATAAGCTGGAAAGAAAACACATACGCCTTCACTGCAGTTAGGAAAGGGAACAGGCTGATCTATGAAGTGATCTCTGACATCCTGAACACTTTCTGGGCTTCTTCCAATTTTAATGCATCGTGTAGGTAACAGATCCTCTCATTCACCTTCTGAACGATCCAGCACTCATAACTGCCCCTAAAACTGCCCAACTCAGCTCAGCTCAGTTTGGAAGTCACCAGGGGACCCGAGAAGCTGCCTTTTAGACATGGGGAGAGAGCCAGAACAGGAAGGGGGAGCTGATGCTCAGGGCGGGTAGGGGGCAATAATCCACTTCTTTTTAGCAGCCTTTCCTGCTCCCCTTTAAGAGCCCACCGGGCCATGCACCTCCAAGGTGGGCAGGGAGCCACACCCATTTGTTACAAAAGGAGGCATCAGACTCTATTAAAAAACGGAACCGCACAGTGGGAACGCTTTCATCATCACCCACACAGACGAGCAGAAGCTACAGACAGAGAGCCACTACGGATGGCGCTTGGGACAGAAGTGAGAATGGCCCGGAACTCTGCCTCCGGTAGAGATGCCAGGTTTACAGGAGTGATCGCGATGCCCTCACCAGACCCCTCCTCCTCCTCGGCCGCTGGCGGCTCCTGCATCTCCTCTGGGAAAGCCTGAGGCCGGCTCGGGTAACTTCTGCTGCCTGAGACAGTCACGCGTGCTCGGGACCTCTCACCTGAGGTCTCTGGGTGCTGAACTGGCGTGGAGGTAGCTAGGCCCGGGAGGGAAATGTGGTCACCTGTGTCATCTTCTTCGAAGTCGTTAAGGCAGTACACTTCGTCCAGGTCAACGTCCAGCGTCCGGAAGCCCTTGGTGACCACACCAGGCCGGGGGTCCAGGATGCCCCCGAGGTGAGGCTGGGCCAACTGCTGCCAGTGGTGAAGGGTGGCAGAACCTTGCAGGAGAAAGGGCAGAGGGGGCGACAGGGAGAAGAGAGGGTTAGGACGGGGGTCTAAGCGGATGGCTCTTCACCACCCTCCAGTGCGGAGCGTGAGCCCCAGGGGGCCCTGGGTGCCACAGGTGGACTCTGGTAGGGACACCCATTGAGCTTCCCTTGCCCCTCCTGCTGTGCAGCAGGTGCTAATCCCCTTCCATGCCTGGAAGGGGCACCAAGTAAGGAGGAAAATCAATTTTTTTACAAAGTAAAATTAACGCCATACTATGTGACAAGGATGTTTGGTGACAAACTCTTTATTTTAATCAACTGATGTCAACCCCCAAATCCAACACAGAATCACTTTAGAAATAGAAGAGGAAAAGATAAGCGAGGCAAGCACAGAAGAGGGGTGGGAGGGGGGAATGTGTATGGATTCTATACCAAGTACACACAGCTGGGAACAGGGAAGACAGAGCAGAGGCAGAATAAGACGATGTCAAACCAACTCTAGGACCCACAACAAGAGAAAAGCAAAAAGAAATTAAAGGAGCACACAGAGAAGTGGTGGGCACGGCCGTTACCTCCTTTACCTAGGTTTTCTGTATTCCGCCAATAAGCCTGACAGGCTGCAGGCTTTGGGGAGTGGGAACTGGCTTAAAGAGACGTGATTTAAGAACACATAAGTCCACACAGAGGTCTGAAGCAGAGGAGCCCATCTCCTGGCTGACACCAGAGCCTGGGACTCGGATGACACCAAGCAAGGTCTGTAATAACACCGGAGTGCGTCCTTGAGGACCTGGAAGGTAAACCCGGTGCTCCCAAAGAGAGGTGTTCCAAGACCAAGTCTGCTTAGGAAACTTCGGTTAAGAAGTGTATTTACTGAGGCACTACATCTCAGAACCTTTAGCATGTTACTCTGTGCCGGGATTCTGCCCAACCCACCTGCTAGAGCAAACCTTCTCCCCCTTAGGACACTTAATACCCCTCACATGGCCCTGGTACTGTGGGTGCCCCGCCCGTGGGCATTCTATCCCCATTCCACAGATGAAGAAGCTAGCCACACCAATAACATTCCACGCTCAACAGAGAGACTTTGAGAACAGTTCTCAATGAACTCCCAGACACTCACTGTTGGTTGCCCGAGGGCATCCTCTGTTGGGAGGGCAAGAATCCCTCCCGACTACCAGCATGCCCTGGGGAACGTCAGAAAGGGGAACCAGGGATGCCAGGGGCCAGCAGCTCAGGAGTCAAGATGAAAGAGAAGTGAAAGGCAGGCAAGCAGGCAGTGGGGTCAGGAAGTGGTCCAGGAGTGTAACTGAACTCCCCGACCCTCCGCTGTGCCCAGTGAGTGCACTGCCTCCAAAACACTGCTGGGAAATAACTCTTCATGGGGCAGTCTCGGCCGAGGAGTCTTGAAAGGATTTTGCAAATGGGCAATTTCAAATCCACTTAAAAGAGAAAACACTGTACACACTTAGGTGTCTCTCCCGGTTTTAAGTGTCCCAAGTACGATAGCAATCTACGTAACCCCAACCTATTGAATATAACTAGAAAATACTCTAAATGCAAAAAAGAAAAGAGATGCAAGGTACATATAATGAAACAAACCGGTGCATGGGATCCTGAGTCCCAGGTGCCACGGCACTATTTTTTAACAAGCTATCCTGTATGGAGGCATACCAGCAGGGCAGTTTGGTTTACATGTTATCTCCTAGACTCACTCCTCAAAATCGCCCTGCAAGGTTAAGTATTATTACCCACACCTCACAGACAGAGGTTCACTGAAGTTACGTAACTTCCAGAGTCACTGAGTTAGTGGTAGCATAGCCAGGGTTCAGTGCTAAAGGCCCAGTTCTTTCTGTGAACTCATCCTGCCTCCCTCCTCAAACCATAGGTCTGAAAACTAGCCAGGAACCTGGGCTCAGTGAGAATATGGAGGAATAAATGGCGGGCAGGGCAGCTTCCCCGTGGGCGTCCAGGGCCTGCCAGGAGATGCACACTGTCCCACCAGTGGGGTTTCTCCTGCCACTCCTGGGGACCTCCACGCATAATAGTCCAAAATGGGCCCCCGGTTTGTGTGTTCACTGTTCACATGTCCACATTCCTGGCAACAAAACTGCACTGGGGACAAATTTTAAACAAGGCAATACGACACCCAGCTTGGGGCGGCGCATCCAGGTCTTACAAGGAAGATGAGAAATCCCCAGATGCAATGTGGCCATGGCCACACTGGGAAGGGGACTAAAGGGAAAGTCAACACAATGGAAAGTGAAGAACCATGTCAAGGAAGTGGCAGATCTCCTCATCCTTCTGAAGGGGGTTCTAGACGTTTACAACGCACCGGGAAAGAACTCATTGAGGCTGGAGGTCTGGGCCCGGAAAAGAGTCCCGTGGGCCTCCATTCTTCATCTGTTTAACAGGCTGCCCCATCTCTCTCCCCACCCCATGCATGAGTCCGAGAGAGAAATGAGGCTACAGAGAGTTGCTAAAGTACATGGAGTTTTTTGCATTCCCTGAAAATGCAGAGCAAGGAAATCTAGTGAGATTACAATGGAAAGTTTATGCGGAAAGATGCGTAACACGTGCCTTTTTACCCCACGCCTCAGGCCTCCTTTACTCATGGAACAGCCAACCTTTACTGAGCACTAAGGGCCAGGCTCTCTTCTAAGACGCCTACACTTACTGACTCAGTCATCAGGATAACCCTGCCATCCTCACGTTACAGATGAGGAAACCGGGCGCAGGGAGGTAAGGTGACTTGCCAGAGGCTGCAGAGCCAGCCTTCAAACCCAGGCTGGCTCCAGTGCCCAGCCTCTTACCATCAACACCACCTCTCAGACAGCACTGAGGAGGCCTCACATAATGTGAGCCTCAGAAATCAGGTCAGTAACACACGTGAATGGTGTTCTAATTCTCAAACAGGTGTTTTCTATTCTACAAAAGTGACTATTGGTGAAAACCTCTGCAAACTTGACTGTCATGTGAGTTATGCCATGCATGGAGCTCATGGACCATCTCCACTCCTGACTGGTTCTGAGGGCCTGAGCAAACGTGGTGGTCCAGGCGTGGCAGTGGATGGGAGGTGGAGTGTGAGGGCTTCTGCCTTATTCAGAGCCTTTGTTGTCTCTTTCCTATCCCGTTTCCCCAGCTCCCCACCACCTCCCGTGCCCACCCCTCCTGGCCTCCTTTATTTGTCAAACACAAAGCAGGAGGATTGCTGTACTATTAGCTACCTCCCATTACCATCACCTTCTCCCGCCCACATGAGAATGAAGCTGGGGTCAGGCAGGCAAAGAGGGGAACCTTCATGTTCCTAGTTGGCACCAGGATGGTCTATGGAGCAGGGCGTGGACAGCGCAGAAACGTAATTACGGTCACTGCCCCTTTCCTTCTGTTTGCTTTCTTTCCACACCCCACTGTTCTAACTAAAAGGTTTTCATGTCAACAAAGGCGAAGAAAACTAAATCCATGTATGTCAGCAGAGCACCTAGGGCTTAAAAGTTAGAACTAAACCTGCTGGATAATGTACAGCTTGGAAGTGTATGCTTTTCCCTAATTACATATTAACTTGTTTATATTTGGAAATACTATCTGGTTATAATCAATCAGAAAGGAAGAGCACAATAGAGGGGAAAAATACTGCCTGATTCATCCTTTTAATGCCGATATATCTCTTTCTAGTTTGAATCTTTTGTTTGTCCTTTACCTGCTTAAAACGTGTAAGATAAGATGAAGAGACAAGAGTGCTAGCATTCTTAAACACCTAGCCCAGTTATTTTGGCTGACACCAATAAGCAGATAGCAAGATTAATTAAATAGGTAAGGGAGACACAGATGGACGACACAGATTGGCTATCTGCTATGATCCCAGCCAACATTCTCCAGGGGCCTCACCACAGGTACATTTACCTGGGCCACTGGAGAGCATGGGAATCCTATCAGCTTCTTGGTGGCAGTGGAAAAGGATGTAAGAACACTGGCCCCAGCAAAATACTGGTCCAGGTCTCAACACTGGTAAGGCTAGCCCTTATATCTGAATTACTGGAATAGGGGCAAGTTCAAGGAGCCTACAAGTTAATAAGCACCTATCAGATGCTGGGCACGATAAAAACACATCACATTTATTCCTTGACACAATCTTGTGTGGCAGATGTGAGCCCTATTTCACAATAAGGGAAACAGGACTCAAAAAGGTAAAGTAACTTATCCAACACCACAGTTAGAGCTGTAATGAACCCAGCATCAGGCAGACTTCCATGTCAGCACTTCACCATATCAAATTAAACATGGTAACAGAAGTAATTGTAGAGGAGAGGAAGAAAAAAAATATTGGTTGTATTTTAAACAACTAAGAAGTCAGAGCACTACAAAATGGAGCCAGAGGGACAGATCTCTATCATGAGGATACCTTACAGCCCATAGTGATAAGACATGACTTTTTAATGGTAGTGATATGGGTTCCTGGTGAGCAGGGTACTAGAGTTGAAATTTATCTTGCAAATCTAATGGAATTTCCTCTTATTCTATTAATTTATCACAAAACTCCTGCTATCTACGTCACAAGATTAAAAGAGAAAAGGATGAACTGGTCAAAATAACTTTAAAAAAAATCTCTTCCTACAAAATGCTTGGAAAATGAATCCAAAAACATATCCTTAGATGATCTAATGAAACACAAAGTAAAATATAGAAAGCAGACAAGATAGAGATGATAAATTCCAATGACCTCTGAGAGACAAAGGAGAAAAAAGAAAAGAAAGGCAAAAAGTAAAATTGCAGAAATGGAAGATTTTATTGAAAGAAAAACAGACATAATTATGGATCAGAAAACAATCACCAAGCTTACAACTGAATAAACAGTTAGAAAAAGGATGAGCCATCCCTCTTCTGAAATCTAAGAAGGACCTAAATTATACAATTAAAAAGTAATTATGAAAAAAGAATGTTCGCCCACCCTCTTCCTTCCTTTGGAGAATTATGGCATCCAGCATTTCTTGGGTCTTTTACAAGTACAACCTCATCTTACGGCATGCATCCTAACAGGGGTGATACTGCCCCCCAGGGCTGAAAACTGGGTCTTCTGGGGTGAATAACTGTACCCTCTTCAGGCACAGATACACATATAACACATATATCTATGGCATTAACTTTTCTGGGGGGGAGGGATTGGGAATTCATGTCTAAAATGGCTTCTTAAAGAGGGTAATAAAAAAAAAGGTGAGAAACACTGCCTTACAGAAATTCTGATTTGGCTTTGTGTTAGATACATAGTAGAATTCTGAAATACCTTCTCAAACTCTCTTGGGTTTCCAAACTAAAGAAGAAAAAGAAAGAAAATTACAAGCACTTAGTGGCTCTCAGCAGGGTAGCGGTAGGTAAGGGGAACACATGTTATAATGCCTAAAGCAAAAAGAAGGAAAAAAGGGGAGTTTTTCCATGGGGTTAATCATCTAGGGTGTCCATGACACTAGAAAGTGAATTGCCCCTGGGAAAGGTAGGCTTAAAGAGGGACAGGACTCACTCGCCCCCACAGCCACCCCCTTCCCGGCCCCCAAATTGTGGAGGTCTACAAGCCTTGCTCAGAACGCTGCATCTGCGGAAAGCCACACCCTCTATATTTGAAGACCAAAGCGGAACATGTGAGTCAACAAATAGCAAACCGCGGTCACCTGGTTATTGAAAAAAACAACTTACAGCGTTTGCTTTGCACACCCCCTCCCTGACACCAAATTTTTTGAGTAGTCAAAGCATCAATTGGCTACACTTCTCACACCTCCAGGCATGTCCTGATTAACCTCTGAGGATGTTAGGAGCGCCTCTGCCTCCCCAAAAGATTTGTACTTCTAAGGTCCTAAATGCAAGAGAAAGAGAACTAGGAAAACCGGCGCCAACACGTTTTCTTTTCTTTGGCTGTGTTGGAGATTAGTCTGGGCTGCCTGTGTGTGCATTTCCAAACCTGCACCGGGAGAGGTGGAGGCCTGGGCACTCAGAGGAACTCAAACCAGCAGCGCGGGTGGCTATCTCGGAAGAAAAACGAGTAGGCGTTACAGAGGTTGCCAGCTTTCCGGTGGTGGATCAGGGACCACAGAGAGTCGCTGAGGAGGGCAGAGAGGGGCCGAGGCCCCTTGTGATCACCTTCCAGCGGCTTGACGATCTGCAGCTTCTCGGGCAGGTAGGAGCGGCTGCTGAACGACATGCCAGAGAAGCCGGTGAACTCCGAGAAGCGCGAGTGCGTGCCCAGGGACATGATGCTCTCGGTGGGCGTCAGGGAGCCGCTGAGCAGCTCGCCCTTCTCCGCCAGCTCCCTGAGCTTCCGCTCCTGCTCCTCCTCGAAGAACCTCCTCTCCGAGAGGTAGTTCTCCCGGCGGAGGGACAGCCGCCGCAGCGCCGTCTCCAGGTCGTGGGAGCCCGGGGTGCCCGGCGTGCCCGGCTTCTTGCTCCGCTCCTCGTTTCTGGAAGGAGGGGAAACGGGGGCGTGAGCGCGGAGCACCCAGCAGGGGGCGCTAGACAACAACGGCCTTACTGCTAGTTTCCAGGTGGCAGGTGGATCTTTTAAGGAAACCAAGGCAGTTGAAATTCAGGCTAAAATGGGGAAACAAATGCCTGTCCAGAATAACAATTCCCTCTGTTGGTTCTTTTTTTCCTCAGGGAGGTGAGGAGGGAGCACTAAGGTGCATTGCAAATTTGCACACACTACATAAAATCCAACCCCTACAAAACATCTCCCTCAAGATGCCTTAGGAAGAAACCTTCTTCAGGCTGATAACCAAAATTTTATAATAACTCTAAGTGGGCTATAACCTTTAAAAATTGTGAATCACTATGTTGTACACCTACCTGTAACTGACATAATATTGTACAGCAACTATACTTCAATAAGAAAAATGATAAAGTCCAGAAAAACCCAAAGTTCTGATAGAGCAGTTTCCAACTGTCTGACCCATCAGTCAGAAAAGCCAATTTTGTGAAGTCATAGCAAAAGGATGGGCAATGAAATGGCGGTGGTGGTGGGGTCCTGCAGAACTTCAGGCTGAGAGGGACAGACCACCACTGAAGAGGACCCATCCCAGACACCCTGCACCCCACCTCCTGAAGCGAACCAGATTCTGCTCACAAGACCAAGCCTGAGTCCTCCTCAGCCTTTCAGAATCCAAGCTACAAAGGGGTTCATGAAACAAATGTCTGGTCTGTAGCCTAACAGATAAAGATTAACAGAAAAAAATTGTTATTTCTCCTCTCCTCCAACATTTTACAGAAAAGCCGACTTCTGGTGCATCCTGTTATAACTCTTTAAACTGGTCAACACAGCAGCATCAAGATAAGCATGAGCTCAGCCGGTTGGATCACAGATTTGAGAACTGAAAGGTCTACACTTTTCAGGCGACTCTTATCAGCCCCCCTTCTTCTGATTACCGAACCTGTGTTCAATCCCCCCTACCTGTCCCCAAAGCAGAAAGATAAAAGACCCTGGCTGGCTCACCCCAGGTCTGCTGACTCTGCTTCCAGGATGATGCTGTTGGTCTTGTTGTCAAGGACGACATTGCTGACATCGCCGCCGTAGAAGCTGGACCGGGGGGTGCTGACACAGCTGGACAGGAGGGAGTTCATGGCCGAGGACTGGTTGGAGCCAGGGATGTTCATGGGGGACGGGGTCAGAGACCTCTGCTTGACGACCTGGTTGATGTTTCTTACGGTCTCAAAGACTCGCTTCTGGTGACTGGGGAGAATGCACAACATCATCCGTGACTAAGCAAATGCAGGAATGACCCTGGAGTTCAACCCTCCAAACACTATCCACTGGGAAGCCAATAGGCAGCTGGCCCACCGTGACCCCCAAGCAACCCGACACCCTGTGCCTTTCACGTGTTTCTTTGGGTGTTGGTTGGAATTCAAGACACTCAATACCCACAGAATTCAGGGCTCCACTACGTGGTTGTGTCCTAAAGCTTATACTGCTTCCTACCAGAGCACAGGCTCCGGACGCGCAGGCTCCGGACACGCAGGCTCAGCGGCCATGGCTCACGGGCCCAGCCGCTCTGCGGCATGTGGGATCTTCCCAGACCGGGGCACGAACCCGCGTCCCCCTCAACCACTGCGCCACCAGGGAAGCCCCTACAAATATATTTAATGGTAACTTGTGTCTCCCACCTAGTTTTCTTCTCTCATGATAGTCTCTAGAAAGCAAATTCCAGGAGGGCAGTGTTCACTGCTCAACACATAACAGGGCTCAATAAATTTTTGCAGAATGAGTCTTTGTTGACCATTCATATTAAAAAAAAAAGTAAGACTTAAAGTTAGTCTTAAAAACTTCTATAATGAGATGATAAACACCAAATTAGTCTTTTTTTATTTCCTGGAAACTGCCATTTCTAAGAGCAGAACCACACTTTGATGCTCATTTGTTCTCTTTTAAGGAGAAAAAGGTAGGTATGTTTCTATAATGGCTGCTTCTTTCTGGGCTGCAAAGGGTTTCACATATGCACCGAGGCTTAGGGACTGGTCACTTCCAGGATCCCGTTTAAGTTCTGTCTATGGGATTTGGGTACAGAGAAAACTTGATGAAATCAGATCCACAGGTTCCTTACACCTCTGAGCAGGCCAAGTGCAAGGTCTTAAGTTAGGAAGAGAGATGGCACAGGCCGGTATGTATGCAGAAAGGAAACGGAAGCCTTGCTCACACCCCATCCCCCGAAGAGCCCTCTGTATCTCAGATTGCATCTTATTTTTCTTTTCCTGACAGACGTCAAAATTTTTTTAAGTAACATTTTCCACCGAAAAGAAAGATAAAAATGAGCGGTGGTGTCAAGATGGAGCCTGTGTGAAGAGAGATGGGAAGTACATCTGTCCTTCCCTAACTTTCTGCAAGTTCATAATATATATTTAAAACCCAACCAGAGGAGGACGGGGGCTGTCAGCAGCATTCTCTAATTTCCCTTAGTCTAGACTGTCTGCGGAAGGATCACAGCGATCACTGCTGGCATCTGAGGCCCACCCCACAGTCCCTGGGAGCTGAGAACCAAGGCCGTACGCGATGTCTGGCGACTCGGGCTCTTCCAGCTGCAGCTCCTTGCGCATGGTTCCCTCGATCTCCGCCGCCAAGGAGTCCTGGGAAAAGCCGGGAGACACACAGTGAGTGAGCAGCAATTCAAGTGCTCTGTCTTTAGAAGAGGCGCGAAGACAGCCTGGACACAGCATAAACCGAGGCCTCGGAACACAGGGTGACAGCATCTGCCACGGGCGGAATGCCGGGCTGAGCGAGCCCCATGGAGCTGAGTGTAAAGCCCCTTGGCTTCTATGAACTGAGGGTCTGATAGCAAACCCTATGTTCCCTGGGCTAAACCATGGAGCTGTGGCAGTGACCACAAGAAGAGGCAGAGAGCTTGCGGGGGAGGACCCGAGGGATGGGTGCTGTCATTTGGGCTCTGCTCTTGTGATCCCCGGCCTCCAGCAGGGAAAGCTCCCGTGCCCGCCAACCATCTGCGGCCCACCCACCTTTAACAACCGGCTCACATCTCACTTCCGCCAGGAATCCTTCCTCTCCTCCCCAAGGAGACAGCAAACACATGAAGACCTTGTCAGTTCTCTGAACACTCCACTTGCGTCTTTCTCTAGCCAGGTTGTGAATTTGTGGGTCTGGGGAAGACCAGTCATTGAGGACTTCTCACCTCCTGGACGGGCCAAGCCCCAAGCTCAGACTCAGCAATGGAGGGGCCTGCTGAGTACCCCTCTCCCTGAACCGCCCACCAGGCCTCACTGGGTGAAGCGGGGCCTGACAAGCCATCCCTCATGCTCACGCAGGTGGATGCCGACAGGACCAGGGTGTGCAGAAAAGCACCTGCTGAGGCCTCAGAGGAGGACACCACCTAGGAGAACCTGAAGAGAAGGGCTAAATTCGTGCCGAACAACAGAACTTCCTGCGGTGACGGGAATGTTCTCTTTCTGCACCATCCAGTATGGGAGACACTGGCCACAGGTGGCTACTGAGCGCGTGAAATGTGACCAGTGTGACTGAGGAATTGAGTTCTTTTTTTTTTGTGGTACGCAGGCCTCTCACTGTTGTGGCCTCTCCCGTTGCGGAGCACAGGCTCCGGACGCGCAGGCTCAGCAGCCATGGCTCACGGGCCCAGCCGCTCCGCGGCATGTGGGATCTTCCCAGACCGGGGCACGAACCCGTGTCCCCTGCATCGGCAGGCGGACTCTCAACCACTGTGCCACCAGGGAAGCCCGGAACTGAATTCTTAACTGCACTAATTTTAAGTGATTTAAATTTACATAGTCACTTGTGGCCAGTGGCTTCCCAGCTGACAACGCATGGGGCCTCCTCCAGGGTTTCCACCTCCAGGGCCCCCCAGTCCACTGGGGATGCTCTCGTCTGGAATTTGTAATTTTTAAACTAGTTTATTTTTCTTAATACTGTTTACATTCCAAGTTCTGCACAAGGGAAGGACCTTCATACCACTTAAGAGAAACAAGATACCAAACTACTAATGACACTGCTGTTCTGAAGAAAAGTCACAAGCAAGGTCTGTGACATTTGTGGCCATGATCCCCTCTGGGCCATCTGGAGATGAGCATGGATCCCTTCTCAGAATAATGTTCTTAAATGAATAAAATAATTAGGATTAAAGAGGAAGCCAGATATACTGAGTTAATTACTAAAATATTAATAACTGCAAGTATGATAGAGTAACACACAGGATCAGGTTTCAGGACTGGTAATGACTGAAGCGGAGATTAGCACAGGTGGTGTCTTGGGACATCTGTGGCCACTGACATGTGCTATGAAAAGAGCTGTGATTTCGATGGATAACGAAGTCACGGGGATGCTAATATCGCTGTGGTTTGTTACCTACCTTCATGAAGGAAGGAAACACCAAATACAGTTAGGGGTTAATGAACATATAAGATATCATCCTCCCTCGAAGTTCAAGGGCCCACTGAATCCTGTCTGTAGATCCCAGATTAAGAACTCTTGGCCATAACGCAAGAGAACTGGGAACATACTCGAGCAAAACCTGCTACTCACTGTTTTATTCAGCTGTTAGAAGGGCTGGGAGCAAGAGAGGCAGAGCCGGGTGTTCTGCTCCAGAGACACAGGCATGATGCAAGCTTTAGATTGCCTTAAATACCTTTCATGCATAATGCACTTTAAAAATAGCCGTCTTCAAAAACTGAGCTCTGCCAACAGCAGAAAAAGGGCAAACAAAAGGTCCACCTCCGCAAATAATAAACGCTGAGAATCAATCTCTCCAGAAGAAACCCAAGTGCAGACTTTCAATTCAACTTTTCTTACGTCCTGGTTTAGCGTTAAAGTGCAGGTCTCTCCTTGAGAGCAGGAACACAGGAGAGTGAACCCCAGGCATGCAAGAAACAAGACAGCGCCAGGAGATGTGAAACCGGGAAGGAGGGAAAGTGAGGCAGGGAGTGTACAAAGCTACACGGGCCTGTCTGTGAGCCGAGCATAGTCAGCTCTAGACGGGGATTCAGGGGATATATTGTCCTTTGCTGCCTTCACTGGGATTCTTGGAATCACTGGATCACCAATCTGCTTCTTGGAAAGCTGACTTATTTACGTTGTGTCTTTCTTTTTGGTTTCCCTTACATTTCAATCAGGTGGAGAGAGCGCACCTGACTTCATATACGAAATCAAAGAAGAAAAGATCATGATTTAGAAAAAGTGGTTCCGACAGCAAGGGGTTGGGTGACAGTGTCTGCAATGGGGAGGGGGAATCTGTGAAGAAAAAAGAGCCCTAAGTAAAGGTCAATTTGAAAGGGACCAACTTTCACAAACATTTATACAGCCCTCCACTCCTAGTTCACTTAGGGGAGTTTCTCTCAAAAGTTCTTCTCTCCTCAGAGAGAACTGGTATCTCATCAAAGCATGGAAATAGAGCCTGCAAAGTTCATGGTGGTTTGCTTTTCAGTCTGTTGATCCAGTCATCCAGATCTAATACCTACAATATACCAAGCACTGGGCTAGGTGCAGAGTATTAGAGAGGGAAGGAGGAAAGAGCAAATAAGACATGGTCCCCACCTTCAAGGGGCCCTAGCCTGACAGAAGAAGATAAAATGAGAAAGTTCCCCAAATACTACTGGGAAATGACCAGCAGAGGGGCACCACCCTGTGCTGCCCATAGGGAGAGGTCAGCCTCCTGGAAAGCCCCCTTCTCAACCACATTCCCCTAAAGCTTAAACACGAAACAGATCAGGCCAGGGTGAAAGAAACAAGATTGTGGGGAACTAAGACGAAAAATACAAAAACGTCACACCCAGCATAGAGGGAAATCTTTTTTCAGATCACAGATGCCGAAAGCCACCAGAACGGTTAATAAGCATACAAAGAACCAGCGGAAGCTTAAGGCAATTTAAGAATTCTCGAAGGCGCTTGTGAGCCCAAAATAGCACATACTCTAAAAAGGTGGGGGGGGGGGAAAATAATAGAGAGTGCCTTCCCAATACCTGAGGTGCCTACTATATCTAGTTCCTACTAAATTTATCTTCCAAGGGCAGGAGTAGAAAAGACAGATTCAGAGGGACGGAAAATAAAGAACCAATTCGTCTCACGTGGTTAAGAAGCCACGGGCTGGGCTCGCGAGCCCTCACCTCGGATCCAGATCCAAGCTGCAAAAGGAGAAGCCACCTGCAGAGGCTCAGCTCCAGACCCACCCTCCTCCCAGGAGCACCCGCTGGCCTGAGGGTGGGCAGTGGGGGTCAGGCAGCAGGCGGGCACTCACCATGGGAAACAGGCCCAGCGAGTGGTAGCGCCTGGACGTGGTGTTGGGCATGGTCTTGTTCCGGAGGTTCTTGAGCTCTTCCTGGGCCTCGTGGAGCATCTCCATGCACTCGGCGTACTTGTCCTCCAGCTCGCGCAGCTGCGGGACACCAGGAAAGAGCAGAGGGCTGGGATGTGAGACCTGGTACCGCCCACCCACCCACCAGGATCACTACCAGAGGCTCCCGCCCTCCAGGGGACCAGCCGCCCTGTGTCCTGAGGCCAAAGAGTGCTCAAGGCACAGTTTTTCTTTTACTTGCAGACTCCGAAATCTCCTAAAACACTAACGAGCAACTGAGAGAAAACAAACGAGAGGGCGAATCATCACTCCCTCGTTTCCTGCCACGTCTTTGAACGGGGCTCCTCTGACATGGCGTGCTCTGTGTCCTTTCCCTTATTGGAACGTTTGTCGGGGGCCCGTGAGCGCCGGGCTCCAGGCTGGTGTACAGCCCAGCCTCCCAGGTGCTCACGACCAGCGTCAGCTCAACTGGGAGCTGCCTTAGGAGTAAGAATGACATTCAATTCAAAATCAGAATGGTTGTTAAGATGGACGGGACCCACACAGCCTGTTGGAGGGAGGTTGATGTACCCCAGCTGGGACCGGGGCCCTGATGAAATGAGGGAGAGCCGCTCACCTCGGCTGTGAGCTGCCGCTGGGCATCCTTGGCGGCCCCCAGGTGTTGGACAAGTTCTTCATTTTCCACTGCACACTAGAACGTGGCAAAGGGAAATCAGCTTCTCTTTTAAGACACGTAGAAAAGTCTAACTTTTCCCCTCTTATTCCCTGATCCGTTATGATCCTATCACACGTCCACAGGGAGATTTTATCTTATACTGGAGTAAAATTTTGTCTTTTATATAGTTTGGAAGGCAGCGTACTTCCTGTGTCGGCGTTCATTCCCTATCGCTTACCCCTCCCCTCCATAGTCACAGCCGCTCTCTGGAAGCATTTCACCTCAGGCTTCTAGCAAAGGCCTGACGTGGGGAAACTTAATTGTTTTTCCGCTGCTTCATCTTAAATCTAAAGGCGACAAGGTTCTACTGCAGAATATACAGATGCCCTAAGGACAAATACCAAACGGGATCATTCAGACTTTGAATTCCCAAACTCTCTGTTTACAGCCCCTTTACCTTTCTTAAAGAGTTCTATTCATTTGCAGATTTTTCTTCGGAGGTAAGTGGTGATAAATGTGATCCCCTTGCCAATTCAGGGCAACAAATTTTATGCTATTGAATCCGCTAAGCTTTAGCAAAAGCTCTAAAGGGATGGCACAAATTCCTAAAATATGAATCTAAAGGGCACTGTCTTTGGGGTAAATGCCCCTTCTCGATCTCAGAACAGCTAGTTTTGCATCGGCCAGAGAAACAGAAGCCTTACAGCTTTTGCCTTCTTCTGCAAATCAACTATTTGAGAGAGCAGGTGTGTGATCTCCTCCTGCTGGCGGGCAGCATCTTCCGTCTTCTTGGCCAGTTCCTCTGAGATACTGGCAATCTGCACGTTGGCGTCCCCTTTGACCAAGAAACGACAGTCACAAGAGCCAGAGAGAATGGTTTCTTTGTGGTTTGTCCAAGAAAACAACATGTTTATTACAAGACAGGGGGGAGTAGTGGAGAGGGCACGTGAAGATGGCTTGGAGGGAGAGTCCCCATCTTCCTATATGGGCTCGGTCTGTCGTGAGGAGGAACCGGCCCACCGGCTGTGGCTCGCAGGCTCTGTGTGGGTCCTCACCCCACTGCCCAGAGCCACCTCCCCAGAGAAAATCGGGCAGGCTTTCGCAGTCAGTCCGGAGGTGCTATAGCAAACAGAAGGCGCCTCTGGCCAATTCTGCACGTTCCACACAGGAACACACCCCCATCAGTAACAGGCACCCCTGCTGCACTCTGTTCTAGAAAGGAACTATCGCCATGCACAACACAATTCCCCTGGGCGTTTTCAACCCATATTCAGAGCCGTAACTCATTTGACTAGATTTAAACATAGGGCGCGTTTCATTGACTTAGTGTTTCGCTGACACTCAGAATACTGTGTTGCCCGTTTGTCTTAACGTGTAAACTTATAATGGAGAGGGTGGGGGGAAGCACATCGTATTTGCAAAGCTGAGAACTCTGGCCTCAACGTTTACACATCAAATTACTGATACTATAAGGCTGTTCTTCCACATCTTCAGCTCAGGGCTCCGATGCTGGACCTAACTCAGACATTCGATAACCAATATTCCAGCAGAAAGCCAAAATTAAAATGAATTTTAATTAATTGCGAGAGACTGGGAATGTATGGCTGACAACACCGCACCCGCTGTCTCATACACGAGGGTGAGGGGAGCCACACAAGATCAGGGGAGGCCTCTAGTTTTCAGAAAAAATGCTACTGAGCCCAGGCTGGCAGGAAGACCACACTCTATCAGGGGATGCAAATCCGTCTGGTCTTAATGATGGCAGGTGGGGAAAATAAAAGCGGGGGACAGGAGGGGCGGGGCCAGGCCATACTCAGCTCCTTCACGCAGTCGTTGACCAGCTGCTGCTCCTTTTCTTCATAGGTAATGGTCTCCGTCTTCAGCTGGCAGGCCTGTGGACAAGGCTCAGGTCAGAGATCCCACAGTCGCACCTGGACAGCCTAGGGGATGCAGCAAGGGCTAACCTGGGTCTGGAAAGCTGCCCTTCAGCATCTCCCCAGCTGTGACCCACTGAGCCCTCAGATATAGAAAGTCAAGCCCAACCACTAGAGGGCACCACACGAAGCAGCTGCTGAAACTCTTGTGAGCGCCCCCTCTATCCGTCGGCCTGTCTATTCACGTGTGTCTGCCCTGGCTCACAGTCATGGACCCCCTTGTGACCCAAACAGTGGCTAAGACACAGCCCTGCCTACCGTGGGCATTCTAAGGATAATCACCACCACAAGAATGGCTAACACTTAGCACACCTACTACGTGCCGGGCACCATCCTCTGAGCTTCTGAGTGGGAGTTAGACCTGTTGTATTCAGCTGAGTAAAAACAGGGTAGAATATGAAAGCATTAAAGTTCAGAGACCCAAGAGCTACCCCTCGGACTCTGGATGGCTTTGCTCCTGGCTGAAAAGGTGGGAAGATAAGACACCTGAAGGCCCCAAGAAAATGCCCCAGTCAGAGAGGTATCTCTGAGCCTTCAGGTCCTGGCCCCAGAGATGCCACGGTCCTGAAAGCCAGATGCAGGAGCCGGAATCTGTGGCTGGGATCAGATTCCTTCCGCTTGCTTTAGGGGAAGATTCCAACAGAGGGACAAATTGCTGTGCGCCTGGGGCTAGAGCATTTACTTGGGGCAGATGCTGGAACTCAGAATGGGGAAAACTGGACTGTAGTCGTGGCTCAGCCACTGCCTGGCAGAGAAAGCTTGGTCGCACTGGGCTTATGTCTCCCATCAGTAAACGAGAAGCTGGAAGGGTTGATGGCTAAGAGCCACGAATGACCCTTTCCTCAGGCAGAAGAGCATCCTGTTAAGCCCAGACATGAGGCTCTTCCCAACATGTGAGGCAAGTTCGAGGTGACAGGTGGTCTGCCCTACTGGAGGGACTTTGGGGAGCCCTGGGCCAGCTTAGGTGAACATGCAGCCCAAACTTGACAGACAAGGGCCTGATAGATAGGGCTGTACCACACCTCTGGCTAGAGAGCATAAACTCACTGATAATTAAACAAAAAGTACCAAATTTGCATGCATCTGTATTTCTGGATGGGGTAGTGGGTGAAGGGAAATAACGTGGGGTTTGGAGCCACAGAGACTTACAAACCCTGGCTCTGTTGCTCACTAATTTGCAAGATCTTCGGCAATCAAAACACTTAGTAGCCTGGGTCCCGGTTTTCCCTACTGTAAAAGAGAATCAGAGTAACCAGCTTCCAGCCTTGTTGTGAAGATGTTTTTAAAAAAAAGAATGAAGGCAAAGTACCCACCACAGTGACTAGCCAATCAGAAATACTCAAAAGCACGGGTTTCCAAGCTGCCTCACTCAGTTCAACCTTTTTAAGTTAACTGTCTAAGAAATATGTCTCCAAGTTCTCGGGTACTCTTAGGGCACATCTGACCTGCAGTAAAGTGAAAACGAGGCTTTCACACCAGGCCTCCAAGTCACTTCTACGTCCGAGCTGGAGACCACCACGGCAAGGCCCCACTTTCCAGGAGCTTTGGCCCTGACCCAGAAGGAGAAGGGTTTGCCACTCTTACCCAGCCTCACGCTGCGTAATTCACCAGTCTGTCTGCTGCAGCCCGGACAGTATGTGCTGCCCTTTGAAGGCAATGCCCAGCTCATAAATGAGGCACGCCCCCTGGGCACTTGGTGTGGCTGTGACCCCAGGTCCACATGGCTCTTTCATAGACCATCACCCTGGAGGATGGCGGGGCTGTAATCACTGCTATTCTCACCGGACATGCAAAACGGGACCACCACCCTTGCAGAGGGGACGAGGGCAGGGAGTGCACTTCACCTCTGATCGAAGTACAACGTTCTCCTCTTCAAGGTCCTTCAGCTTCTTCTGGAGAGAATCCAGATGGAAGTAATTCTGGACGGAGGAGGACGACTCATTCCTCTTCAACCTGGGGGAGAAAGTTCACTTTCTAGGGAGGGAGGCATTTCCTCCGACCACCTGGCAAGCGATGGAGAAGCACAAAGAAGGGCCGTTTCAAGGAAAGCTCATGAAAGGTGCAGGGGTAACAATGACCCATCAGGCTGCTCCCTCACCACCAGGAAAACAGCACAGGCTTACAACACTTCAGAGCCACATCCCAACCCTTTGCTGCCACTTTGCCTCAGGTTTTGGGGGAACCAACTCTATTTGAAGCCTACACGATCTGGGATGCCTTCTATGTGCCGAGAACTATTTTAAGTACTCTACGTGTATGAACCCATTCAGTGCTCACAGCCCTAAGAACTGAGTACTATTATTATGCCCACTTTACAAATGAGGAAACAAGCACAGAGAGGTTAATAACTTGGCCACGAGCCACAGAGCCAAGATCTGAACTCAGGCCATCGGGCTCTAGAGTTCATGTTCCTAATAGGAGACTCTGCTGACACAGAGAAGCCCCTCCCCCCAGGCACCCCCCCAAGGACCCACTACAGCACTGCTGGCTCCAGAACCCTGTATTTCCTCCAAATGCAGAGTCCAGCCTGTTACTCCTTAACAGCCAGGCCAAACCAATCTGAACTGACAAATAAGCAGTAAGACCCAGGAAGAGGAAAACTAAAATCCCATCAGAATAGGAAAATCCATCTGTCGGAGGCACTCAGAGATGTCTGGCTTACAGAAGGCTGAGAGCAGCTGACCTGTGCTGCCAGTGAAGGTGATGCTGTCTAGGCAACTCCAAGCACATGGACCACCGCCAGCCAGTGCTCTGGCCTCTAGACAGGCCCTTGGGTGACTTACGGGGTGGAGCACACAGACTCCGGCTCGCTCTCCTCTGCGGCGCTGGTGTAGAACTGAAGCAGCTCATCCTTCATGGACAGTTCATGCCGGAGCTGTGACACCTGCACAAACACAGCCCGTCACGCGCTCTCTAAATGCGACAGCATCCCCACTCGTGCTTAAACACTTATTGCTCACTGACAACATTTTTTAAATTCCTCATTCAAAGTGAAGGCACGCCACCGATTTTGTGCTATTCAAGGAAAACAAAGGGTTGAGTCTGATCCCATTCAAGAAAAATACAATCAATTACTTTTTGGCAAAAATCCCTCTGTTTAAATTTGTAGTTTTTACTTTGGTACAAAGAAGAGGTGAGAGGGGACTAGAAGGTGCTAGAATGATGGCTGGGGCGGGGGGGGGGGGGGCAGCAAGACAGCAGAGGGGCTTTGCAAGTAAATGGATGACCAGCTGGGAAAACACTCAGAGAAGCGGACCATGTTACCACATGGAGGAAGAGGCCATTCACTTCTGCCAAAACCAAATCCCATCTCGGACCAGGACCCCTGGTGATGTCAGTTCCGGGTGGGCAGCTACAAGCAGCGAGCCCGGCAACCCTTGTTCTCCCGGCTTGGAAAATCTCCTAGCGCCACCTTGTGACTGCTACACCCTCACAGGAATTCTGGCCAAGCTTGGCCAGACCTTGCTTTGTACTCAATGACTACAAGATA
The DNA here is from genome assembly GCF_003676395.1 of Aethalodelphis obliquidens. Lineage (NCBI taxonomy): Eukaryota > Metazoa > Chordata > Mammalia > Artiodactyla > Delphinidae > Aethalodelphis > Aethalodelphis obliquidens. The sequence continues at coordinate 186,124 of NW_020838056.1, forward strand.
GGCATTCCAGATACAGGAAGAAAAGAGGCAACCATGAGGAACTGGCTGTACCGACTACTCTGCAAGGATGGCTCTGCAAGTCGCACTTATTTATACTTCAGGTTTAAAATAAACCTGAGCCATAAAAATTTTCACCTGCCCTTTCACCATTCAGCACCGATGAATAGGCAACCAGCACGGTGAGCGAGGATCATAATCGTTTTCTTTCTTGTTTCTAATTTGATTTGGGGTCTATAGTTTATCCCAACTTTCCTACACAACACCGTGAATATATTTTATCTTCCATGGAGAAACCAGCTTTATGTGCGTAAAGGCTTCGGATTCAACACCTAGACTGATCATTTAATGACGTGCCCAGGGGAAACAGTTTTCAAACTCCAAGGTTTCCCAAGGGGACAAAAAGTCACTTCCACCCCCAAGCGCAGGATGCACTTTGTGTGAGGAAAGGAAGCCCCAAGCAAGGGCAGCACCTTGGAGAAGTAGCGCGTGAGGGGCGACGGGTGACCATTTACTGGTTCCTGATGGCATGTCCCTCTGCTCAGAAGGGGCCAAGTAGGGGGCCAGGCTGACCTTCTCCCATACTTGGGAGAAGGGAGATTCAGGTCATGATGCTGGAGGCCAGGAGAGCAGGGGTCAACTTTATTTCTCCTTGAACACGACCGTATCTTACCTCATCACCTTTTAAAGAAAGCCCAGGATTAAAACTTGCCTTTATACAGTGCTGTACATCACTTATATCTCAGTAACACCGGAAGGGGAAAAAAATCAATAAAAATTACAATAAACCCTTAAAAAAATGTTTTCTTATCGAGTGGCTACTCTGTTTCATCACATTAAATGATTGGTAAACCCAGACAACAATAGCTGGGAATATCTTTAATGAGGAAAAAGTCTGAATACGTCTTAGGGACATGAATAAAGGCATCCCCATCGCCCCCCCCCCCCCAACTAAGAAAGTTTCTGATAGAAAATAAGGGAGAAGAAATGAGAAGAAGGAAAGCCAATCAAAGTCCTCACAGTTCAGATTCACTGTTCAAAGGCCAGTTAGGGGGTTTCCCTGGTGGCACAGTGGTTGAGAGTCCGCCTGCCGATGCAGGGGACGCGGGTTCGTGCCCCGGTCCGGGAGGATCCCACATGCCGCGAAGCGGCTGGGCCTGTGAGCCATGGCTGCTGAACCTGCGCATCCGGAGCCTGTGCTCCGCAACGGGAGAGGCCACAACAGTGAGAGGCCCGTGTACCGCAAAAAAAAAAAAAAAAAAAAAAGGCCAGTTAGGATGATGGCAAAGACACTAGCAAGGGGGGCCTGGCTGTAAGCTCCTAATGCTGGTTGTAGCAAACCCGCCCGACTCTGCAGCCTTCCTCCTCCCGTCCACACCGTATTCCTCCCAGAAAACCAGTGCCGCTCCTCTGAGACCTCAGCCCCTAAGTTAAGCCTAAAATGTTCTTCCCCTGCCCCCCACCCCCCATAATGATGGGGGCTGAAGATATAGACCAAGATTTGTATCATTAACGTAGTAGGGCTTCGATCATGAAAACAATAGGCTATTTTTGGTTTTGTTTTAGAAACACAAAATTATATTGTGCTGATGAAGGGGCAGTCACTGCCTCACTCTGCAGCATGGCTGCAGTTCCTTCTCCGCCTGCCAACACCCACCCCGGCTCAGGAATCTCCGCTCATTGTTGGAATAGCCTGTGTGCCCTTCAGCCAGCTCTGAGTGTCTTTCTCAGCTGACATGAAGATCTAGACTCTTGGAGGACACGGGCTGTAGCTGGTCCACACTGGGGGCCTACTGACCATGTGAGGGCTGGTCCCAGCCTGGGTGACCCGTCCACACTGTCGGAAGGAGACACAGATGAACAGGAGGGGCAGCAGGAAGGCAGCTCTCCATGTCCGGGGAGGGCCTTCCCCGGCGGGATGCCGTGAAATCATCACCTTCCTCAGGCACGCCTTTTGCGGCACCCAAGCCCCTGCAGACGCCCCTGCTGGCAGGTCCTCACCTCCTCCCTGATGTGTTCCACCTGCTCCTCCAGCAACTCATTCCTCTCGGTTAGTGTCTTGTTCTTCTTCAACAACGACTGGCCGATCCGAGCAGCCAACTCTAGATCCCGCTCTTTCTGTGAAAGGCAGAAGCGAGAGCAGAGGTTGAGAAAACCCGTGCTTCCAGCAGGAGCCCACAGAACTCAGGGTCAACTGAGGAAAACAAGGGCGTTCAGCAAGGACAAGGGAATCAACTAATTCACCATCCACGCACCAGCGTCTGATACCTGTTCAAAGAGGAGCTCACTCAGCTACCAGGGCCCCAAGCAATGAAAGGGAACCTTCCGATCTAATGAAAACAAGTCTCTTCCTACAGGAAAGACATGCTTCCAAAAATCTTTCTATCCAACTGCTTTTGGTCCTTGTGTAATCATTTGATAACCTATCTCTCTACCTGAAGGGCTGGGCTATTGTATCGCCAGCACCCAGGACAGGGAGACACTCGGTAACTATTTGCTCAATGAATAAGTGAATCCAGAAATTCCAAAGTGCACTTAAAATAGCCAAGGCAGCCTCTCTGGCACACGTTAAGCTGGAATTTACTGAGTTCCTTAGATTTACCGCGTATGAAACAAAAATGTTTAAAGTTACTCTAAAACAGGATACAGTTATGTTTCTTTTACTTATGGAAGGTAGGCTACTTAGGCTTTATTTTTTTAAAAAAATAGCTTTAAAAACGGAGAAACAATGCATAACATTGCCCTACTTCAGAAACAAAGACTGTTGCAGACAGAATTTTCTGTTAGCTCAGTTGCTGACATTTAGAGCACAGCAGGGCACAGAGGAAAATCTTTACTGGCATACAAAGATACAGCTGCCTTTATGGGAGGAAAGTTGTTGCCTGACAGTGGGGACAGTGGGGTGGACGCCGTCACCAAATGCAGACTCACTGATCCTTGCTGGTGAAACTGCTGGCCATCACGAGTAGATGCACTTGCTCACTTTTAGGCGGGGATTGGCATGGGGGGGGAGAACTCCGGAAAATGAAATCCTTTTAGAAGCCTACGCTAATTATTCTGCTCATCTGGTGTCAAAAAGCAGAAGAAGAGGGACATGGGGTTTTGAGCAGAAAAAAGCTGGGGATTCAGGAATCCCCGCTTCTGATAACCATGTAGTCTTATGGCTTCCACTCAACCCAAACACAGATTAGAAACCATCAGTAGGTTGAGAAGCATTTTAGTCATGGCAACCGCCATTTTGTTTTAAATGACATTCAACAGCATAGAACTGAAATACCAAAGTGCGTTCCACATAGTAAGGTTATCACTTCATGCTTAAATTTTGCTTGTCACACATTTACCGACAACCTAAGAGGCATTTCTTATAGCAGGTACCCGTCAAAAGTTTAACTGCTCCAGGTGAACCGTTCTACCCTAAAATTTGAGAGTCTGGGTTCTGATTCAACATCCCTGGGGCCCAGTTCCCTCGTCTGCGAGATGAGGTAGGGTGGACGGACAGACTTGCTGAGGGACCCTTGGAAGAATCTTCTAGCGCTATGATTCATTGAGTGGTAAGATATTTCAAAAAGCATCTTTTGTTTCTAACTTTTTATATATCCACCAAATTATACCATGCAACAGTAGCACACCTTCCTTTGCTCATCATGGGAGTTTGGCTGAATTACGAGCAGAGCACTGGAGGTCAGAGCATAGTTTGGGGGGACTGAATCCAACAGCGATTTGGCTCTCTGGAGCTCTTGCATGAATGATGGTCTCTCTCCCCTAGGTCTTCCACGGTCCTGAAACCTGTAACTGCTGTCCCAGAAGCCAGCTGGGTGTCGTGTCAAGTGAGCCATAAATTCCTCCAACTCTTTCCCAATCTGTGCCTCCCCCTCATGCCCTCCCAGGGAACAAAGGGGACCAGTGAGTCTGCCCAACGAACCGAGACGCCCCTCTCTGTGCATTCATCCGTGCCGGCTACTGTGTCTACCAAGGAGGGTCCTTATCTCAGCGGCCCTTTATTACTTTTCAGACACAACGGTTGTGCGTCTTTGGTACTGGGAGGAAATGACCCACAGGGATTGTGTGAGGGAACCCACTTCTACAGGAGCCGTCTCAAAATTAGCAACTAGTGCAGGTGGTTTCAGCTGGCTAACTCTCCGTGAAAACTGTAGTACCACCGTCCATTTCCCTTTGGAAGTGTGGTCTCCATAAATCTCTCACTCCAGTCAGTTAGATCTTTCTACTAGAGCAAGCCCTCAGACTGAATACCCAGCAGGTGCTTCATGCTCGCTGGTTCACTGCCTACCGTTCTGTGCTGCTTGCCGTCACGCAATCCAGCTGCTAAGTTCCAGCACACATAGACATTTCGTAGGCAGATTTCAGTGCAAATGAATCAAGCCAGAATCATAATTATGAAGACAGGCTGGGCAAGGCACCGATGAGCACGTGAAGAATGCTGAAGGCGTCCCACGGCACACAGGGGCCAGAGCCCAAGAGGAATGGGATGCAGGCAGGGGAAGGAAACAAATGCTGAGGGGCTCGACAACGAAGCCCCTCGCCCCTCCCCACTATACCCCAATACACGTCAAATCTCAGACTTGAGGGCCTCCTTGCCCTCCGGAGGGGACAACTCTCACTGTGTCTACACCCAAAATCTGATCTGTATAGTAACATAAAGGAAATGCTCTGCTGGAAAAAAAAAAAAAAAAAAAAAAAAAGGAAGTTAGAGTAAAAATATTCAGAGATGAAATGAAATTCTTAAACAAAAAAGTCATCAGAAGGTCTCTGGTTTTTCTAAGGCAAAAGGCCAGCTGGGTTTCTCTTTAAGAATTTCAGTAATCGGGCTTCCCTGGTGGCGCAGTGGTTGAGAGTCCGCCTGCCGATGCAGGGGATGCGAGTTCGTGACCCGGTCCGGGAAGATCCCACGTGCCGCGGAGCGGCTGGGCCCGTGCACCATGGCCGCTGAGCCTGCGCATCCGGAGCCTGTGCTCCGCAACGGGAGAGGCCACAACAGTGAGAGGCCCGCGTACCGCAAAAAAAAAAAAAAAAAAAAGAATTTCAGTGATGAAAAGAGTCTCATTTCTTACAACCAGCCAACATGTGATAAATATTTACCTCGAAAACCAGGAAAACAGCTAGGAAATGACCACTGGATCAAACTCCAGTGAGAAAATGAGACCATAAATAAGTCTCAATTGGGAAATCAGCCATTAGAAGAACTGGTTCTTTTATTCCCCAGGAGATGGCGGTCAGGTGGGGCTCATTCTGGCTCTCCTAGCTCCCTCTCCGCAGCTATGTTTCGCTGAAAACTTAATGCACTGTAGGATATACGTATATGTATGGCTGATTCATTTTGCTGGGCAGTAGAAGTTAACACAACCTTGTAAAGCAACTATACTCCAATAAATTTTTTTTTTTAAAAAGACTGTGGCTTGTGTCTCAGCCCCTTTTAGCAATGACCATGAACACTCGAGCCGCCTGGCACGGCCCCAGAGACGGAGAGCTGCCTGCCTCCCACGCTGAGCAGCTGACTCATCTCATTCACCCATTTGGGGATAAAAAAGCATGACTAAGGAGCTCCTGGAATAACCCTCTCCGTAACTGGGGAGGAGACAGCTTTGCCCAAAGGTAAATTCCGAACAGCAGCAGAAGCCAGGGCGAGCTGCAGAATCCTCTTCCCCTTTAACCCGAAAGCAAACTCTTCACATTGGCCAAGGGCTGTGCTCCGGCATCCCGTGCAAATCCCGCCAGCACCCCGCCTGCCTGCGGCAGCCGTGCAAAACCAAAGCAAACGACCAGAGGAAACGGAACCAAAGCCAAGAAAAGCACAGCATGGCACAACCTTCACGCGACTGGGGCAATTAGACTTTAACCAGAAAACCCGCCTAGTTCCAAAGAAAGGCAGCAACTCAGATGTGATTCTTATCAGGAAAAGGAGAGGCACAGCGTTGTATATAAAACACGCTGATGCACACAGACCATGGCCATGGTGAGCTGTTAAAAATAAAACAAAAAAGCACGGCAAAGAGCCACCTGAAGAGACTGCCCCACAAATATTCTTTTGAGCAACTCAGTTTTTTTTTAAAGATGACAGCATGCTTCTTGATACAGTGACACTCATTTAAGCAATGAGCTGTGAAGTGTTGATGACCAGGATCTCCATACAGGGCTGGAGTCCCAGGCTCCTCTGACGTGGTCCTCAAACATCCAAGCAGAGACGGGTCTGGCCCTGCAAAGTCCTCACCCAGCCCTGCCAGCTCACACCCGGCAGAAGCCAGGAACCACGGGCCATGGATACTCACTGAAGCAGCATCCCATTAAAAAAAGAGTTATCCAGTTCATGTTTTTAAAGTAAAAATGTCTCATTGACAATCAACTCACCGTACTCCCCAAAACTAAATAAACAGGGCAGTAAACAACTACAGCCAAAATCAACAGGGCCACGTGCATAGTGGTTAAGGGCCCGGGCTGGAAGGCAGCTGAGCCACCGGGTGTCGCCTGTCCTCTCAAATGTAGGTCCCCTCACAGTAGGATGGGGGAAATAGTGGCACCTACTTCTGAGAACTATCGCAGAATTAATGAGATGATGCACAGACGACATGCAGCTCTCAAAGTTTACCCTTAATTTTAAGCGTGACCACAGAGGCAGACACTTACCAAAGGCCCATCATTTCCAGGATTAAAAGGGCGAAAGAAATCAGGATCCAACAGGGTCCTCGCCTTGGAAAAACTTCTAACCAATCCAGTTGGATGAACAAAGCCAACAGAATGACAGGGTGGCTCCCGAGCTCAGGGCTGGCTGGGGCACGGACTACCTGGGGCTGGAGGAGTGTGAGAGCTTCAGAGATCCCCAATGAGCCCTGCAGTATGACACTCAAGGCAAGAAAAGACAGAGGGGCCAAATGGTGCAAAAGGTCACAGGTGGGAGAGCAGGAGGCAGGTCCCGGTGATGAGTATTAGGAGGATTCAGGAATGTGATCAAGTGTGTAGCCTTGAATGCCGTGCCAAGGAGTTCTGAGTGTCGCGGGAAGCCGAGGTCATTAAAGAGGGCGTGGGAGGGTGGCAGCTGCAGGGAAGATGACAGCAGAGAGAAAACTCAAATCTCACTGCCAGGGCTCCAGAAGCTGGAGTGGTGGACTTGGAAAAAAAATAATAAAGGTACAGACGTAGGACCTCCCTCAGAAGACTTGAGGACTAACTGGGTATGGAGTGAGGAGTGGATTTAGAAACAGGACAGTGTTGGGGAAAATTGACACAGCAGGAAGGGGGAACATGGTAAAAACTATTTTCAAAAGTTGGTGGTGCCAACCAAGCTAGCCTACGAGGTCAATAATGCCAGCCGCCAAGACGGCTGCAACTGGAGAGTCACCAGAAGGCCAGTGCCCTAAAATGCCTCACTAATGGCCCTGTCACACGGCCAAAAAATCTAAACTCACTTATTCGGGGCTGAGGAGTTTGTAACTTCCCTGACATGCAGGTGGTCAAGCGGGTCTCGGCTCCTGCCCTGTCTCAGCTACACTGGGTCTACCCGTGGGTGGCCTTCAGGAGAATGGGAGGGGAGTGTGCAGCAGGGCAGGTGAACCCTCAGGAACTTGAGGTAGGGGTAGGGGAGTATTGGAAGGGTCCAGCCCTCAGAGCAGGTAGGAGAACACTGGATGTGCAGAAGGGAGAAGCACAGGGAAAGAGAGAGACATAAAAATGGGGTGAAAAGGGCTTCCCTGGTGGCGCAGTGGTTGAGAGTCCGCCTGCCGATGTAGCGGACCCGGGTTCGTGCCCTGGTCTGGGGGGATCCCACATGCCGCGGAGCGGCTAGGCCCGAGAGCCGTGGCCGCTGGGCCTGCGTATCCGGAGCCTGTGCTCCGCGGCGGGAGAGGCCACAGCAGTGGCAGGCCCGCGTACCGCAAAAATAAATAAATTAATAAAGGGATGAAAAGATGCCCCCCACCAAAAAACCTCAGGTCCCACACTCCTGCTTGGTCCTGTGTTTCAACTTTGTTCTGCCACTGGCTGAAAATGATGATTTCTGTGTCTCTCATATCTTTCTACTCTCTTCCTCAAGAAGGGCTAATGAAGAGTCACATGACCCCAAATCATTCTAGATTCTAGAGCAGAAACCAGGGTCTAAAAGTCAGCACCTCTGGGACTTCCCTGGCGGTCCAGTGGTTAAGACTTCGCCTTCCAATGCAGGGGGTGTGGGTTCGATCCCTGGTCAGGGAGCTAAGATCCCACACGCCTCAGGTCCAAAAAACCAAAACATAAAACAGAAGCAATATTGTAACAAATTCTATAAAGACTTTAAAAATGGTCCACATCAAAAAAAAAATCTTTAAAAAAAAGGTTAGCACCTCTGCATCTGAGGTCTGATTTTGTGGGGAGAGTGAGAGGTAGTGCTTTAAGATGGGCACTTATTCAATAAATACTGAGAACCTACCATGTTCTGACCTGTTGAAGGCATGGGGATACACACATTACACTCATCTGCTTCCAGAGGCCACCAAAGCACCTTAATTCTCAACTGTCAACAGAATGCTGAGAAGAAATTGAGAAAAGCATAGTCTCTAAACTAACTGCAGCTCGTCTAATCCCAAGCACGTTTCCTAAATTTTCCTTGCCATGCTTGTTTTGGTTATTTCCATGCTGACACCGCATAATAATATTCCCTTAACCTGATGTAAATAAAAACATAACAAAATACAACTAAAACATTACAAAGATGGATAATGATGTATTTTTCTGACATTTTTTGTATACACTTAACATATATCATTAGTATATATTTTAAGGGTTTATAAATCTTAAACAGGGTATTCTACAGCAAGCATTTAAATGCCACCCTATTCTGTGTCATTAATACATTCCTTTTAAAATCCAAAATACCTCGTACAAAGTTACAGTGACAGAAGCCAACATAGCTCTCAGTTCAAAAGATAAATAAAATAAAGCCACTGAATTCTACCCTGAGAGGGCTCAGTTGCTGAGATCCTTCACCGAGAAAGATAGTAATGTATGCTTTAATTGATATAAATTATAATCAGCTATAAATGACTCTTTGCCTTGCCCCAAATCACTTACCTCCTCAAGAAGCCGAGTTACAGAATCTATGTCATTATATGTCTTAGTCATCTGGCCAACTCTTTCAGCACATAAAACTGCAAGAAATAAAAACGACAATGAAACTACTGATGCTACAAGCCTGCCAAACAAACAACCCACCTAAAAAAGTGACTAAAGTCGTACTGGGCATAAAGGGTGATTGGTTTTGCTGGGTTCAGCCCCACCAGGTTTTGTTCCCCGGTTCCAGAGAAAAGATTCAAGCTGTGGGGTGAGGGGGCAGGGTCTACTGTTCACTGCAAAGCCTTGACGCCGCGCGCGTGTGTGTGTGTGTGTGTGTGTGTGTGTGTGCGTGTGCGTACGTGCACATACGCACGTGCACACTCGGGGGTGGTGCTGAGGGCAGGGCGCTGGAGTGGAAAGGGGTCTGGCTTCGTATACGGTCAGCAAACCAAAGTGGGTCAGCAGCACAGCGACTGAGGTATGAACCGACAGAAAGATCTAGAGGATCTCGAACCCACTCACTGTACAGACCCCACTACGTGGATAGGCTGGGTCCTTCCCAAAGCAGCTCTTGGTATGATTATTAAACAGCCTTAGCTGATAATTTCATAATGGCACACAGCCCACTCTTCTAAGGCTATGCAACCGGTTTCCAAACCGTGAAAACCAGGGTGACAGATTTTGTTTTTTTAATCCACACTCCCACCCAATACTCTCCCATATGGTATTTCATGACATATGCCATTTGCTTAAGAGGCCTTAAGAGGCGGTCTGCGGGCCACTTTAGGACTGTGTTCTTCCACTGGAGAAAAAGGGTGTGCACTGAAAGGAGGTTTTAGTCTCCAGAAAAGTCTCAGGGTGGTTTTATTTTAAATCAATGGCAAGGAATTGATTTGTAGTCCAAATACCATGAAGGTAGCATGGGTTTTATTCTGAGGAGGAAGGAGTGAAAGCAAATGGATTTAGGGCCAAAGTGTAAAATTTTTTGAAACCAGCCACTTAGGGGCTACATAATAACTTGTTAGTAACTCCTCATAACTAAGACTCTAGAAAATCATTCTTTTAAGCGTAGAGGACTTAGCTTTCACAACAACCCACTTGCAGTCACAGCCCATGCAAGGCCTTTGGGAACTGAAGTGTATTGCTAAGCCAAACTCAGTAGCGTTACTAATGGCTAACTGCAACTGGAGAGCGATAGGTCTCTAAATATTTTATAAATCCAAGTAGAGATCATCCTAGTGGGTGAGCGCAGAGAAATCTGATCTGTTGGAATGATTTTCTAGCTTAAGGAGGAGACCTGAAATCTGGTTCCAAATCTGAAACCCTCCCAACACAGGGTCCTCAGAGCTGGGGGCTGGGGGGATGAGCAGAGGTTCCTTTGCTGGCCTCTCCTCTACCCAGTTTATGGCAGGAACCCTCCAGCCACTGGAGGGAGCATTGCCTCAGGCATTTTCCTTCTCTTCCCACAGGGAAAAGCAAGGGAGATGTACAGGGTTGGTTTGAACCAGAATTTAATTTGATGGAGATGGAGTCCAGCTCAAATTGCTCTAAATAGATCATCAGCTCCAGGTCACAAGAAATCCTTAAGTAGAGATTCCTGTGCCTCGGACAGGAGGTGGTTTTCATGCTGCACAGCTGTGATGCTCTGCAACGGTACAGACAAGACCCGGGAGCCTTCTAGCCAGGTCCCTCTAGGATGAGCATGGCATCCCCTGTCATCTACCGGCGGGTACAAAGGCCTCCGTGTTGAAGCTTGTGCTGCGACTCTAGGGCCAGCTAATGTCTCCCTTGCTCTCCTCAAAGGACCAAGTCCTCTGCTTTCCTGGAAAAAAAGACAACCAGGCTACATTTTAAACTAATCTTGGTTCTATGTCACCCTAACATAAGAGAACAAGATTCCGAGCAGCTTTTTGCTCTGGGATTGTATTAAACGGAAATTATATTTTTGAAGCTATTTTTTTTTAATTGAGATCACTGTCGTTAATCACGTGTAGATAATCAGATGCAGATGTCAGAAATAACACAGAGATCCCACATACCCTTTAAGTGTCACCCAACAGTAACATTTTGTAACACTATATTCACAACCAGGGTACTGACATTGCTACAATCCAGGAATCTTACTCGATTTCCCCATTTTACTTGAATGCGCACGCGAGCGCACGTGATTGTGAGTGTGCATGTGTGTGTGTGAATATTAAGCTCTAATGATGTTATCACCTGTGTAGTTTCTTGTATCCCCCAGCACAAGGACCCCTTGTGTTGCTCTTTTATAAAGCTAATTGTGGAAATATTTAACATGCTTTAACAATTGAACCCGATAAAACGTACACCTGGGCCAGGGTTTTTTCCAGCATTAACCAGTCAGGCACATAGTGTCACCACATACACAGTGACTGGAGGCTTGGGGAGCAGAAGATGCAGGGAGAACCTCCGGGAGGTTCTGAGGTCTTTGACAGAGCCCACTTACAGAAGTCAGAGGCAGAAATGAAAAACTCCTACGGAAGCATGTGCACTATTACTCCAGGTATGTTTTCAAAATACATATAATCTCACCGGTGGGGGGGTGTACGGATTTACAATACACACAAGAAAACAGCAAAGCCATTAAAAACACTGATATTTGGATAGAATTACCAATTTTAATATTCTTTTTTGTGCTTAAAAATTTTTTTTTGTAGTGATCATGCACTGATGGGGAAAACATTACTTAAAATATTTTTCAAAAAATATGCAGTTGACTACAACAGAGGGTCCTTCCTGAGGTAACTTTTAAGAGAAATTAGTAGCAGCAGCAGCCTACTTTTACCAAAGCATGCTGTCTACAGCCTGGCCTTGTTCTTAGCCCTCTAGATGGATTATACCATTTATTTCTCAGAGCAATAAATACTACAGGGTAGGCACTCACATTAACCTCATTTTACAAATGAGAAACTGAGACCCAGAGAGGTTAACTAACTCATCCAATGTCACACAGCTCGCAAATGGCGAATTTCAAAATAAAAGGAGACTCCTAGCAGGGGCAGCAGCTAACATTTATGGAGGCCCTGCTATGTCCGGGGATTTAATGTGCTTCTTTCGTTTACTTCTCAGAACAATCTTGCAGGGTAGGCGCTGTTATGATGACTACTCCATGGATGAGGAAACTGAAGCTCAGAGAAGTTAAGGACCCGACCAAGGTCACAGCAAATGAGGTTGCATATGGAGGGAACTGAACCGAGGCTAGTCTGGCTCCTGAACTAAACTAAGGAGCCACAAAGAACGCCAGGGCAAGGCTGAGGTCAGCACAAATCAACAAAGTTTAAGAAGCACAAAGAAAGCAAAAAGCATGTTCGGTGTAGGTCAGATCCCTGACTCTGTGGCCCTGAGGCTGAGGTTTTCATAGGAGACTCTACCAAGGTCATGAGGCCCTGGGCAAACTCCTGTAATTGTGTGTCTTGGGTTTCTCTTCCGAGAAATGAGGAATAACAAATGCCTCTTTAAACAGGAAGACAAACACAAGCTGCACTTTTCAAGCACCAGTGTTCTAGATACTCAATCTAAAATAAACCGTCACAAGTTTCTCTCTCCAGGAGAACAGTATTTCAAATAGAAGTTCCACTTCTGACCAAGGGAGCTCTACCAAATAAATCCACTTCCCCCAAAAGGTGTCCAAAACAAACGAAAATGTTATGCTCAGTAGAAGCTAGACATAAAAGACCATCTATTATATGACTCCATTCATATTAACTATCCAGCATAGGCAACTTATAGAGACAGAAAGCAGATCGCTGGTTCCCTGAGATTAGTAGGAGTAGGAATGGGGATTAACTGTAAACAGGCACGAAGGATCTGACGGGAGGGAGATGTGTATGTTCCAAAACCGAATTATGGTGATGGTTGCCAACTCAGTAAATTTACTAAAAAACACTAAACTGTTCGCTTAAAATGGGCGAATTTTACAGTATGTAAATTATACCTCAATATTTTAAGTTACCACCAAATAACATGCAAGCAAGCATCCCTGAACTACCTATGCCATATTCCAGCCACGTCCCCATCACAGGACAAGGTAAACACATTCTTCCACGATCTCATGACGGAGCCTTCCTCCGGCCACAAGAATGTTCTCAGACAGCAAAACTGTTTAGGAATAGCAAATCACCCATTCGAAAAATCAGCACTGATGAACGGCACATAAAGGTACTAATCTACCTCACACAGACTAGACTATTTTTATTTTATTTATTTATTATGTATTTATTTTTTATTGGAGTATATAACTGCTTTACAATGTTGGGTTCGTTTCTGCTGTACAATGAAGTGAATCAGCTATATGTATACATATATCCCCTCCCTCGTGCACCTCCCTCCCCCCCACCCCCCATCCCATCCCTCTAAGTCATCACAGAGCACCGAGCTGAGCTTCCTGTGCTTTATAGCAGGTTCCCACTAGCTATCTATTTTACACAGAGATAGTTGTCATAAATACTTGCTCAGATGGCAGAAGAATTTCATGATACGTCCATAAGAAAACCGAGAGCCAGCTCTCTCCAGTTTTACTCTTCCACCCTTCTCCCAAGTTACAGCCACTTCTCGGAGATTCAGCCATGCCCTTCCTTTGCCTGTTGCCCTTCAACATCTATCTTCAAAATAATTTAGACTTGGCCCCAAAACCCAAGTGTATTAACTACTAAGACCCATAAGACACACATGATTTGCCTTAAAAAACAAATAAAACCTAACTATTTTCATGCAGCCCTTGAAGTGTGTACAGGAGTAGGGTGAGGCCCACAGTACCTGGTAATAAAAAACAATGCTCATTTGTCAGTAATTAGAACAAAACGAAAAAAGGCAGAACAAATGCTTTGTATTCTTGTTTAAATGGCTTCACGTCAAAAATGGCCAGAGGCATAACGAACCCAATTCTTACAAATGTCCCAGGTCCCTTCCCACCTGTATAAGTCACATGATGGCAGCTGAGTCTTATTCATTTGGGGCCCGACACATGGTTGATGCTCAAAAAAAATGGAAGGTTTTGTTTTACTCCCAGACCAGTCTTTGCAAAGAAAGGCTCATTTCTAAGCAACCAGAGGGCCCAGAGAGGGGTGAAAACATAAAAGCCTGGTGTATAGCTCATCACCTCCAGAGGAGCATGTGTCTTGGAAAGGGGAGGTATCCCCTCCCCGCCAGGCTTCCTGCATGAAAAAGAAGCCATCTGGAAAGAGGCAGTCAAGTTCAAATCCAGTGTGACACAAAGACATGATGAGGCACAAAGCTGCGAAGAAAGAAGCTGCATTAACAGAAAGGCATCAACTAATAAGCCGCTGTGGTCTTAAGCTAGAAGCAGACAGGCAGGCTGCTGGCTACTACGACTGCTCTTAGGTGGAAGGTGCTGGTTTATCATGGCAGCTTCAGGGATGGTCTGTGGGACGGCGTGGTGGCAGAGGCCGGCCTAGAGCCCAGTCCATCGCGAAGAGTGGTCTGTTTGGCCACGACCAGCATCTGCGTGGTGCTGGGTCTGTGCACTGGGAGGCGGGAGCGAGGTGTCTTGCCAAGAGCAGAGACCTGACCGTACAGCTCTGGCTACACTTACCTGCCCATCAACGTCACCATCAGCTGAAATTTTAGTGTGACGATTGGACAGGCTCACTTCCCCTTGCCAGGGTAGTCTGAGAGCAGGGCACCAAAGCAAGTTACTGAAGAGGCCGGGAAGAAGAAAGGAAATAACTATTAAGTATTTACAACATGCTAACTGCTACCATGGGCATTTTACAAATATTATTTCACTTAAAACCCAGAATAACCCGATGACACAAATATGACCCCCGTGAAACACCATGAGACAGAGAGAAGGGCTAAGTGACTCGTCCAAAGCCAGACAGGACATAAGCATGTACTTGAACCTGGTCTGTTGGGTGCTATAACCATCCACCCTTCCCTAACCTTGAACACTCAGAGTTGACCTATGGTGGCCATTCATCACCAGAGCATTGAATGAAGGCCTCCTTGGTAATAAGCAAGTGGCTCACTTATGGACCGCTCACTGTGTGCCCAGCACTCTGCTAAGTGCTAGATGTCTAAGTGCTGGATGTGGACCCCTCCTTCAGGGTCTATCCTTATCCTAGGAAGGAAGTAATACTATTACCCACATTTTAGACATGAAACTGCACAAGGTCACAGAGCTATAATGAGAGGGTCTGATTCTATTTGACCCCCAAGTTGGGGCCCTTAACCACAGCTGAGTAAACACATGAATCCTACCCTCGAGGACTTCGAGGCCTAATTGGGAAGGTCAGACACATGTATAAATTCGTATGGAACAAGCAGGAAGTACCAGGTGACAAAATGCTCTTGGGGAGTTCAGACACAAGACGGCTGGGGACTGGGGGACAGGTGCCCCAAGTGGGCAGGGCAGAAAGGGGACCCCAAAATGCACAGACTGTGGGTCAGCTTTGCCCATGGCCAGCCCTGGGGTGATGCTGGTACCCCCACCCCAGAAAGAGAACCGCCCTGAACAAGGGACGTCACCAGAGGCCCGCGTGGAGTAGCCATGGATACTAACAAACAAACCCTAGGCTGAAACCAAGGTGATGAAAACCATGGGCAGAGAGACCTTTGTAACAGTGCTGAGGTCAGTGCTGATAAGCTAGGCCAGCTCCTTTCTCTAACGTGACCCTACAGGAGACAGTCCTGTAGGGACTCAGTGCTGCTGGCCACGCTGAATCAATACAGACCGCAGGGCCCAGGCCTGATGGCTCTTTCCATGGGGTGGACATTCCCACCCCACAAGACAGCGGGACGCGGCACCATTCCCCACATGGCCCAGCCTTGCCCCTGCAGCCCAGGATGTCCCTCTCAAACTGGAGGAATGAGCTCCATTTGCACTGCTTCTTGTGCTTCACCTTGGAACCATCTGGAGAATTTGGACATGGGACGTTGGCCATCGTTTTCATCTCGGCTTTTGCAGGTGATAATTACTGGTTAGTGCTCAGCACCTGAAAACTGCCCTTTGGGCGAAAGACTGACAGCAGGCGCCTCTGAGGAGGGGACGTGCGCTGTCCCGCGGTCTCAGCAAACCCCAGACCATGCCACATGCTCTTTTCAAATCCTGCCACCCGAAGGCAATCCTGAATGACGCCTGCCAGGAACCGAGTGACCAAGCTTGCAATTGGGTAACAGCCTCAGAAGCGTCCAGGTGAAAAAACATTACATAGTCGGGCTTCTTCAGGCCTCTCCTTGAGAAAGCTGAGGGAAACTGCCGTGCAACAAACCACAAGGGAGTGATGACAAAACTCCACTCTTCACCAGTGTTTTCCCGGTGTAGGTGCCGCCACTCGGGCACAGAGGGGGTGTGACCACCATGTCACTCAGCATCACTGCGATTCCCCCGCTCCAGCTCGTCCTGAGCAGACGGGATGGGGGAAAACAAGCAAAGCCTGTCTTCAAGAACACCACTCAGTAAGAAATCACTTGAGATCGACTCAGTTTCTGCACAACGCAAGGCTCCAGTGACCAGAAGACACAGAGCCCAGGTATTTTCTCTCCTGAAGACAGAAGAGCAATGCTGCCTCTGACAGCTGTGTGAGCCAAGCAAGCTGCTTCTCCGGGTGCCTTGTGGGTTATGAGGAGGACATGAGGTAATGGGAGGCAAGGGCCCGAGGCTCTACTAGCTGAGAGCCTGGGTGTGGCGGAGGGCAGACCCCAAGGCAGGGCGAGGGCCCTGCTCTGTGCTTGTGGCCCTGGGACTCTGGACAACATATCTGAGCCTCAGTCTCTTTGAGTGCAAAATGGGAGTAATGCTTATTTCAAAGGCTGTTTTGAAGATTAAACGGGTGACACTGGGAAGCCTATCACCCCCACAAGGTGACCTGGGAGGGAACAACAAATGTCTCCTGTATCCATGGCTACCAATATGAGTGTTACACCCCAAACTCATTTTGTCCTTCAGTTTTCAATCAGAAGTATCTCTTTTAGAACCATTAGTGGTATAGAAAACCACCTAGATCACCTCAGAATCCAGGGAACATGGTTACATCCATGTCTCGCACATATTCTCACTATTCACAGGGTCAGAAGAAAACAGGGTCCCGCCCAGTGAACACCTTGCTCTGGGATACAGGTCAGGCTTCCAGCAAAACTGGACACAGAAACCAAGCCTTCCAAACGAAACCTGTCTTCCTGATCTACGCCACAGACCTCCTTCAGGCCAGGAACAAGTCTAGTGAATTTCAATTTACAAAGAAAATTAAGCATGTTGACAATGAAGTCTAGTTGGCCTTCCATATCCATGGGTTCTGCATATGCAGATTCAACTAACTCCAGATTGAAAATATTCAGAAAAGAGAAAATTCCAAAAAGCAAAACTTGAATTTGCCACACTGGCAACTACTTACATAGCGTTTACATTGTATTAGGTATCATGTGTAATCTAGAGATGATTTAATGTATACGGGAGGATGTGTGTAGGTTATATGCAGATACTATGCCATTTTATATAAGGGACTTAAGCATCCGTGGGTTTTGGTATCCAAGGGGGTCCTGGAGACAATCCCTGGCTGATACCGAGGGGCAATTGTATCTTTCTTTTGCAGTTACTGTCCTGAAAATATTATTTTCACCTTCAGGACAGCTAAAAAAAAATTTTACTACAGAAAGGAGGGAAATTGGATGGGAACAAAGAAGAGACAAGGAAGAGAAATGTAACAGTCTATCTTAAGACGGCAAATACAGAGACTGTTTCCCCCCGCCCCCCGACCCCTACCATCGAATGTGATCACGAAGTAGAGACCCTGTCATCTGTGAGATGTGGACCAGCACAGGACGAGGTGCACTGGAATCACCCAGAAGGTGTGTTAAAACCCGGATTGCTGGGTCAACCCCAGCATGTCTGACTCAGCAGGTCTAGGGCGGGGCCCAAGAATGTGCATTTCTAACCCGTTCCCAGGTGATGCTGCTGCTGCTGTGTAGGGACCCTACCTTGAGAACTGCTAGCACAGTACCTAAGAGCAGTCTATGTAGGGCCCTAGAGCCAGTCTATGTAGGCTGAAGTCACCTATGAGCTGTGTAACTTTAGAAGAGTTGCTGAAGGTTTCTCTTATAAGTCTATGAAATGGAAAATGATAACAGTACTTAACCTCTTATGGTTATTTTAAGGATTAAATGCATGAATCCACTTCAAGTACTTGGAATGGTGCCTGGCACATAGCAAGTACATACTAAACACTGGTATCATCATCATCTGGCTATCAGTTTAAAAAAAAAAGTTCAAAATATATAGATATATGTACATAAAATACATACAATATGATTTTTCTTCTCTTGACAAGGATATATGATACTGCTCTAGAACCTAGTGAAACCTTTCATTTTAGAATCATATGGTTCAATAATTGATTTTAAAAATGATCTTACTATGCTTTTAGGCAGCAGCTCATCTCATACTTTAATGTGCATAGGAATCCCCTGAAGGTCTTGTTGAAATGCAGATTCTGACCCAGTAGGTCTGGGGTGGGGCCTGGGAGTCTGCATTTCTAACAAGCTCCCAGGTGATGTGGGTACGCAGGATGCACGCTGAGCGGCCCAGCTTCAAGGGACACGAGCTGATCCAGTGAAACGTGGGCTGGCCCTAGTTCTTAAGAGCAGAGGGAGGCCTTTCTCTTGATCACTTCCAGGAACCCAACAAATGCACAGTCCCAGTCGGTCTTTCACTCCTCTCTCCTTTCACCTCCACCATCTCTTTCATGAAAGGACCAGGCAGGGAGTGCCAGGTTTCAGCACTGCTCTCCCCCTTTCTCCAATTAAACACTTTTAACTGTCCTATAGGTGAAGTGTTAATATGTTCAGGGCAGTAACCTCAAAAGAAAAACACTTTCAGTATATAGCCAATTGTAAACCATTTAAAAAATAAAAAGTTATTCTGAGACATGAAAACAGGCCATCACAGAGGAGAATTTTGAAAAAGTGTTTTGATTGCTTTTACTCAAGACCTAAAGAACTTCTTGCAGTCACTCTTTAAACATTCTTTTTCACAACACCCCCCCAAAAATCCCTTTTTCCGGGCTGTGAGTGAAAGCCCCAAAAGCCCAATTAGGAAGCTCACACTCAGCATTTAGGTGTATCTTTATTTAAAACACTCCCCCTCTTCTCCAAAAGCAGCACCCCTCTGATACAGCCTGGTGGTGAGTTCCCAGGTAATTTCAATGTCAGCCCTTGTACTTTTCTATTTGAAATATTTCCAAACTTTTTTAAAATCCCTATTTCAAATTGGTGATTAATAATTTTTTAAAATAAACAATTTCCTAAAGTAAACAAAAACGTATTATTTAATAATGACTCAGTTTCTTGTCCATTAACCCACCAAAAGCCATTCAGTCAGAAGAAAACAATGAAAACTCTTAAAACAGAGCGCTGGAATGCCGTAAAGTGTGTGCATGCGGGGGGACTACCGACGTTTGCAAAAAGTATGAATTTCAGCGCTTCCCTGGTGGCGCAGTGGTTGAGAGTCTGCCTGCCGATGCAGGGGACACGGGTTCGTGCCCTGGTCCGGGAAGATCCCACATGCCGCGGAGCGGTTGGGCCCGTGAGCCATGGCCACTGAGCCTGCGCGTCCGGAGCCTGTGCTCCGCAACGGGAGAGGCCACAACAGTGAGAGGCCCGCGTACCGCAAAACAAAACAAAACAAAAAGTATGAATTTCAAAGACCTCGGTTAAGCAACAGAAGCTAGACAAAATAATACACACTGTTTGATTCCACTTACATAGATCGAGAACAGGTAAAACACATCTAAGGTGATACAAGTCAGGACAGTGGTCTCCCAGGAAGGAAGTGTAAACTAGAAAGAAAGGGGGGCAAGGGGACTTCCCAGGATGCTGGAAACGCAGCTTCTCTCCTGGCAGCTTTACATTCGCCACGTAAGACGTGTGTACTTGACCTTATACCCCACTACGAAAATAAAAGACTGCTGTGAGATCAGTGAAACAGCCAGGCCTACATAGACACTGAGAGGGAAAGGATCAGACTGGCAAAAAGAACAGAATTTACCCTCCTCCAAGAGGTCCAGGGTTTCAGGCTGTTTGTGGATGGGCTTCCTCTCTTCACCTTGGCAGTCACACTCAAAATATTCTTCTTCTCCTCCCACATCTCTTAGGGACATTGCTGAAGTCACCCCAAAGCCAAAACATCACCCAAAGGAGCGGTCCCTGAAGGAACTCCTGGCTGCCCTCCCGGAGGAGGCATTGGGGCCGGGGCCCCCGGGGCGCACGCTGGGCCTTGGCTGGGGCCACGGACAAGCCCTGGCTCAGCTGAAGTGGAGAGTGTGCACAGGGCCACTGGCCCATTGGCGCCCAGGCGACCTGGAAGGGGGTGGCTCCCACAGAAGGAGGCGGGGCGGAGGGGGGGAGAAGCACCTATCGGAATGGGAAAGCCCTGCCCAGCCCTGGGGTGGCCCTAGCGGGTGCTCTGGAGTCAGAAGGAAGGTGAGCAGGCAGGTACACGGCCTTGGGCCAGCTCTCTGCATCCAGATTCTTCTTCCGCTTTTGCTCCCCCAGAAGCAATGAGGAATGGTAGCTTCCTGGAAGTTTCGCAGCAACTGCACAGGGCAATACCATCCATGCCTCAAGCAGGCACACCTGTCTAAAGGTGGAGCTCTGGCGGAGGAGATGCCCTGGTGACTGATTGCCCAGTTCCCTCAGGTGAGAGAGTTCCTGTGGGCGTGCTTCAAAACTTGAGACAAATCTGACCGTGACAACAGCATGACACAGGGCTGAAGAGGGAAGGAAAAGATTATTCTGGTTTCTAGCAAGAGGAAAAGAAAAAACTGCAGTGAGCACTACTTGTATTAAGCTTACTTCATCCCAGCTTTTCTTTGGTAATAATACATTGCATTTGCTCTTTTTTAAACTGCGTTTTGTAAATCACACTCTCACCCTACATCTGTGTATACACAGCCCAATTTATAAAGATCTTTTCTAATGGCAGGATAAGGGGAAAAAAATCTACAGCCTAATAGTTTGCAAAGTTGCCTGAGAAAAGAATCAAGTTTTATTGCACATCTCACGACCAATTCCTCTACACGGTTTGATTTTGCCTGTAACAGTGAAATGGCAGGTCCTTCCATCAAACGCACTGAAAGGTGGCCCGAAGCAATGGTGTCTCAGAGAATCATGGCACATTCTACAATTCCTTTGCTTCAGCCACCTCCCCGCTACACTGTGGCACGTCTCCCTGCTCCTAAAAGCTATACCAGCAGACCTACACCACCTCTCTGCCCAGTCACCTCCCTCAGGTAACCAAGGGGGCCTTTAGCAGAGGCCAGATCGTCAGCAAGAATTCTCTGCACAAGTTCAGGAACCAGGTCTCGTCCATCTTTAAATCCTCAGGGCTGCAGATCCTGCTACGTCGGCTAAAAATGTCTGCTACACTGAATCGCTACCTCCATAAAAACAAATAGAAGACCACAGACCAGTGTCTATAAATAGAAAACCAGAATAGAATAAAGATTTTATTAAGAAATTAACACCTGAGACATACTCGTTGCTGGGTTACTTTTCTGGAACCTGAAAATGATTGCTACCTTTTAGGATGATAAAAATGTGTTCTTTGTAAAAAGTAGGGTCAGGGCTTCCCTGGTGGCGCAGTGGTTGAGAGTCCGCCTGCCGATGCAGGGGACACGGGTTCGTGCCCCGGTCCGGGAGGATCCCACATGCCGCGGAGCGGCTGGGCCCGTGAGCCACGGCCGCTGAGCCTGCGCGTCCGGAGCCTGTGCTCCACAACGGGAGAGGCAACAACAGTGAGAGGCCCGCGTACCACAAAAAAAAAAAAAAAAAAAAAGTAGGGTCAGTAGAAATTCAGTAGCAGGGAGTTCAAAATCACATTTTGAAAATCTTCATAAGCCTTAAATACAATGTTTATAAAGGCAGACACTCAGGGGAAAAAAATCGTTCTTTAACGATTGGGGCTTGTTAACTCAATGCAAAGGAGAGTGAGTCTGAAGCTCTGGGAGGGGAGGGAGGGAGGGAGGAAGCTCCACTTTGTGCATTATTCATTCGGCGAGTATCAGATTGACTATAAGATGTGCAGGCTAGTGGGAGGGGCTGTAGTATATATAAATGAAAAAAAAAGCTGATTTCATATATTTGAAAATACTTTTAAGTGATTTTACTCATAACCAGTTGGTTATACTCATCTTTTAACTCAATTCTAGGCTACCTTTAGCAAATGATGTTCAAGTCTCTATATATTATATAATTAAAATATATATACATGTAAATTAAAAGATAAATTTAGGACATGGCATTGTGAACACAAGACCATCCTAGCCTCCCCATGTCACCCCATTTCTCTCATTCTTCAGGGTACTCCCCACCTCAAACCCTTCCTCCTTCCCTCCCTCCCTCTGCAGGGGTGTGAGGGAATTCTCCAACCTCATCCCCATCTGCATTCACTTCAAGGTTAAAGGCAGAGATGGGACAAAGTGTACCTTCTCTGAGAGAACAGTTTTCCAAAAGTCAAAGCAGAACAGACCCCTAAAGACCAGCACGAAAGCCCGGGAATCCCTGTGCCAGGGGATGGATGGACCATGGGACATGGACATGGGAGGTGGAGCTGAGGGTGGCCCAGCTCACCCCGGACAGTCAAGCAGCTACAGTGTGTGCTGTCCCAGAAGTAAGGACTAGAGCCGTGGCCCAGAGCAGGGGGGCAGGGCACGGGTTCTGACCCACGTCCGGGAACGTTCAAGGCCACAGAAGGCAAGTGTCACTCGCCTCCCTCCAATCAGAGGGAGCTCTTCCTGCGAGTGTCCTCTCGAGATTTATTCTGCACACCCCACAGAAGTCCACCCTCCGCTGCCCAGAGAGTGGTCACGAGCCACTAGGGCTATTTACATTGAAATCTCTATTGATTAAAATTAAATAAAATCCAAAATTCAGTGGCAGTAGCCACATTTCAGACGCTCCATAGCCACACGGGGCTAGTGGCTACCAAACTGGACAGCACAGAACGTTTCCATCATCACAGAAAGTCCCACTGGACAGGCACGCCCAAGGATGCCCCTCATCTTCAGACATGAACTTGATGTTCCTCAGCCAGCTTGGCCTGCTTTTCCCCTGCAACCTGTTCCCGCTGACCCCCCTCACCCTCTGTCAAGAGTCTCCTTCCCCTCTGTATCCCATGCATTCTGCTCCTCTCCACGAGCCTCCCTGTCCTTTTACGTCTCTGCCTGTACAGAGCAGGGTGGCCCGTCACTGAGGGTCACTTCCCCAAGGCCCTTACTTATGCTATTTTAAAAAAAATAAATGAGAAACACAAAGCTCTGAAAGCTTGGGCTCTAAGCTCCCTCTGGCCCTCTCACCAGTCCTCTAGTCCTCCGCTTCTACATCTGAGGGAAGACGTTATCTCTGCTTTACCAAAGTTGCTGATAAAAATGTACAGCTACGTCATACATTTACATTTAGTTCTTTTTTTTTTTTTTAAATCATCTTAACAGCCATTCAGAAGACTGCTGAGTTGGAAAGGGAAAGTCAGCCTCTACCTCCGATGGTGCATCCCACAATAAACACACATGAAAAATGGGGCCTGTTTACATGTCTGAACACAAGTGCAGGAAAGTTAGAAAAGCATCTCAAAAGCCTAGTAACAGTTTTTCAATTAATGCTTAAAATACCTCTGACAAAACTTCGCTCGCAAACCAGCCACCCTGAGCCTGGGTGACATTTTAGAGGTCACTGCAGTCAGGGAACAGCACCTGTGCCACCTGTGTGTCATGCTGTGGATTTTCATTATGGAATAAGAAGTCCTAAAAACAACCACTGCGCAATCTGCCTGAGTGTCCCCATTTATAAAACCAGTATGAATTAGACCACCTCCTGCTGTGACATTCAAACCTATAATGTTGTAAAAGGGGACACGACGGTGGATGATTACAAAAGAGATTGCAGCAAGAAACAGGTGGTCAAGATACTACACCTGTTTTTTTTTCTGGCTGCGCTGCACAGCTTGTGGGATCTTAGTTCCCCGACCAGGGACTGGACCTGCGTCCTCAGCATGAAAGCGTGGAGTCCTAACCGCTGGACCCCCAGGGAATTCCCAAGATACTATACCTTGTTCAAAATACCAATTACCTTTTGAAAGGGATTTTTAAAAAGAACTTAATAACTAGTACTATTTCTGAAAAAATAAAATTAAGCACTGGCCTGGCACTTAGCCGATCACAAAGAGTTTTTACTTTATTTACACGCATTACCCTCCTTCGCGATGGTTCTGGCCAACGTAGTTACCCCCATTTGCCAGATGAGAAAGCTGGGTTGACAGAGGCTCACTGGGGTCCCAGGATGTACCCAACCACTGGTAAAAAGAAACAACAGGCCCCAAATGGAGTTGCTCGTGCTAAGCCCCAGGGCAGCCAACCAAGACTTAATACCTGACCTAAACGCAGTTTCAGCCTCTCCCAGGAATGGAGTCTTAACCAGTCCGTCTGGAATTTCCCGGTCAGCAGTAATGAGGTAATCTGCCCGACAGACCCCATCCATCCCCCAAAGAAAGAGAGATAATCTGCTTTTTCCCTGTCCCTGCTCCCATCTGTCTATAAAAGCCTTCCATTTTATACAGCTCCTCAGAGATCCTTTCTACTTGCTAGGCGGGATGCTGCTCAATTCATGAATCGCTGAAGAAAGCCAATTTGATCTTTATATTTATCCGCTGAGTTTTGCTTTTTTAACACCACACAGCCATGCAGAATGCAAAACAGGCCCCAAAGGCAGACTCCAGGCCAGCACTCTTTTCTGGCATTCTACCTATTTCTAGAATAACTACAAAAGTGCACTCCGGGGCTTCCCTGGTGGTGCAGTCGTTGAGAATCTGCCTGCTAATGCAGGGGACACGGGTTCGAGCCCTGGTCGGGGAGGATCCCACGTGCCGCGGAGCAACTAGGCCCGTGAGCCACAACTACTGAGCCTGCGCGTCTGGAGCCTGTGCTCCGCAACGAGAGAGGCCGCGATAGTGAGAGGCCCTCGCACCACGATGAAGAGTGACCCCGCTTGCCACAACTAGAGAAAGCCCACGCACAGAAACGAAGACCCAACACAGCAAAAATAAATTAATTAATTAATAAACTCCTACCCCCAACATCTTCTTTTAAAAAAAAAAGTGCACTCCATTTCTTTAACTTAGGGACATATATAATTGAACCCAAGCCTTTCTGAAAATTAAAAAAGCCTCACACTCTTTATAAGCATACTTTTTTTAAGTGATCAGTGTAGCCAAGAAACAACATAGGATTTCGTGACAGACATAAAGAATTATCTTCCAGACCCCTGTGCCCAGGAATGGTCTCCACTCACACTGGCATAGTTTCCCAAACACACCTGATGTAAGGAATCACCGAAAGCGTGCACTAAAGATTCAGATTTCTCAGGGCCTCTCCTGGTCTGGAGTTAGTCTGGGAATCTGCTTTTTTAATAAGCGAATGATTGCCATTATTTGCCAGCTTTTAGAGGTTCCTGCAATGAGAGGTGGGACACAGCCAACGTAGGTAACCAGGACCCTGTTTGACGCTACAGTTGTTGTTGTTGTTGTTTTCATTTTTATTGGAGTAGAGTTGATTTACAGTGTTGTGTTAGTTTCAGGTGTACAGCAAAGTGACTCAGTTATACATATACCTATATCCACTCTTTCTGATGCTAGAGTTTAAATGGTAAAAACTGAGTACATGTGTGAAAATTCTGCAAAGACCACTGCTGTACTCTGTTGATCGCTAGCTATTTCAAACCTCTAAAAATTACCTTAAGGTATCGGGCAATCAACCCCTCCAATTTCCTACTATTCTAAGCCCCTGCCCCATACCCCTTGTTTGGGCGGTAGTGGGGGACACAGAGTATTAGACTCCACAACTAAAACTGATTAAGGGGGAAGGATACAATCAGTGGACTGAATAAAGCTCTCCTAAACCTCAAAGAGGAAAGAGAAAAGCAGCCATTTCTTAATTCCACCTTTAAAAGAGGGGTCTCTAATCATCCTGCAATCTATATTCCCACCCATATGTATTACTTTTTCGGTGCTCACCCTGCAATTTAAGTGCGAGTCGGTAACTCTGACATAAATGATGATTTTGCATCTTTTTCAAAACATATGACTTATCTTTTGTTATTAGTATGGAAAGTTCCCTAGAAGCTTCCCTCACTAAAGATTCGAATGGCAAATAATAAGAGAGACAAAGCAGCGCTGTGTGTCTAACTCCTACCTGGCCTCCTCACCAGGAAGTTCAGGACCAGGAGATGAAGGGGTTACTCAAAGACTGATTTGCAATTTTAAAGATGCATAAACACAAAGGCAAATTGCCTTCGTTTCCAGACTAACCTGCCGAGGTCAGGAAAGAACCCTAGTTAGACACGTATAAACAAGTAACGACAACATTAGCATATTCTTGAATTCCACCCCCTTTTGTGGGGTTTCCTAAACCAGATTAGTTCTGAGCTTCCATTCCTTTAATTCCCTGCTTTACTTAACTATCTTTAAAACGAAATGTAACGGGGATTACGAAAATGTCAGTTGCCACAGTAAATTCCATCCCAGTGGCCTTCTCTGCTTCATCTAAATTGGGATGGAGGATAAAGGCAAGTATTTTACTCAACATAATTCCGACAGTAATTGCAATCAACATTTATTTACCCTTGGACAGATGAGCTGCCTCTTCTTCCATTTTCCTTTTCTGCTGGAAGAAGAGAGATCTGGCTGCCTCGGGGCCAAAAGACTCAACTGAGAAATGGCTGGGTAAGAAAATCCTTCCGATAGACACTCAGATAAGAGCAGGCCTCCTCTCACCCTTCAGATTAACCACCGAGAGTGACTGGCTTCATTTCCTCAGACAAGGGTGTAAACAGAGCTGGACGGTGTCGCAATTGGGTCAAGACGGTAAGAAACCTTCCTCCCTCACTTCCAGGATGGCTCTGTGGGAGCCATGGCCACACCCAGTGCATCCCCGGGCTGTGAGACAGGCCCTCTGCTGTAACCAATGCTCCGTGATCCTGTGGTCCATACTTTAAAAAGTTATGGAGGGTTCAGCGAGTCACAGATCACCAAGAAAACTTCAAGAGGTCAATGACGGATTCTGAAAAGAAGCACCCCTATAATTGCCTCCTGGAGTTGGGTAATAGGATGGGAACTTGCTTCAAGAATAATATACCCAAAAGAGAAAAAACTGAGTCATCTTTTCCCCTCACGACCCTGGGAGTTGCCCACCATCATCATTACTCAGGATGTTTAAAGACGCACAGGGACTCAACATGGCAAGGTCTTCATCTAATGCTTGGGGATGGTGGGGCTCAGCTAGGGAAGTTTCTCAGCACATTTAAATATCCATTCACCCCCACTAAGAAAGGCTCTTGGCCCTTTTCCTGCAGCCCATAGTCAAGGCACAAATCAGCAGATAACGAGGTAATTATGTAGTTCTTAGCTTACTAATGAGGTCAGGTCCCAGCCTGTTACATCATTCAGGTTAATCAAACGTAGTCATGTTAGAGAGACTGAAACTCCAGATTCAATTAAAAACCAGATAGTTACCTTACCTATTACTGGCTCGTGTGAGGCTGGGAACGTATCATCACTGGGGGAATGGACCCTCTAAGTATATATATTAATTGTGTCCTTTTTGTGTGTGTCTACGTAAAGGCATAGACTGAGTCACTTTAAAGAAGAAATTAAAGACGACAGGTTAACTGTGTCATATACAATTTGATGCGAACAGCACAGGAGCCCGAGGCTCCTCCCCTGTAGCCTGAGAATGCACCTCAGTGCAATTTCCTGATGCCTAGAACCTCCTGAGGCCGATCCAGCCACATAAACTCCACCCAGTCTCCTCTGGAATGTGCCACACCCTCCCTGCACACACAGCGGAGGATACAGGCTCTTCCAGCCCCTCCCAACATCTCCGACCCCCATCTCTGGGAGCCCACAAGGAAAATTCATTTGACTTGTCTGCCAGGTGGGAGGCTGCTTCTGCCTTTTCTCCAGCCTCCCCTGTGCCCCCAAGTCTGGGCTCAGAAAAGGGTGGATTCTCCCAGGGCAGAGGACCACTTCCTGAAGACACTAGTCCCTGAACCCTAACGAGGACCACATCTCCACTTGCGCGCGCGCGCGCACACACACACACACACACACACACACACGCATCACCCCAGAGAGAATCCAATCCCACTGAAGTGTGATGTTCACAAGCCCATCACACACCAACACCACCTCCAAACTGCCAAGGAGCCTCCCACAATCACGAGCCCTGCCCACCTGCTGTCTCCTCCACCATGCCTTCGCAAGGGTCAGAGCCATGCGGTGCTGGTCCCGTGGCCCTCCTTCTTCCCGTCTCCCCAGGAAGATTCCAGGACACCCCCTCCCCCGAAGGAGACAATGGCCCTACACATCCCCGCTCTGTTCTGCGGGAGTCATAATTACCGTCCGAGCATTCTTCATAATACCAGTCTAGTTCATAATAATCCGCTTCGATAAATTTCTGCATAGTCAGTATTCTTGCAGAGGAGAGAATGCACTTCACGGCGCCATCGACGTCAAGTGAAACGCTGCCATGCCTCCCCGCCCTTCCAAAACACTGGGCAGAAGAGCGTCCCAAAACACGCCAGAATTAAGCTGTGCATTCTTAATGACAGTCTGGAGCCAAAACAGAAAAGGGGCAGTGAAAAGAAAAATCGTGGAGGGTCGGAGGAGCAGAAAGAAAGGCAATTTGCAGAGCTATCAGAGACCCTGGCAGCCCCGCTAATAAAGCGGCACCAGCCAGCAGCCCTGAATGGGAGTAGCCAGAATCGTCCTATCCAGAAGCACAGAAGGTGACGTCAGGGACACACACCACCACCCTGAGGTCTCACTCCAGCCTCGCCTCCCGCTCCCGCTCATCTTTCAATCTCACAGTTGCCATAGAAACAGGCCGGCTCTGAAAAATGATGCAGAGATGGAGGAAATGTCTTCCAAGGATGCTGGGAGCAGGGGCTGAGAGGTGCTGCGCTGGCAGAAAGGAGGGTGCAGGTGGAAAAGGGGGGCAGCACCAGGGACCTCACCACCATCGTACCCTCCAATAAATGTCAGCACAAGTTTATTTGCTTAATTCTGGGTCACTACAGAATCTGCATTTGAAAAGGCCACCTTTAAAAATCTGCAACCATTACTTCTTTCCTCAACCTGATTTTAAACATTAAGCACGTTTTCTTAAAAATTTTAACGACCACCTAAAGGAAATGTAAAATACTTAGAAAATGGAAACGTTTTCATTTAGATACAGTCCTGTTCTCTGCTCATGCCTTTGCTCAAACTCCTAGAAAAAGAGCCTGCAACATACAAATAGAGGAGAAAGCCATTACAAAGGGGCCCGTGCAATACAATAGGCTGTTTTCATGGGCATTTATATGTGTAATCAAGGTACAAAAATACACACCCGAAGGAAACAGCCCACCCTCAGGAAGGTGGTTCCCTCTGGGGAAAGAGTGAAGGAATGGGACTTTGAAATTGTACTTATAAATGCATCGGTAACGTTTTATTTATTAAAAAAAAAAGTGAAGTTAACATTTATGAGTCCTAAGTGTTTGGCATGTTTGAGATATTTCTTTTAAATGAGTAATGGGATAATTAAACAGATTTTAGACTTCCTATAAGTTAAACTCACTCCCCAAAGCAGGGTTCCTCAACCACAGCACTACTGACATTTAGGGTCAGATAATTCTTTGTTGCGGGGCGCTGTCCTGCTCTAGCAGCATCCTGGCCTCTACCCATTTAGGTGCCAGAAGCACCACCCTCTCTCTCTGTAGATGTGACATCCAAAAATGTCTCCAGATGCTGCCGAATGACCCTTGGGACAAACTCTCCCTCGGAAAACCACTGCCCTAAAGCAGAACTACCTACAGAACCTCACCAGCCTGTTAGCCAGGTACTGTAACCATCTGTTGGTGGCAACAGCAACAAGTGTGGCCTTGATTCAGTTTTCCTCTTCACTTTCTACTCAAGACTGTATAATTTGTGAACGAGTAATAATAAAAGGACTCTTCAACCACCACTGGGAGGGCAAGCTTCTTTCCTTCCACAGTGACCAAACGGGGACAATTTCCCTTTATCCTTCCAATGGCATATGATACCTCAGTGAATGAACTTGGAGGAAAAGGCATCCCTCTAGGGCAGGGCTTCCCAGGCTTTAACGTGCATGTGAATTACCTGGAGCTCTTGCTGAAGTGCAGATTCTGAGGCAGCAGGTCTGCAGTTGGGCCCAAGATTCTGCATTTCTAACAAGCGCCCACATAATAGCAGTGCTGCTGGTCCCCAGACTACACTGGATGGCAAGACTCTTCAATGGAATAGACAGATTGGGGTGGGGGGTAGATTTTACAGTGTGTGTGTGTGTGTGTGTGTGTGTGTGCGCGCGCGCACGCTCCTCAGACCCTAACTTGGATACACATTTAAAATTTTCTAGGACATTCACCTAATTAAAGTCAGCAGCCAATGATTTTAATTCCTGCTGTAACTGCCCCCATTATCTGAACATATCTCCTCTCTCCCTTTGGTCCTTATCATGTCTCTTCCTGGCAATGATGGCACGTCTCAAGAGCCCCACAGCAAACCACTAGGCGACCTCTCAGATGTCATTCCTCATGACAGGTGAGCTGAGGCTGGTGTCCTAAGGTTTTCCGAGACTTTATTTTTTTAAAGTTCCCTAAGGTGTTTCTAAAAAGATGATCATAGGCCTCATAAATAAACCGATCAACAGTTAACAGGTTCCTCAAAATCAGCATGTTCAACAAGTTCAATCCAATATTCGGGGTGGGGAGAGTCCAATATTAATTTTCAAAATGAAGATGTAATAAAGGAACGGGAAATGCAAACTCCACAAAGCATCATAGAAAAGTTAGGTGCAGTTAGAAACCCCTTAAACAAAGGCTGGGCCCATTTACCTCACAGTGCTACAAGTTTCAAAAATATTTTATTCATCCCACATCACCATAAAAGCAAAAAATCAACGGATGGATGGATGGATGGATGGTCAACTAATGGCAGGCAGTTTAGCTTCATAGCTAAGAGTGGAGCTTCTGGAGTTGGGCGGCCTGAAGTTTGGTCCAGGATCCTCATTTCCCGTCTCTGTGACTTCTTAGACACCTGAGTCTTATCTGCTCAATGGGGTGACTATACCTGCCGCATAGATGGGGCGAGGCGTTAATTAATTAATGCATGGCAGAGCACTTAGCACAGTGCCTTGGGACAAAGTGAGTTTGCGATAAATGTTAGTTGGGATCATCTTCATCACTCTAATTCCTTAAAAAAGGAAACAAGCCAGTATGAGCAATTAAAAACAGAGTACAATTTTCTAAGCTGTAATTAGGGAAATGAGGTAGAAACGTCATTTATTAGCTTTTCCCAGCATAATTCATTAGAAGGCATTGAGTTCACAGTAATGAGCAGAAGTGGCAATCTGGGGGTGGGGTGAGGCCATTTACAAATTACTGAACACAACTTACATCAAATCCGAAGACTGCATATACCCAATTGACTTTTTTTTTTTAATTAATTAATTATTTATTTTTGGGGGCTGCGTTGGGTCTTTGTTGCTGCACGCGGGCTTTCCCTAGTTGCAGCGAGCGGGGGCTACTCTTCGTTGCGGTGCGTGGGCTTCACATTGCGGTGGCCTCTCTTGTTGCGGAGCACGGGCTCTAGGCGCACGGGCTTCAGTAGTTGTGGCTCGTGGGCTCTAGAGCGCAGGCTCAGTAGTTGTGGCGCACGGGCTAAGCTGCTTTGCAGCATGTGGGATCTTCTCAGACCAGGGATGGAACATGTGTCCCCTGCATTGGCAGGCAGATTCTTAACCACTGCGCCACGAGGGAAGTCTCCCAATTTACTTTCTTAGAAAATGCGAAAGAAAGCAGAATGTGTATGAATAAGGAAACAGCATCATTTATGGGTGAATTTTATGGGCCTTGAGCAAATTTTAAATTGAACCTCTATACCAAAACTGCCATGTGATAGGCTTAGAAGGATGCAGTAATCCATCCACAACTCTGCAGAGATGGTTCCGAGGTTAAAATACAGGTTTCTCTGCCTTCAAATCCACACTTTCCTCCAACATTCCCACGACTCGAGAGAGTTACAGCCCTTCCTTGGCCCAGGCTTACTGCAGCTGAAAAAGCACCTCCTCCTCCGATGTTCCTGGGCTCCCCCCCATCACTGCCCCACCCCAGGAGGATCAGGAATCGGGACTGGTCCCAGGAGCAGCCTCAGAGAAGACACCCTCACTCACTCTCATGTTCACACAACACTATTTAAGAAATGCTGACTGCACATCAGACAACAGCCCTTTACAGCTCACTCACGCCTCAGACCCCTGCTACCTAATACCCCCTCATTGGGCAGACAAGGAAAGGGGGCTCAGAAAGTTGAACTCACTCGACCAGGATCACTCAGCAAAAATCAAGAGCAACTGAATCCAAACCGGGCACCAACCACCTCCAAAGCCTTTTCTGTTTATAATTGAGAAAACAGGCCTGGGCTCTGAGCAGCGGCGGCCGGAGCGCTGGGGCGGGCCGCTCTGCTTTCCCAACGCCTCCCGCCGCGCCGCCGCCTCCTGCTCGGCCAGCCGCCGGCTTCTCCTCCCCAGACGGCCCTCAGCCCGCACGCCAGCCGGCTCCATTACGGCGACCCGCAGTCCCAGCGTCGTGATTAGTGATGATGCACCAGGTTATGACCTAGATTTATTCTGTAGACCTAATCAGTATGCTGAGGATTTGGAAAAGGTTTTTATTCCTCATGGACTAATTATGGACAGGGCGGAACGGCTGGCTCGAGATGTGATGAAGGAGATGGGAGGCCATCACATTGTGGCCCTCTGTGTGCTCAAGGGGGGCTATAAATTCTTTGTTGACCTGCTGGATAACATCAAATGAACAGAATAGTGATAGATCTAGACCTATGACTGTAGATTTCATCAGACTGAAGAGCTCCTGTAATGACTAGTCAACAGGTGACATAAAAGTAATTGGTGGAGATGATCTCTCAACTTTAACTGGGAAGAATGTCTTGACAGTTGACGATATAATTGACACTGGCAAAACAATGCAAACCTTGCTTTCCTTGGTCAAGCAGCATAATCCAAAGATGGTCAAGGCTGCAAGCTTGCTGGTGAAAAGGACCCCTCGAAGTGCTGGATATAGACCAGACTTTGTTGGATTTGAAATTCCAGACAAGTCTGCTGTAGGATATGCCCTTGACTACAATGAATACTTCAGGAATTTGAATCATGTTTGTCATTAGCGAAACTGGAAAAGCAAAACAGAAAGCCTAAGATGAGAGTTCAAGTTGAGTTTGGAAACATCTGGAGTCCCACTGAAATCACCAGGAAAATGATCAAATGTTCTAGTTCTGTGGCCAGCTGCTTAGTAGAGCTTACTGAATGTATCCTCTAAGAATTTTATCCGTTTTGTATTTTAGAAAGGTCAGTGGCTGCATCCGCGAACTCTTTATTTGCACTATGAGCCTATAGACTCTCAGTTCCCTTTGGGTGGGTTGTTGTTTGACTTGTGAATGAAAAATCGCTTAAACCACACCACTATTTAATGACAATATTGAAATTGTATCTGTAAGAAACATTTAAAGAGAAGAATATATTAGTTTTTTAATTGGTATTTTAACTTTTATATATTCAGGAAAGAACAGAAGTGATTGAATATTGTTAATTATACCACTGTGCGTTTAGAAAAGAAGCAGTCAGTTTCATATCAGTGACAGCATTTAGAGGTATCGTCATGTCGGATAAACCATATGTCCTGGAATTATTTTAGTAGGTTTCAGTAGTATTAACTGTATTTTCCCATTTGTTCAGATTATTTCTGGCGAATCTTTGTCAACAGTTCCTTTTAAATACGGGTCAGTAAGTTCTAAAAACCTACCACTTTTTGAAGTCTTCAGTGTAAAAATCCTTAAAATAAAGGCTGTCTCTTTAAAAGAAAAAAAATAATTGAGAAAACATTCAAGGAGTATTTACAAATGAAATTTGAAAGAAAAAAAAGAAGGGGTAGAATTAAAGGAGATAACTCAAGTTGGCATCGCACAGAGAAAACAAATTGAAAAGATATTTTTCAGAACGATATTAAAAATGATCAGGAGAGTAAGAGTTAAGCTAAAATTACCAATGTGTCTTTTGTGATGTTAAAAAAAATTCTATAGGTATACCTCAGAGATCCTGCGCTTTTGGTTCCAGACCACCACTTTCATAAACCAAATATCACAATAAAGCAAGTCACATGAAATTTTTGGTTTCAAAGTGCATATAAAAGTTATGTTTGTATTATACTGTAGTCTATTAAGTGTGCAATAGCATTATGTCTTAAAAATATGGACATACCTTAATTTAAAAATAACTTATTGCTAAAAAAAATGCTAACCATCATCTGAGCCTTCAGCAAGTGGTAATCTTTTGGCAACTGTAACATCAAAGATCACTCATCACGGGCTTCCCTGGTGGCGCAGTGGTTGAGAGTCCGCCTACCGATGCAGGGGACATGGGTTTGTGCCCGGTCTGGGAGGATCCCACATGCCGCGGAGCGGCTGGGCCCGTGAGCCCTGGCCGCTGAGCCTGTGCTCCGCAACGGGAGAGGCCACAACGGTGAGAGGCCCGCGTACCGCAAAAAAAAAAAAAAAGATCGCTCATCACATCACCATAACAAATATAATAATAATTTAAACTTTTGAAATATTGAGAGATTTATCAAAATGTGACACAGACACACAAAGTGAGCAAATGCTGTTGGAAAAATGGTGCTGACAGATTTGTTCGTTAAAAAACCTTCAGTCTGTAAAAAATGCAGTTATCTGCAAAGCACAATAAAACGAGGTAGGCCTGTATTGTCAGCTCTGTCAAGAAAGCGGCCCAACTAGGACACTATTCCACCCAGCCCCAGCACATCAACATTCTGGTGCCCAGATTTGGGTTAAATCTTAACAGAGCTCCTTGGAGAGTTGCTGATTCCACGTCTTTGGGCAGGAAAATTCAAGACAGGCCTGCAGTAGCGTGTTGCACAAAAGCAAAAGACCATTCCAAAAGGTCTGAGGTAGAACTGATAAGGTATAGGCACCTGCTTAAAAGGACATCACCAGCCCGCTTGTGATAATTCGAACACCAAAAAGAAAAGATAGCTAATAACAGTTAAAGGAAAGGGGATGAGTCTGTAAAGGCCACAAACATCAATGAATATGAAAATAAAAAGGGCAACCAAGTGAACAAGGCAACTGATATATTGCCTTAGGGAAAGGGGAAAATAATAGAGAGACATTTTTAATCCATCTTAAGAAGTAGGGGAGGGCGGGTGTGTATGACTGTTCTCTTTCTGGCACTAATACCTTTTATAAAGCACTGTATGAACATTTCTCTAAGTAGGGTGGCTATGAATAAGCCAACCGCATATGGAATGAGGAGGTAGGTAGAAGAACAGAAAAACCTCATGCTGTGGCCACAACTACCCCCAGGTAGGAGGAGGATCAGATCCTGGGCTGCAAAGTTAGTTATATATTGTCTTTTGTGAGCATTTAAGAGACTCTAATAGATTTGGTCTGCAAAGTTAAGAAAACTCTAATTAAATAAACCTGTAATCAAAGTTAAATGTGTAAAAGAATTTAATAAAATTTCTGAGTTTCTAATTATTAGTTGTGTGAACACATAAGTATTCATATACACATACACAATTTAATAGACTCATATGCATATATATATACATATAAGAATTTTTAAGTTATTCAATCCATTTTAAAAATGACTAAATGCTAACAATTTTGGATTAAATTACTACTGATGCAGTTATGAGTTTGCAGATAACTGCAAATTAAGATGAGTTTCTGATCTTAATTTTTTAAAACACTGCCACTACCAGCCACTGAGCTTCTGTGGCAGAAGGCAGGCTGCTAACGAACAGCTTGCTGTCAACTACCCCCTCCCAAACCATCTCCACCTCATTTCAAGCACAGGAAAAGCAGGCACCCGTCCCACCTCCAGGGAGAAGGTGGGGACAGAACAAAGGCAGGAGACGGCACCCAACAGAGACCTACAGACTCAAGTGCACCCCAGCCTGGATGCAGTCCTCATTAAAATCACTCATACATCTGAGAAGGATACAGAGAAGAAACAGAGTTCGGATATGTTGCACGGTTCCAAGTTTGCTTCCTGCAACCTGGGAGGGCTGCACGGGGCATCTCACGCCTGAGACCAGCAGGTCATGTAGCAGACGTCACAGGGTTCAAAACACAAACCAGAAGCTCAGAACACAAACCGTACCTCAGAACCACTACGGCCTGAGCCCATCACCCAGGAGGGGCGGATGGGCTACAAGCTGAGCTGTCATGTCAATTTCCCACCTGAGTCCGTTCCAACTTTGTCTTAGACATGCTGGATTCACATGAAAAGGAAAACGGTCAATCTGTACAGAATCGCTTGCCAAGCATTTCTGTTCTTAAAAGAAAAAGCAAAGATAAATCAGCATTGGAATCTGGAATGATGAGAAAGAGTGAAAGCTGGCAGGTGGCAGGTGACAAAGTAGGCCTAAGGGTCACCGGGTAATCTGCTCACTGGGATAAGTAGCTGACTGCCCTGCTCACCAGACACTGTGCCCAGGGCTCCTGGTCCCGGTCGGTACCCTGCACGGATGTGGCTGTTTTGGACCTTCAGAGATAAGCCCCTTCAATTCTCCCGGACGCCTGGTGCCCAGGCCCACGCCTGGAGGGGAATGGCGGGGAGGCAGCGCCTTGACCGCGTGTCGCTGACATGTGGGGAGTGATGGTGCAGCCAGAGCTTCTCTGCTTCCATCTTTGACCCTGCAGGCCTCTGTGTAGCTAAAAGCAATGAAAATGGGCCCAAGGAAGAGCCCGCTCACAGGAGGAGCGAGCAAGAGAGGGGAGAAGACACAATTCCAGGGCTCACTCAGGTCCTCACCTGGAAACAAAATTGCCTGAGGTCTTGAGAGCAGCAGAAAGGACACAACCAGTACGTGGGCGTTTACGTGAGAGAAACTCACGGCAACTATTTATAAATATATTATAATGTATACATTTTAGTATTATTTTTGTTAGCAAATGATAATGAAATGTTTTCTCTGGCGATTAGATCCCTTCTCCATGCCCTGTACAACCTCCCCTGACTCCCATCTTTTATCTTTCCTTCCTTCTTTCAACCCCACCTACCACAATGTTTGTCAGTGCTCCACGTGGCACCCCTCCTGCAAACACACACACACACACACACACACACACACACACACACACACACACACACGCACGCACACAGTGTTTTCTCTTAGGTCACCATCTCATATAACTTCTGACCCCTCCCTTTAGAAGGTCAGCATTGTGTGTTATTGATCCCTTTAATTTGCACAGGCTCAGTGCATATTGTGGTGCCTTTATTTTTGTTTCACTTACGATTTTAGTTAGATGAAGGCAATCTTTGGAAGGGGGCAACAAACAAAACCATCTTTCTATTCTGTACGTTGTTTTTAATTTTGCTTTGTTTTTACAAAAAATGATAAGAAAGGAGAAAAACTTGTTTTTTCATTTGAAGAAGATGCTTTTCCATTTTCTCTTATTTAAGAAGCACCTATTTAATACAAGGCACTGGGCTGAGGACTCTGGCCTATTTGAACATGAAGTGGACATGGGCTGTACCAAAATGGTTGGACTAGATCAACAGCCTTTGATTTTTTTGCCGTTGTTTAAATTAAATGTTACAAAATTAAAATGGGACGGGGAGCCGGTTTAACATGCAGGTTCCCAGACCCCATTCACTCCTCCCACACAAGCAAGGTAGACAACTCAGTGCAGGATGCCAACGGAAGGCCTCAAGGGCATCTTGTGTTGGCCCAACCTGGTGCAAAGTCCCTGGTTAGGTAATGAAAGAAAATCAGTAATCAGATGTCTTTACTTCCTTAGCCAGAAAACCTCAGCTGAAACTCAAACAAGTCAAGCTCATGAAAGATTATAGGTACATAACAGGCACTCAATAAATACCTGTTGACTGATTCATTAATCATACTTTACAGCAAAAGCAAACAGTGAGATGATATCTTGAAACTCTTATTTGCTTCATAACCTTCTCTTCTTAGGAAAAGGATTGTTCCAGATAAACTCAGAGGTGAAGTTGTCAGCAGATCATTTGCACTTGATACAGAGAGAGATTTCTTCTCTCGTCCAATGCTCCTTAACCAAAAAGTTAACAAAAAGCAGTGCTCTTAGAAAAGGAATCAGAATGAGGCGTAACTACCTACATACCAACACGGCAACCCTCATGGCTGGTGTCCACTAAATGTTATGAGACTAGAAAAATCTACAGCACACAGAGTCATCTCCACTTGAGTTCAGGGAAGCATAACCTATAGACCACAGGACACAGGGGCAAAAATCACAGGGAAGAAAGAAACCTCATCTTGAAATTAAGCTACATCAGGCTAAGTTTCACTTGGGACCGTGACCTTGAGTGAAAGAAAATGAATTTTGAATATGTCGGACACATTTTTATAAATAAATAAGCTACTGACATATTCTAAAGCTGAGGGTTTGCTTTCTTCACGTTTACTAAATGTGTTTTATTCCTAAACTAGAATTTTTTTCTTATTTAGCTTCTCTGAGAGAATGGCTAATTAAGACATAAAGTGAGACCAGACAACCTAGGTTTGAAACTCAGCACCCCACCTTACTAGCTGTGTGATTTGGGGCAAGCTCCTTAACTTCCCTGAACCTCAGTATCCTCATCTGTAGAATAGGGAGAGCAAGACTATTTTATTCAGAGGTCACTGTGAGAATTAAATGAGATACTTGTAAAGCATTAAAAACAGTGCCTGGAGGCTTCCTTGGTGGCGCAGTGGTTGAGAGTCCGCCTGCCGATGCAGGGGATAGGTGTTCGAGCCCTGGTCCGGGAAGATCCCACATGCCGTGGAGCAACTAAGCCCGTGCGCCACAACTACTGAGCCTGCGCTCTAGAGCCCGCAACCCACAACTACTGAGCCCACACACCACAACTACTGAAGCCCACGCACCGACAGCCCGTGCTCCGCAACAAGAGAAGACACCACAACGAGAAGCCCGCGCGCCGCAACTAGAGAAAGCCCGCGTGCAGCCACAAAGACCCAACACAGCCAAAAATAACTAAATAAAATAAAACAGTGCCTGGCACACAGTAAGACTATCCTTTCTTCCTGTTGCACCATCGAGTCCTAAATGCTCCGTATTTATGGGTACATTTGCTGTGTGGGTCATCTTCATTTTCTGTGTTTCTCAGACTCAACAGGAGTGAAAATCCACTTGACTGTTGAAATTTGTCTGAAAAGGTCATTCTACCACCTGGTAAAGGTGGAAACCCAAAGCTTTCTTGCCTCTTCTTAACAAGCCAGGTGAGGGCCAGATTTAAAAGGCAAAGCATCGTTTCTCTCCTCTGGGGGATGACATGTAGGAAAGGGAGATGAGTTTTATCCCACCCAAGGTGTCCACTCTGATCTCTGTAGCAATGGTGTAGGTGACCCTCTTGTCCAATGGTTCTCACCTGGGGGAGCGTATCAGAACCCCCTGGGGAACCACTTACCCTGATTCCCAAAGAGAACCACTGCCCTGATTGATGCAGAAAATAAATCGAAAATGAAAGGAAGGTTTACGTTGTCTTCCCACACACCTCACAACTGATTTAATACGCTGGTGAGTCTCAGTGGTGTGAACCATGGCGTGTCCTGGGTTACACATGCAAACAAACAGATGAAATCCAAAAAGGACACCAGGTACAGAGCAGGGCTCCTAACCTCTGCTTCCACCGACCCCTGGGCCAGTCTGGCCAGGCTCACAGACCCCTCCTCAGACAAAAGATTTAGAGACGTAAAATAAAATACAAAGGACTACATAGGAAACCAATTGTATGTCAATGCAGTTATTAAAACTTCAAAAAGAAGTCTGCGATATCCATGCCTCTTTATCAATGCACATTAAATAACAAGATCAGCACACCTAATAATGAATGTAATTTCAAAGCAGTGATGAGTAAAGACCTTATTTCTTCTGTATCTGCTTCTTCTGTAGCATGACATGAAAATATCTGTGATTTCTACTGGTGGCAAAGTCACAGGCCCTGGTAATACCACTGTGCTTTGTTTTGTCTATGTTCACAATGAAAGTAAGTGCTGCATTTCAGTTAGAAGTTTATGAAATTAAGCATGTAATTTTTTTTCCTTTACGAGTTAACAGAACTCCAATTTCTCTCTACAGACTCTTTGGGGGTCCCAGGACCTCAGTTTGAAAGCCCTGCTCTAGAGGGCGCTGTATTTAAGTTAAGAGTTAACGCTTGATCGTTCATTTAATTGATATTTAGCAAATACCCACTTTGCTCTAAGCGCACGTACCACAGAAGAAAATACAGAATTAAGGTTAGACTTGAAGGCAACCATGCTCTAAGAACTTTCGGAATCTCTGCTCAATGTTTATTTTGATTTTCTAATTTTATTATAATTTGTGTTATGCACTGCCAAATCCACCAGGATTTTTTTTCTCTCTCTCCTTTAAATATATCACTAGAAGCAAAACAAACAAATAATAACAAGCCACAATGTCTGTTCAAGTATACTGTTAAAAGGATGTTAGAAGCTATAGATCAGTGCTACGGAATAAATACTATGAGCCCTCCACACCTCAATTTCTTTGATAATAAAATCAGCCTGGCCCAAACTGTAGACATTTTACACGGATGAGATGAGCCAATTCATATGAAAGGTCTCTGACAACAGTGAAGTATTATCCTTGGGTGGTGTTCCAATCATACTGTGAATGTAAGTGATTAATCAGTGTGTGTATGAGGGACCCGGCAGCCTCCCTCAGCAGAAATGGCCAAGCGGAGTCCTGCAGGATCATAGGAGGGTCTGTTAAGGAAGAGTAAGTAACACACAGGGATTTCTGGAAAAATAACTCTGCTGTGAATTCTACTGTGAAGCAGTCTGGAGAAACCAAATACGAAACCTACCAGGGAGGTCACCCAGGACGCGGTTTTCCACACAATACCACATGTCCCTGGGCATACAGATACCATGAGTAAACAAAAGTGACTTGTAATGAGCCTCCTCTAGGCTACAAGATACACTGGAAGTTCTGAAGCGTCAACTTGACCATTAGTTCAAGTCTAATGTGCTTCATCTCTGCCCTGGTGTAGACTATTCTATTTTTACTCCTATCAAAACTGACCGTCTGCAGTGCTCACAAACAGACTGTAGGGTTTGCATGAAGTATAAAAACACAGGCCAATTTAAACAAAATTCCTTCCTTACTAATATCTAATAGAGAAAAATGTGAAAATAGCCCAGATACATGCTAAAGAAGAAACTTGCAAGTTCGACTTGTTTATTATTAATGACTTCACAAATTCAAGAATATTGGAGATTGGTTTGTATTAGCAAAAATAATTACAGAAAACTTTACAGATGCACAAAACGCTGGGGTTTTTTCCCCCACTTTATTTATTTATTTATTTTGAATAAGTCGGTTTTGAACCAAGTTATCTCGAAGTAGAAGCAGGACTGCTGTACTCTTTTTTTTTTTTTAAAGGTGATACAATGATACATGGATATGTAAATGATGTCACTTTCAAAGTGACATCACTAATTTAGACTAGGTTCAAATTAACTTGAATTTTAAGTCAGGAGGGTCAAAACAAAAGAGAACTGGTCTTCCCAATCTCACAGGGCTGCCGTGAATTTCTAAAGAGAAAAATTACATCAAAATTACATCTTGAGTGAACATCAGAGATATCATTGGTATGTTGTAAATCAACTAGACCTCAATCTAAAAACAAAAAAAGCAATATCACTGGTGTGAATTTTTTTAATTATCGTATATTTTTCAAACCTGCAAAATCAAGTTTCACATCCTTGTCATCACAAACACACTGAAAGAAGCCCCACCTAGTGTACTGCTCACCCTAACAGGTGTCAGCTCTGCAGCCCACGGCAGGACCAGTTTGCTGCTGCAGCAACATTTTGCCTCTCCTGAATAACCAGCTTAGTGGGCTTTCACACAGAAATCAGCAGCCTTGATATGTCAGGCTATGTCCTATAAACACTGAGCAGCCTAGAGATTCCCAATACCTTGGGTTTTAAATGCAGACAAGCTCCTCTCCAACACAAGTTTCTAAGGATTTACATGGAAGGAAATGGGAGCATTTTTTTTTTTGGCCCTGGCTAGGGAAGTCCCTGGGAGCATTTTCTTTTTTTTTTTTCCATCTTTTTTTTTGTTGTTGTTAGTAAACTTTTATTTAGTTAGTTTTTGGAATTTTATTTATTTTTTTTTAATACAGCAGGTTCTTATTAGTTATCTATCTTATACATATTAGTGTATATATGTAAATCCCAATCTCCCAATTCATCCCACCACTGCCCGCCCCCGCCCCGCTTTCCCCCCTTGGTGTCCATACGTTTGTCCCCCATATCTGTGACTCCATTTCTGCCCTGCGAACGTGGGAGCTTTTTCTATTCTTCAATATGGTTAAGAGAAAGCTGGTTTAAATGAAAACTCATCCTTGTCCCCACTACTCTGACATTTCTATCCAGAAGACTCAAAGTCAAGGCCTTTTATGGGGCTAAATCCCACAGCCGCATTTCTTCAAGTACTTTCCACAGATGGCAGGCTGCAAGATGCAGCGGCCAGGACAAGCGCTCACGTGCGGCCATGGCTAAGGAGGACAGGGCATCACAAGAAAGGGGAATCACTCACGGAAGTACTTCAGCGTCTCCTCAATCTGCTCGGTCGTGAGGTCAATGTTGGCATCCGGAGAAATGAGGGGGGTATGAAGCCAGTCGTCGTGGTCATAACCGTAGATGGTGTCAGCTCTTAGCTTGTAATGGGGCAGCTGCTCCTCCAGCAGGCTGATGATCTCAACTTCCGGAAGGTCAGTGCTGTTGCACACGTCTGGAGGGGACAAGATGGAGAGATGAAAGCCCGACCTGGTGGTGGCCCCGCCGCTGCTGGTGGCCTAACCCTGGGGCCTACAGCCAGTGTCTTGGCTACTTACCCGCAGCATAGAGGGGCCAGATGAGGCCACATCAGAGATCCTTTTCCAATTTAAATTCTACTCTTGAAACTAGGAGTTATGCATGCTTACTGCCAGACCTACCTGAAATAGTTCCTGCTTGTTTAGCTGCCCACTTTCTGTGATGTAAAGCCAAATTTCTTGTGCTTTCACCATTTGGGCTAAGTCTTTCTTTCCAACCCTTTCTCTGGCCATTCTCTCAATGACTCTACAATTAAGCCAAACCAGTTATAATTTCACCAATATGCCAAACTTCTTCCTGCCACTATTCAAACCGTGTCTCCACACAGATAAGTTTTGCCTTTGTTTAATTCATTCATTCACCTGTTCATCCTCCTGCATTTCCTTCCATCCACCGATCCATCCATCCCTCACCATCCAACTACATCCTGAGTCCAACAAGTGCCCCTCCGTCAAGGCACAGCTCGAATACCACCTCTCCCCCGACAGAATGGTGTTTTGAGCATACCAGGCAGTATTAACCTGTCTTCCTCAGGAAGAATGTGGACACCTTTGCCCAGAAGAAGGGCTATGCCAGAGACTTACCAAAATCCCCATCTCCTTCGTATTTAATA
The DNA here is from genome assembly GCF_003676395.1 of Aethalodelphis obliquidens. Classification (NCBI taxonomy): domain Eukaryota; kingdom Metazoa; phylum Chordata; class Mammalia; order Artiodactyla; family Delphinidae; genus Aethalodelphis; species Aethalodelphis obliquidens. The sequence continues at coordinate 229,775 of NW_020838056.1, forward strand.
AGAAGGCTGCACGGCGGCCAAAAAAATTACGGAATCACAGGTAAAGAGAGCGTTCAGCGGCCAACTTCCCCCCTTCTGGGGCAGGAGCCCAGGGAAAGCACCTGCTAGCCGCCCTCCCCACCCCAAACCTCCTACCACTCCACGCTAACCGTTCTTACTTAATTCAACATATAAAGCTTCACTGCAGGACATTTCGACTCAGGAAGTCCACATGGCTTTTCAAGTGCTTGTGGAAAGAGTTATAAGTGGAAAGTAAAGACATCTCAAATTTTACTTGGAGCTCTGGGGAATGGAGGGGGACATGTGAACGTTCAGGATTCTCTGTCTCATGTGGGAAATGTCACAGCCAGCGCACTTGGCATTTCAGTCAGCCCCCACCAGGCTGGAGCTGCTCAGACACTCTGCAAAGGTCTGCGGAGAACAGAGAGATGCCCTCCCCTCGGTCAGGGCCAGCAGCCCAACCTCAAGGCAGAAGGTGTCTCATATCTCTTTATCATCTCCCACCAACGACAAAACACCCTCCAAAAGGCTCCAGCTGAGCTCCTAACTAAGGAAGTACTTCCTCGTCTCACAGTCGAGTGGGGAGTAAGTTCCCACAAAGCTCATCTCGAGGTGAGGCCTCACAACCATAAAATGACGAGCATCTGGCTGAGGGGATACAGGGTCAAGGAGGGATGACACCCAAACGATGGCATCTCTTGGCTAACCATAGATCTGCTCCACAAAAGCCCACGCCAGCCTGTCCCTAGGAGAACGGGCAGGGTACCAACACATTCCTGCGTGACGCTCCCACACGACAGGCTAGAATCTTCTGGTGTCACTGCCATTTGGTGGTGGGAAAGGCAACGGACTCCAAAAAATAAAAATAAAATCCCTTCTAAGAACACCGTGTTACTTGTGAGCACACTGGCAGCTGCTCAAACGCTGAGACTCCCCTGTCCTTCCAGGTTCCCAGGGCTGAAGGTCAACATATTTACAGTGTGGGTCCTTGTGCCCGAGAGGTATCGTTTTCCTTAAAGTGTTTGATGACCAGTGAGATCAAGTATCCAAAGGTGAGGCTGTGTCAAAAAGCCTTTTTAAAAAACTCTGAATGTTTGATTTTTCCGTAATGTGACCCGCCATGTAAACGTCAACAAGTTTTCAGCTGTGTGGCAGGCCCAGAGAATTAGGAGACGATTATAAAGACTGCCCAGGGAGCTTTCCTGGACCCTGGCTGCAGGGCTAGGGGCCCCAAGGACCCCCTGTGGAGCGGGACACCACCTCTGCCACATGGAGAAGACACATCTGAGGCCTGAGGTTGGGTAAACATAATATGAGAGCCTTTGAGAATTCCCCCGGAAGGCTTTCACCGTGCCAAGTACCAAGCCAGGAGCCTTCAGTGCATTCTCTGACCCTCCCGGCAACCCGTGACGTAGCTAATATTTGCTCTGACTGATAGGTGAGGAAGCTGATTCACAGGAGCTGTGGAATATCTTGTAGGGCAAGGTCACCTGGCTAAATAAGTGGTAGGTTGTGTACGAGAAGCCTCAGCCGTCTGACTGTGAGCTGTGCCCTTCCCTCTGCCATCTGCTGCCCGTCTCCCAGGCGAGAGCACTAGAAATGCTGGGGGATTCCCAGGCTATTCTCAACGGGAAGTTTTCGTTCTCAACAGGTACAGATTTCCTAAGTATGGTAGAGGTGTCCAACTAGACACACTGACAAATCAGGGAGGTGTCTGGATGATTTTTCCTTCCAGAGCGTAGGAAGTAGAGACAAGAACTGAAGTAGCTTGTCTGCCAACCCACCCCCACCCCTGGCGCTTACTCAAGCTCAGTGCGTGAAAGGGCACTGCTGGCCTCACCTGGAGGAAAGGAACCTTTGAATGATCTCTACGGTCATCATTTCTCCACTGCTCCAGCTCACACTATTAACAAGCTATACCATGGAGTCTCGGGTAAGTCTCAAATGAAGGGCATCCACCTCCTGAGTGAACCCAGGCCCCGAAAGGTCCATGGCTTCTGGCAGATCGACAGCAACAGCAGCCCGGAACCCACCGACCCCCAGCCTGGCAAACCATCGAAGGCCAGGCTCACCCAGGCAAGTCGGGTGGACTTAGGCTCAGCATCCTCCCCTTCTCCAATTACAACAGCCCCATGGATGCCGGCTCCATCTGTGAAAGACACTTTTAAAATCACAGTATTGACCTGCTTTAAAAACCTCCCAGCTCCCTATAAAGTGCTTCATGATTCAGCCCGCACTTTCCCAAGACAGAGTCTACTGACTGCTTCCCGATATCCAATTTCTGCTTCTTTCTTTCGGTAAAGTCACCCCGAAGGTGTGGCTGGGCACGTGGCCACGCAGCTAAAAACTACATTTTCCACCTTTCCTTGCAGTAAGGTCAGTCCATGTGCCTGGCTAACAGGATGGAAACAGAACTTCCGAGTCAGACCCTATCCAACTGTCGAAATGCAGAGATGGGGTGGTGCTGGAGGAGCCGCCTTCAACTGTATAAGTAAAGGCAGCACCTAGGGGGTTACCAGAGCAAACCTGGGTGCCTCGGACAAGCGGATAGGGGCAGCACTCCTGGGCCATCTACCACTTGGACTTTTAAGAGAGAAAGAAATACACGTCTACCTTATTAAAGCCACTTCTCAAGTACCCCTTCAGTGAAGCCACACCAACGTTCTGCCATCCTCCAAACACATTTTTGCACAAACCCTGGTTTGGACACCAGCTGTTCTAGCTGTCTGGAATGCCCTTCCCTGCCAGCAAACTCCATCGCAAAATGTCACTCACATTCACCCCATATTTCAAGCTTCCCTTGACCTCTCCCCTCTGGCTATGTGTTTAGTACAGAGATTATGTCACTACAATGTGACATGCGTTTTCTAACAGAGAGTCCCTGGGGAGGAGCTCTGAATTACCCCTTAACATCTAACCCAGCCCTCAGCATCACGCTGGGCAACAGGAAGTGCTCCGTAAGCGCTGGATGAATGATGGGAAAAAGGGAGGAAGAATCAGCAACGGGTGGCAAGCCTAGTCGGACAAACACCCAGCCTTTAGCATGGGGGAGGTGGAGCCATCTAGTGTCCATGTCTTTTCAAGTCTCACTCAGTATCTTCGTCCAGCAGGGAGGAAAGTCCCCACGGGGAAGTGAATGTCGCCTCAACCACTCAGCAAACGCGAATCCAATCCAATGTCCAGCATTCTTATAGCACCGCCCTGGGAGCAGAAGGTAAGACCTCTTTTCACCTCTTCAGAGCTATAACCCTTCCTAGCTTTCTCCAAGGCGTAAGGTTTGAAGCGGGTCCTCCTGTCCAAGGATGGGGGCTTCACTGAGGGCTGTGGGAGGTGGGAGAGGGCCCTGAGGGTCTGGGGCTGTAGGTCCAGCTATGTCCACTCTCCACCTGACTTGGGCTAGATCCATAACCCCCAGACGGGGCTTGAAGGGGACCCCTCCATCTAAGCATTTGCACTGATGCAAAGGTGACACGCCAGGTTCATGAAACGTGCCAGGCGCCCCAGATGATGCATACACTTTACAGCAGAGACTGCAGCTCTAAATTAGTGTCCAACGTTTAAAAATCAGAGAATCTCATGCAGAAATACAGATCCCTAGCCTGTTGGAAAAAGCCAGCATATCTAGGACCACACAGTTATAGGCTCTGAGTGGTGGCCACCTCCAGATGGGCGGGGCGGGTAGCTCCACTGGGGTTTCTGGGCCTTCTGCCTGTACACAGGAGCTGAGGGCGCTGGGCCCAGGAGAACAGAGAGCTGCAAGGGAGAGGAGGACAGTATCCTGAACACTCCCCCAGGCTCCGGAGATCCTAGGAAAAACAGCAGGGGGAGAGGCGAGGATAAAAGGAGGGAGAGAGTGCAGTGCTGGACAAAGGGGAAAAGCTTGGCCAGAGAAAATCTGGCAAAATCAAAGTAAGAGAGGAACAGAAGGGCACAGGAAAGGAGGAAGGAGGAAAGCCAGACCCTGAGGCAGGCCAGCCAGCACCACGACTGCCACCTGCTGGCAAGTGCCTGAGGCCCTGGATGCAGCAAGAGCGGCTCCAGGAGTTCGGAGAATGGGCTCCCAGCCCTGGCCCTGCCCCCAACTTCGCCATGTCACCCGCAAGTCACGTCTTGGTTTATCTGGGACTTTGTCTCTCCATCTGTAGAACAAAGGCATCAGGTTGCAGAAAAGCTCTTTTTCTACCCAAAGTGTCTCTGAGCCACCAGGCTGTGTCTGGGGGTGGCCGCCACTCCCAGCACACCCCACCTCCACCGAGGGGGGCCCATAGCACCTGGATATGTCGACTTCTTCTGAGAAGGTGGGGATCTGTATTTCTACATAAGATTCCCTGATTTTTAAATGTTGGACACTAGTTGGGAATTCTGTAAATACCTGAGGTCAAATTAAACACATGTGCCTCCGGTTTGCACGCCGGGGTTTCCCATCCTGGTGTCTAACTCTGGGCCTTGGGAGAAGGTTCCAGACTGCACTAAAGGTGACAAGCAAAGAACGTGACCCCAGCCCGCGCTTGAAGAAGTTCTGGCTAGGGTCCTAAGCCCCTGTCATTACCCATAAACCTTGGCAGTGACTGCAAACCCACAGCCATGTTTTAAAGTCTTCACAAGACGAGACAGCTCACCTACTCAGCCCCCTGCAAATCATTCTGTACAGACTTGGAAACAACGCCTTTTTCTGGAGTTATTAGGATTGAAGGGCATGGGCTCAGAGACTCACACACAGGCCATACTGGTGCCAGGGACACACCTGATACTTTGCAACTGGTATCTGCCAGACGTCCTTCTGGAAACTTCTTCTCTATTATAGGGTCACATAGTTAAGAGCCTCACCTAAGCTTTGTCGGGGAACTCAGTGTTAGTAATTATTCTCTAGAATACCACAAAAGTTGTGATTTCACCAACTACAAAGGGACCTTTAGAACTAGAAATTACTGGCTCAACCACGTCATTTAATAGGAGAGGGCTGCACTCAGAGAGGCTGAGGAGGTGGCTGAACGTCACAGAGCAGCCAGTAACAGACGTGAGACCGAGGCATGGTCCGCTGCATGGCCCCCCGCACCAGGAGCCTCAGGAAGTGGCAGGACCACCCCGCAGGCTGACATTCTCCACTGTTTACCCAGCACCCTGCCTGGTAACCAGTAAAATGCTCAATAAACATTTTGCTGAACGATACAAACCACTTGTATCTATTCCTGCATTTCACTTACTCTCACAAACCAGCAGGCAGAGCAGGGGGAAGGGCGGGAACACATTTACAAACCAGGAAACCATGGTCCCAAAGGTTACACGAGGAGCCCAAGTCATTCCACTAGGAAGTGACTGAGCCCACTGCACACACATCCCTGCCCCCCAACACCGTCCCCCCAACTCTAATCCACACACGACTCGCTGCTACTCTCTGCGGCCCCTTGAGAGGATCACCTAGGGAAGGAACCTGCAAGAAAGCATTTCCCCTCCCTTCACTCGTTTGTGGGCATTTCAGCAGAACTGGGGGACCCTCCCGAGAACTGAGCCTGGGGTGATGGTGCCCCGGGGCAGACAGCACTTCTGTAATGGGCTCTTTATATGCTCCTTCGGTTCTACCGCAGACCTTCTGTGCCAGGATCTATGAGGGTGGGATCCAGGAGCTGGCTTTTACGTCAAGTTCTCCAGGGGGATCTCGCCCATCAACATTTGAGAGTTGACAGCCCCTTGTGATTTCCATTAACTAAATTTGCTTTCTTTAAAAAAAACTGAGAAATAAGGCCTGTGGCTCAACGTTCAAACGGTCTAAAAGGGCAACGTGGTCCCCTCGCGCGTCCCTCCCACGCACCTGCACTCTCCCCACTTCCACCCGAGACTTTTCAGACCCCTCCCCAGGGCTGGCGTGAGCTCACACCCAAGCCAGCCTCTCCCAGCCCTGCCACTTACAGAAGGGGACACTGAGACCCTGCCAGAGATGCGGGGACCTGGGCGAGGTCTCGTGGCTGAGCAGTGTTGGCACTGGACGCCAGGTCTCCCGATGCCTTCCTGTCCCCACCATCCTGAGTTCACCTCCCGACACACTACCTCCTGCTCACATTCCAGCCCCACAAGGACATGACGGGGACAAGATTTCTCTTCTCTTCCTTGATGCCTCGCTGTGAGCAGTAACCAGTGTCTCCAGAGACATTCGCATGGAAGCAGAGAGGCCAAGGTAATCAGGATTCAGAGAGAGAAACAAAACCTGACGCTGGAAGGGCCGTGGCCTTACCTGCCACCAGAAGTGACTCTTTCTAAGAAAAAGGATAAACAATGACCCCGGTTCAGTTCCACACAGATGGGGTGTCAGGTTCTGAGCGGTGGCTTGATCACACACGACACCAGCTCCCCATGACAGCAGCACAAACGGAGACGGCCGAGCCGCCCAGCGGCCGCCTTCACGAGCAGGGTCTCCAACACAAGGCTGAAGTGCCGCCTCGTGCAACTGAACGTGGCCCCGTCCACTCAGACTCGCCAGCGTGTTGTGCAACCAGAGGGCAGGAAGAGGCGGGACAAAGCAAAGTCAGAAGAACCCTGCTATGGAGGCCCCCGGATGTCAAACTGATTGCAGTGTTTTGCAGAAATAGTGACTCCAATGGGCTTGGCACAGAAATCTACAAAAGCAGACGATACCACATTACAAGATAGATTGATTCTAACACTAAGACATAAAGCTAGAACTGCACAGAAATTTTATTTTAAAAGGAAAAATTAATGTGTTAATTTTGAGTTAAACCTGCAGGAAAATGCTCAAAAAATGGGGTGGGGTGGGGTGGATTAATATTCATTTGAATTTGTTTTACTAGGAAATAAACAGAAAAAAATACTTTGGTTTTCCAGTTTTCTTGATAATTTCTCTTAAAAGCGTACATATTATATATCTTATAATTATTAAATTACCAGGCGAAAATATTTACATGAAAATAGCCAGTGTCAGTGTGATTGTAATTAATGCGCTCACAGCTGAATTAGTGTTTAGACAGATGGAGCTGGTGGAAATTGGAACGACACTTGCAGTAAACGGTTTGACAGCATGTTTGGAGAACCAAAATTCTGCCATGACCCTCAAACAAGTAATCTCCCATATGGGATTAAAAATGAGAGCGGAATCCAAAAAATCTGAAGGGCAAAATACATAAGTGTGTTTATAGTACATACCTGATAAAGTTAAAAACATGCACAACCAGGTTCCTTGAAAAGTTAAACAGAATTACCATATGATCCAGCAATTCCGCTTCCAGGTATATACCCAAAAGAAGTAAAAGCAGGGACGTGACCAGATATTTGTACACCGGGTTCATAGTAGCATTATCACAATAGCCAGAAGGTAGAAGCAACCCAAGGGTCCATTAGTGGATGAACAGATAACAAAATGTGGTAGATATGTACAATGGAATATTATTCAGCCTTACAAAGGAAGGAAATTCTGACATAAGCTACAATATGGATGGACCTTGAGGACGTTACACCAAGTGAAACAAGCCAGTCACAAAAGGACAGACACTCTGAATCCTCCTGTGGGGGCTGTTAGAGGAATCAAATTCAGAGACGGAACGCAGAAAGGTGGCTGCCAGGGGCTGGAGGAGCGGGGAAGAGGAATCTGTGTTTAATGGGTGCAGTTGCATCTGGGGAAGATGATGAAGTTCTGGAGATTTACAGAGGTGATGTGTGCACAACAAGGTGAAGCGTACACTTAAAAATGGCTAAAATCGGGCTTCCCTGGTGGTGCAGTGGTTAAGAATCCACCTGCCAATGTAAGGGACCTGGGTTCGAGCCCTGGTCCGGGAAGATCCCGCATGCCTCGGAGCAGCTAAGCCCGTGCGCCACAACTACTGAGCCTGCGCTCTAGAGCCCGCGAGCCACAACTACTGAAGCCCGCGCGCCTAGGGCCCGTGCTCCACAACGAGAGAAGCCACCGCAATGAGAAGCCCGCGCACCGCAGTGAAGAGTAGCCCCCGCTCGCCTCAACTAGAGAAAGCCTGCGCGCAGCAAAAGACCCAACACAGCCAAAAAAAGAAAGGCGAAAATGGTAAACTTTATGTTATGTATGTTTTACCATTATTTTTTAAAAATAAATAAAAGATGACCACTCTACTCATGTTATCTCCCAATGTACGGTTTTTGTTGGTTCTGGTTACAAAGTCACATAACTCCTGTTCTTTTTAGTGTCCCATTTTGTAGAACACAAAGTTTTTCAGAAGCAAATACATTGTGCTACAGCAAGAATGCCTGTATAAAGTTTAATTTTTGTGCAGTCAAATTTTTTTCCACCAGTTTTACTGAGATATAATTGACTTACAGCACTGTATTAAGTTTAAGGTGGACAGCGTACTGATTTGACTTATATTACATCATGAAACGATTATCACAATAAGTTTAGGCAACATTCATCACCTCATATAGATACAAAATAGAGAGAAAAAAATGTTTCCGTGTGATGAAAACTCTTAGGATTTACTCTCAACAACTTCCGTATATAACAACAGAGTTAATTATATTTATCATGTTGTACATTACACCCCTAGGACTTATTTATCTTATAACTGGAAGTTTGTACCTTTTGACAGCCTTCATCCAGCGCTCCCCCCCCGAAGCACCCATCCCCCACTCTGGTAACCACAAAGGTGATCTCTGTTTCTATGAGTTTTTGTTTGTTTGTTTCTGAAGTACAACTGACCTACAACGCTATGTTAGTTCCTGTTACACAACATAGTAATTCAATATTTCTATATATTTCAAAATGATCACTAGGATAGGTCTAGTCACAGTCTGTCACCAACCAAAGATACTACAAAACTACTGACTATACTCCCCACACTGTACATTTCATACCGTAAATCATTTGTTTTGCAACTGCAAGTTTGTACCTCTTAATCTCCCCTTGATCATTTCCTTTGTAATCCTAGCCCCTGGATGGCCTTCCCTATCTCAAGATTACTAAAATATCCAGCAATATTTACTTCTAGCACTTCTATGGCTTCCTTCTTAACATTCTATCCTTGAATCACCTGGATTTTATTGGGTTTGAAGGAGTTATATAGGGATCCAGCTGTACTTTTTATAATGATAACGAACAACAGCAATAATAATGGCAAATGTTTATGGATGCTACCATCTCCAAGCATTTATCTCCACTGACTCATTTAAACTTCCCAACAGCCCTAAGAGTGGAGACTATTATCATCCCCACTTTACAGAAGGGGAAACTAAGGCACAGAGGTTAAGTAACTGGACCCACATCACGCGGTAAGTACTAGACCTGGCTTTCTCACACAGAGTCTGGACCCATTGGCCACAGCCACCACCCACGCTGCCTCTGGCCCTCTGGTCGCACTGATTAAATAATTCCTCCGCGTAACTCTCTTTTCTCTAAATTCTCCTCCTCCTCCCAACTTCCACTCTCCTGAGTACTTTGCTTTGAGACTTCCTAAAACATAGCACATCGCTAAAGCTTTACTTTTGACCCATTCAGAGACTTTGTCTTCAAATGTCAGACGTGACTGATCTTACTTTTGTCCTGACTCCTGGTGGTTCTACTCTCGAGGTTCTGTTAGTTACCTGTCTTTTGTTTTATAGAATATGTGTCACCAGATTCTTTTTTTTTTTCCCTAGTGATTTAGGGCTGAGTTTCCTCCAAGTGCTGGGAATGGAGGGTGGCAGGCACTAGGCAGGGTGGCCTCCAGCTATGAGTTACCATCACCATTTACCCTTTTGTTTGTTTTTTTTGTTTGTTTTGCGGTACGCGGGCCTCTCACTGCTGTGGCCTCTCCGGTTGCAGAGCACAGGCTCCGGACGCATAGGCTCCGCGGCCATGGCTCACGGGCCCAGCCGCTCCGCGGCATGTGGGATCTTCCCGGACCGGGGCACGAACCCATGTCCCCTGCATCGGCAGGCGGACTCTCAACCACTGCGCCACCAGGGAAGCCCACCATTTACCCTTTGAGCTATGCAAACATCATCATTTTCTTATGGGGGTCGTGTTGTGAAAGACAAGGAAACACTGATTTGGAAGGTTCACACTCTATCTTTAAGATATGACACCTTATGATATCACATCAAAGAGGCATGACAGACACTGCTAGTGGCTTCCCAACCACCCATACTCTCCTACTTTCCTTAGTATCAAAGACCTGGGAAGTCTACATTTCTCAGCCTCCCTCCTAGCGAGGTATGACCAAGAGTGTTAAGTTCTGGCCATTGAGATTTAAGCAATGGAATGGTGAGGCTTTCCCAAAGGCTGCCTTCCTACAGCCTGGAACTTGGACATGATAGCTGGAGCTTCAGCAGCCTTCTAAGACCATGAGGTGACCTTAAGGATAGAAACCACGAGTATGGTGGAAATGAAGGACAGGAGGAGCCCAGGCCTTTGAGGACAGGAGGGCCACACCAGCACTGCAGAGCCTCCCTCTGAACTTCTTTTACGTGAAAGAAAAATAAATCCTATCAGGTGAAGGCACTGTTCTATGCAGCTAAGCTTAAGCCTTGCTGATACAGGTAGTTACCTTTAAATTACTAGGAGGTAAATCTGTATTTCTCTCATTATCTGTAGCAAAAATAGGATAACTTGCTTATACTTCATCTCACTAATCTTCCTCCCCCCTCTTAGGTTGTGTTGCTCTAATCTGGGGGTTCAGATCCAATTTCCTGTTTTCAAATTATTAAGTCTTTACACTTAACCTTTGCTTTCTGGTTTCCAAAAACATTTACACCCAATATTTACAGTTAGACTCTCAAAGACCTTCAAGGCAGCCTGAGCAGTTACCAGAGTTCAGGGCCCAATCCTTCTGTCTATCCTCTCCTCCCCAAAGTCAGCCCTTACCAAGGAACAAAGGAAGTCAGTTAGCATAAGGGATAAACTTTGAGATAAAGACTTATGTGCCAAATCACAGAAACTTTATTTTATTAATAGAACAAAATTTTGTGAACCCGAAATTCCTGCTGTGCCTCTACCATTCAATGCAGTCAACTGTCTTATTGTTAATCTAAACTAACTTCCGGAACAGGAAATTCTGTTTATAAATGAACAATGGTTACTTTTTCAGAACATCACATGAGATCATCTGGATATTAAAAGATTTCAAACTCATCCAAAATCAGATCACTACAGCCTGATAATAAACAGTTAAAACAGATGAAACAATAAAACCTGGGCGTGAAACGATTCCACGTTACTTGAACCAGGTTTCAAACCAACACAAATGTAAATTCAAAATGTAGAAAATTACAAAGGATAACCTCCTACAAAGAAGAATACACATGAAGAAATATAAGCCTTTGTTAAATATAAATAAATAAAGGAAAAAAAATTAAAGTTATCTCATCAGGTGACGTATGTATGATACACAAGTGTCAGGAGCAGTTAAAGTTCCTCTGAGGTGCGCACTTGAATAGCATGGATGACCACTCAAGATTCCTTGCTCAACTCCCCAACGCCAGGGATGAGCCAAGAAAAGCAAGGACAGCAGAAACCAAAAAGCGACTCTCTGAAAGCTTATTAAAAATGCAGGGCTTCCCTGGTGGCGCAGTGGTTGAGAGTCCGCCTGCCGATGCAGGGGACACGGGTTCATGCCCCGGTCCGGGAAGATCCCACATGTCGCGGAGCGGCTGGGCCCGTGAGCCGTGGCCGCTGAACCTGCACGTCCGGAGCCTGTGCTCCGCAACGGGAGAGGCCACAACAGTGAGAGGCCCGCGTACCGCAAAAAAAAAAAAAAAAATGCAGCCACACTGGGAGACATGTGAGTGTATTGGTGGGTGACAGCTAAAGGGCCTGGGGTGTCTTTCTGGGGTGATGAAAATGTTCCAAAATTAACTGTGGCAATGATTGCACAACCCTGTGAACATACTAAAAACCATCAAATTATACACTGTAAATGGGTGAATTCTATCTCAATGAAGTGGTTACTCACACACCAAAAATGTAACCCCACAAGGAATGTGAAAAAAGGTCTCTGGGCACACCTACCACCCTTGGGCATATCTCCAAATCTCCTGCCAAACACTGTTCATGAAAGACGTATCTGAATCCATCCAAAAGGTTAAATCACCTTCCCTATCATCCTAGGAAAGCCCAAGGAATTTCTAATACCCTTCACTGCCATTTCTACTGAAAATGGGTCAAGCAAAATGAGATTTCATGCTTAGAAACAATAAACTCTGGCTGCCTGGAGACTCCAACGATAATGGAACAACTGTTCACGGCTTAACAATGCTGAGGGGAATGGGCTATTACTGGACCCAACAGGAGCCCTTTGAATTTTTATTTTTGGCTTCTCAGCTAAAAAGGGATATTTCTCTCTTATTGTTAAGTTGAAGTCCTGATACAGATCAGGGCTTGAAGGTCTAGACCAAGCAGTCCACCAACTACAGTCCACAGTAAAATTCGGCCCCCTGCCTGTTTTTATAAATAAAAATTGCATTGGAAAAGAGCTACGCCCATTCCTTTAGGTATTGTCTGTGGCCGCTGTCAGCTACAACAGCAGAGACCACGGAACTGACAAACCTAAAATATTTACTCTCCGGCCCTTTAGGGATAAGTCTGCTAGCCCCTACTCTAGGCCATCGGAGCCCAGGTCCTTCCCCTACCCACCCCCACTGAGTTTCCTAGCCCAGCAGAGCTAAGACACTAGGCAAAGGGCTTAAAGGTCACTGACTCCACTTCAGGGGCTTTCCTGAAGACCACCTACATGCCTGTGCCATTCAAGACCACTACTGCTACCTGAGGGTCTTCTAAAATCCAGGCTGATCTTCCCTCATTCCCCACCCTTGCTATGGCTCACTTTGAATGAAGTATCATTTCGCAACTCAGTGACCTTGAGCTAGGCCATGGAACTTCCCTGGGCCAATGGAATGTGTCACTTACTGCATGTCCAATCAGAGGCTCTGACTGTGCCTGTGTGGTTACATTTGTCCCCTTGAGCTCCTGTCCCCTGCCAGGAGAAGGACACGGCCCTACACAGCTGCTGCCCGTCATCCCAAATCTTCAAATGAGACAAGTGAAGCAGACCTGAACTGAAGCTCAGGCATGGAAACTTATGACAAAGAGCAAGGAGTAAATGTTGCAGTAGCCACTGTGAAATTGAGAGTCGTTTGTTACCCAGCATTTCTACAGCAAAACCTACCTACTACACACACCCAATTTAAAAGCATGTAAAGTACGGCCACCGATAACTAGGAGGATAAAGTTCACTGCATAGGACTGACATTCCATCACCATCAGGATCTCCTAACAAGTAGTCTAAGCAAGGAAGATGTGGCCACTCTTGGCTTTCATAACACCCTCCCTTAAAAAAACAACTCCTGGAATTAACTCCAGCAAATAGCAGATGGGAATAAAATAAAATAAAGGTGGGATGGACCAAGGCAGGAGAAGAGATGGGAGCAGATTTCTTTTGTTCTACACATCTAAAGTTGCCGGCCCTACCTGTCATACTCTTTAGACAAGTAACTCCTCTCTCCTCCAATCCCTTTCAAAAGTTGCACACCCAGGGCACTGCAGGTGTCTGGTCTCAAGGTTAAGGCTACCACTCCAGTTGCTAGTGCTCCTCTTGCCCACTAGGTGGCGCTGCATCCGCACCTGGGCAGGCCCACACCCTCCCGCAGGTCCCAGACAAAGGGAGGAGAGGACACCAGAATGCAGTACTTCCAGGCCTGCCTCAGACTCAGACTTGACCCTTCCCATTTCTACTCTCCACAAACCCCTCCTTAAATAGAAATGAAATAGCACTGAGCAATGGAGTTCAAACCTACAGTTAACGACAACCTGAGTTGTCTGTTGTGAGGTTTTTCCAACACCGAAAAAAAAAGTATAGTTATTAGATACACTGAAATCTAACGTGTTGGGTTGGGTGTGAGAACTGAATTCCTACCAGAAGAAGAGAAGGGAGGTCAGGGTTCCCATGTCCATCGGCTCTGCCTCATCATCATGTTTCTAACCATTAAGAAGCAAGACCTTCCTTCTCTCCCACCAAGAACATGACCCACACGCACGGTTCATCATGTAGATCAAAATCCAGTTTAGCGCTGAAAACCTCCTGGAAGAGGAAAATTCGAGTCTTGCCCTAAGCTGACTCTCTGGGGGTCTGGGCTTCGTGTTGGCAATCTCTGGCTCCTCTGGCCATACCAGGTCATTTTCTTCCACCTGCCTTAAAAAGTCCTTGCTAGCTTGAGACTGAAAAATGGAATACTGCCTGCTATATCAGTGAACAAAGGATGTCACAGTCATCACCGATTGCAGCCATCACCAGACAGTGAGCTGGCGAGCCCTGAGGGAACTCGGGAAGGAAGAGAATACCTGCCATCTAGCAGCCTTCAGACTGCAGCCACTCCCTACCGTGAGCCCAGAGGAAACTCAGGATGTGAAAACACAGGAGACTGGCCCCAGATAGCTGAGATGCCTATCAAAGGAATGATTTCGGTGAGCCCAGGCTCTTTCATCTTCCCATACATAGAGAAGTGCTAAATTCCTTAACTTGGGATATCTGTTTGTTTTTAATTAACAATTATCTTTTTAAAATATTTATTTATTTATTTATTCTGGCTGCACAGGGTCTTCCTTGCAGCACGCAGGATCTTCCTCGCGGCAAGCGAACTCTTAGTTGCGGAATGCACGCGAGCTCTAGTTCCCCCACTAGGGGTCGAACCCAGGCCCCCTGCATTGGGAGCGCGGAGTCTCACCCACTGGACCATCAGGGAAGTCCCATAATGATATTCTTTTTTTGTGTGTGTGTGGTACGCGGGCCTCTCACTGTTGTGGCCTCTCCTGTTGCGGAGCACAGGCTCCGGACGCGCAGGCTCAGCGGCCATGGCTCACGGACCTAGCCGCTCCGCAGCATGTGGGATCTTCCCGGACCGGGGCACGAAGCCGTGTCCCCTGCATCGGCAGGCGGACTCTCAACCACTGCGCCACCAGGGATGCCCCAATGATACTCTTTTGACATTCAGACTACCTGCCCTTTGTTGCAAAACTTCTATATAACCTGGCTCCCCACTTGCCTCCTTGGAGCAGTTCTCTCAGGGTTACTTGAGATGCTGCCTCTGGATTTGAAGTCCTAAAAGTTCCCACCAAATAAAACATAACTCTCAATCGTTAGGCTGTGAATATTTTTGAAGTCGACAAGACTCACGCTGCCCCTGGCTTGTGCTCACTTGTCCACTGCCCAGTCCGTCCCCCTGCGGCATCAGGCTTGCAGTCATCATCCCCATGACGTGATGGGCACATCACCTCCAAGCCAAACACCGTCCAACTCCCCACCGCTCAACTCCTGGACCCCATGCTCCCCCTCTGCCAGCGACCTCTGAAATCTGAAATCCACACATCTCCCTCCCTGCCCACAACCCCCAGTCCTCACAGTTCTCAAGACCCCCTCCCCTTGATCCCCCATATCGCCTCCATCGCCTCTTCCCATGCAGCTTCAACCCCACAGCCCTCCCTCCCTCCCTCCCTCCCTCTGTGGTACTTTCGCGGCACCCACAGGACAAAACCCAATTCTGCACAAAACCAACAGTCCACCTTACTCTGCCCTGAAGCTGGGTTCCGGGGGGTGAGGGGTAATCACAAAGCATGATGGTCAGACGGAGAGCCCTAGAATGCCGTGGGCTCCCAGGCTCACCGCGCTCGGCACCCCATCTCCTCCTCCAGCCCGGTGCCCAGGGGTGCCAGGGAAGGAAGTCCGATGGGCTGGGTAGGGTCTGAAACAGCCTCTCCCTGGGCGGGAAACTAGGGTAACTTCCAGCTGCCCAGAGCGGAGGCGGGCTGGTCCTCTCTCCTTTCCTCCTCTCCCAGAGGTCACTTCCCTCCCGAAGACTCCCAGAACTTCCAGCCTTCAAGCCTCCTCTTCACTCCATTCCTCTCCCAGCACGTTTACCTCCACCCAAGAATTCAGAAGATGTCCTGCCCAGGGACTGCAGGCAGAGACAGACCCTCCTCCCTCCATCCCCTCACCTGCAAGCTCACACCTTCACGACAAACCCCTGTGTTTCCCGATGAGCATTACAAAGCCCTTCATTATCACAGGAAGCCTGTTACCTAAGACACTACAGGGAAAGGGCCAGCTTTACAACAGGCCAACCTCACCTCTCCCACATGCTGGAAAACACCAAAGAACATTAACGCAGCACTCCCTGTAACCTGCTGTCTTTACCTAAGAGGTTCTGACTGAACGGGCCGGCGAGGCTTACCAAGTCTTCACCAACCGAGATCCACCTCCGTTGTCAAATTGTTTTACAAGGCAAAAAATTAAAAACTGTAACTTTCTTTTTATGCAGTGGGGGAGGGGAAACACAGGGAAAGGAAGGAGAGAAGGGAAGGAGTAGGGAGATGGGGGAACAGGTAGCACGGAGGAGAGAAAAGGAGTGGGAGGAAAAAGAAAGAGGTGGAGAGAAGAAGGGGGACGCAGTGGCGAGAGGAAGAAAGAAGCAAAGGAGAGAAGAAAGGAAAATTGAAAGCAAAAGTTCTCCAAGAGCGCCCTCTGGAACCAGAAAGCCTGCTGGCCCCTGTCTCTATTCGATTTCCCTATTTCGGACATTTCACGTGTGACCTTTTGTGTCTGGCTTCTTTCAACGAGTACACTGTTTTCAAGGGTCATCCATGCCATAGCATGTATCAGTACTTCATTCCTTTTTATTCCTGAACTATATATACTCCATGGTATAATATACCACATTTTGTTTACCCATTCATCAGTTGATAGACATTTGGGTTGCTTCTACTTTTTGGCTATTGTGAATAATGCTGCTTGGAACACTCCCATAAAGTTGTGTGTGTGGAATTATGTTTTCATTTCTCTTTACGTAACTAGGAGTAGAATTGGTAAGTCAAACAGTAACTAGTATGTTGAACCTTCTGAGGAACTACCAGACTGTTTTCCACAGTGCAAGCTTTCACCTTGACTGCAACATCATGAGGGACCCTGGGCCAGAGCCACCTAGCTAAGCTACTCCTCAATTCCTGACCCACAGAAATATGTGAAACTATAAATGTTTGCTGTTTCAAGCTGCCAAGGTTTGCGGAAGTTTGTTACACAGCGAGAGATAACTAACAGATGAGAATTAAACCAAGTTAGACACAAAAGGTGTTTAGGACAGTGTCAGCACATAATAAGTGCTCTATCAATGTCAGCTACTATTATCACAGTATCTTCCCACCACAGGACCTTTGCTCATGCTATTTTCACTGCTTGGAATGCTCTTTCCCTCCCCCCCTTCCTGCTATCTCCTACTTATCCTTCAGATTTCTGCCAAGACTACTTTCCCACAGAAACCTTCTTAGAAATGCCACTTCAGAGAATTCCCTGGTGGTCCAGTGGTTAGGACTCTGCACTTTCACTGCCAAGGGGCTGGGTTGGATCCCTGGTCAGGGAACTAAGCTCCCACAAGCCACGTGGCGTGGCCAAAGAAAAGAGAAAGAAATGCCACTTCAGAAATCCCCTTTACACAATCTCTTAGCACCCTGTACTTCTGTGAATATCAAACATAGTCATAGTTAAATCGTATTTTCAAGACATTTTTTCCTCTTCCGAAATATAAAAGAATCTCAACCTGGCACACCGCCCTACCCTCTGTACACACAACGATATCTCAAGAATACCTCTTAAAGGCCAACAACCCACCAGAAAAATGAGCAAAGACAAAAAACAGGTTGTTTGCAGAAAATGAAATAGAAAGGAGGCAGAGACTCATTCATAATTAAAAAGAAACAAAGTAAGATGAAATACCATTTTTTATGACTATCTGATTAACCATGATGAAAATGGTTGATCAAACTCAGAGACTGCCACTTCCCCACGTGGATGCTGGGCACTTAATGGGGGCAGGCTCTCTGGAGGGCCGTGCTGCGATGCACGCAAAATCCTAAATGCACGTTTCCTGTTAGCCCACAGACATGCAGGATAAGTGACCCAAAAGATGTACACGCAAGAACGCTGTTCCTTGGAGCACTGTTAAAAAGCAAAAACTGGAAACAACTTAAAGCATCCGTCAAGAGGGGACAGACAAAAAACAGAGGCTCTTTTTTGGCCACTGAGTGGCGAGTATGATGAACTCCCTGCCCTCATAGCTGCTACTTGCACAGCAACCCTGTCTGCAGGGGCAGTGCCTGCCTGCTCACTACATACCCTAATGAGGCCAGGTCCACACACCTACAATCAGAATCCAGGCTCCATCATTTTAATTTAGTTTCTCCTTTACATTACAGTAAGGCATTACACTGGTTCTTCTAAGATGATGTGTTTAGAGGGATTCGTTACCTATTAATTTCTGATTAATAAAGGAGGAACTACACAATGTTTGTTATAAAAAAAATGTCTGAGAACAGCTGGTTTAAATAAATGGAGATGATAACGATACAGCCAAACGAGTGACTATAGAGCCATTGCAAAGCATAAGGCAATATTCTATGTACTGTAATGAAACAATCATAAGTAGTAGTTAATTTTTTTAATGCAGATTAGGGTATATGGTATGGTCCCATTTGTGTATTTCTAGAAAAGGAATTATGTGCATAAAAACTTCCTGGAATGATTTTTTTTTAATGGTTAAACTGTACAGATGGACGAGTGATTGTTACCCTACGTTGACTATGCTTTGGTACAATTCCAAGTTTTACCATTTGCATGTGTTACTTTCATCATTTAAAACCCTAGTTAAATGAAATTATGAGAAGAGAAAAATCCACAATGAAGGAAGTTAAATAGGGTCAGAAAACAACACTACTGGATTGTAAACCCAAGGATGCCTGGTTTCCATGAGAGGACAGGCCACCCCACTCTGCACCTCCTTAAAGGTGAGGGTGGTAACAGTACCTGCTTGGCAGGATCGTGCTGAGAAAAAAGTGAGTTTCCAGAGCAGTGCCTGGAAGCCTGCCAAGCACAGAGCAACTACTCAATAAGTGTCAGCCGTTGCTAGGATCTGTGATGGCTGTCAACCTGACTGAGCCATGGGGTACCCAGATACCTGGCCAAACATTACTCTGGGTGTTTCCGTGAGGGCGTTTTCGGATGAGATGAAGATTTAAATCGGTAGACTGAGTAGAGCAGATTCCCCTCCATGATGTGGGCAGGCCTCATCCAATCCACTGAAGGTCTGAAGAGAACAAAAAGGCTGACTCTCCCTCGAGTAAGACAGAATTCCTCCTGCCTGACTGCTCTCCAGCTGACATCAGCTTTTTCCTACCTTTGGACTCAAACTGAAATACTGTCTCTTCCTAGGATGGCGAGCCTGCTAATCTCTGGACTGGAATTACACCACTGGTTCCCCTGGATCTCCAACTTGCCAACTACAGATCTTGGAACTTGTTAGCCTCCATAATTGTGTAAGCCAATTCCTTATAGTATGATATATATATGTAATATTTTATATATATATATATATATATATATATATATATCTCCTGTCGGTTTTCTCAGGAAAGCCCTAATACAAGATTTATGAAATTTGATTTGTTCCAGGTCTAATTACAGTTACAAAGTTTCTGTTCATAATAGTTTCACTTGATTTGCTCAAGTCTGTCAATGTTCACACAAGATCAGACGTCAGAGAAGAAAGTCAAGTTTCTCTGGGCCGTGAGTCCCAGAGTCACCAGTGAACTGTGCGGCTGGGAGAACATCCAAACCCAGCTGCAAGGCACACCCAGCACCCTCTCTTGCTGAATCCCTGGGAAGTCCCTACAGCAAACCTCCGCAGAGTGGGACAAACAGGGTGCTGACGGCAGAGGCCCACATCTGGCCGCTCCAGTCCCACTAGAGAGCATCTTGAACGAAGTGTGTGTGAAGTGACACTTGCTCTAATACTTGCAAAACAAATTAATGTAAATCCGTTATGAAAACTTGGCATCTAAAAGAACACCCTTAGGAATACTATTTGTGGCTGGGACCAAAGCACCCCTGATCAATTCTTTAATAAGATTACTCTTTACTTTTCTTGCAATTTATTATTTGCCAGCTTCCTAAAATGGTTTAAAGTAGGCAAGGGCTAACACCGATACATTAGGTGCATTAAAAACCTGCTTCAAATTCAGAACGAAACCAATTAGGAGGATAAAAATATAGCAGGCACCTGCAACTGTAACCTCCCAATCACATGTCAAGAATCTTACTAATACATTTTAACTCAATTTTACAGCATATGTCAAAACCTTGTGTGATAAACATTCTACCCACTCACCTAAGGATGAGAAATGGAGAAGCAAGGTCAGCTGGTAACTCCCAATCTCCTTTACAGCATGTTTAAAAGGCAAATGCGAATGTTTTGTGTTTTGCTGAAGATTAAGTGTTACCTCTAAAATCAGCATAACAAGGTCCTCCTCCTGCACTGCATTTGCAAAAACAAACCAACTGCTAAATAGGGGCCATTCCACTGAGAGAAGAGGCAAAGAACATTTCTAAATGATAAATTTGAAAAAAACTTGTAATTCCCGAGATTCTAATTCACGTTTTCTCTCTCTGTGAAAGAAGAGATGTTTCACTGTCCATTCTTTTCTGTTTCACCCAGCCAAGTAAGTACCATTTACATCATATATTTTCAATGGAAAACACAGTAAAAGTTTTATTCTAGACAGGAACTGACAAGCAAGATTTTACATTCAATTCATAAAAGAAGTCCATAATACTTTAATTTGAGCATGTTTTCAGAGGACAAATCATCAACTCTGATGGCTTTAAATCAGTGACAGAAAAGGAACAAATCTGAAATGGTGGCCCTGTGATGACAAGGACACCAGACAGGACAGTTCCCGTAAGCATAGTGGCAGCAATCCTGTCCGGGGTCACAGCGAGTCATTTCCACCGCTGCCCACCTCCAGGGCTCTGAGGGAGAGGCCAGAGCTCATCTATGGACACCAGCAAAAAGCTGGCCTCGAACAGATGCCAGTTGAACAGAATTATTGAACAAGCCTGAAAATACTTTAAATATACAGACACACACACACACACACACACACACACCCCACAGCATCTCCATTATCTCCCATCCAGAGTCTCATCTGTCTTGAAACCTAAAACTGAATAGAACAGGGCAAGAGGAGCTCATGCCGCTGAGGAACTCACTGGTTTGTGGCCCAGCAGATTGTGAGTAACAGCATATAGACAGGACAGAAACCAGATGGGTCATCAATCATCAGACTCTGATCAGCCTGGAGGAAGCGAGGAGAAACGTCAGCCCCACATCAAGAGACAAGCCAGAGCAGAACTGATTAGCAAGCTCGCCGTCACCGGGGTGTGGATGGAGGTACAGGGCCAAGCACATTTAGTGCAGAAAAAAAGAAAAGTGGGGCAGAAAAGAGAGAAGGAGCGGGGGAGACACCCTGCCTGACCCTGTTCTTCACCTGAAAAATTCCTTGCTGACCCAGACACCAGGTGAAGCTTTAAGAAACCAGGATAGGACACAGGATCAGGAAAATCAGTAGGAGAGGCCAGAAGGGGCCTCAGAGATTGTGGTCAGTCACTGCAGAGAATTTCAAAGAGCAAGGTGGTGGAGTCCAGAAGCCCGGTCCCAACTCAGACCCACTGCTCATGGCCCTGCAGGGGTCACCTGCCTCCCCTGAGCCTGGATGAGGGGCTGAGGGGTGAGCAGCCTCCGAGGTCCCTCTGCTCTGCCTGTCAATAACTCGATACTGCAATTCCCCACCCCAGGTCCAAGGACAACCCGCCAAGCCGAACAGAACAGGAGAGAAACAACTTTCCCCGTGGCCTTTTCACCCTTCTGGCCGCAACTTTCACAAAGAAAAGCAACAGCGGACATGCCGGGCAAACACACTTACCACGTGAGCTTGTCCGAATGAGCCTGCCTGGGCAGAGTCTTGGCAGAGGCTGGGCCCTCACGGGCTGCTCAAACCGAAATACCAATGCCATGTGCAGAGGGAAACTCCAACGGCAGTTCAGAGCGAACAGCGATCCCCCATCAGAACCCAACCCAGGCAGCACCTCAGCACAGCCAGCTTCTGCACCTACTCAGCAGTTCTCTGAGCTTGCTTGTTGGGGCAAATCCTAAGACTGCTCGCTGCCCTGGAAGTACAATGGGTTACGTAACTAGAGGCAGCATGGGCACCCTATCGGCTCATCTTGTTAAACTGCCCCAAGAAGAAAATGACGCACCCCAAAATGTGATATCTCTAGGTTGAGGATAAGAGGAGGGAGAGGGGGAGCAGGGCTTTGTGACGGGCATTTGGGCTTTGCCTAAAAATTAAAGAGGAACAAAAAGCTTGCTGTTCATCTCAGCGCTCCCCAGGAACTGTGGGTGGCATGGATTTATTAGAGGCCGGGTGCCAAACGGTCTCCCAGGACTGCACTTGGCAAAGCCCTTGGAGTCCACATACGCATTCTCGGAGAAACTCCAGATCTCTGGGAAATGTTTTCTGTTTTGTGTCTTCCTCTCAGTGACCGACAAATGAGACTTTAACCTGAGCGTGTTCTGCGTTGTCGGGCTGCACCTTAAACACGTAACCGTGTCTCTGTTTACGCTCCTGTTTACCAAGCCACTGCCAAACATGACAGCACTGAGCTGCTTCTCAGCTGTCCTATGGTGCTTGCTACAGATGTTCCCGCAAAGAACCCCCAGTTACCATGCCCCATAGCCTCTGAAGTTTCAGCACTGCAATTCTGCCATTACTTTGCCCTCGGCTGTCATGTTCAAAGCGAAACGACTTTAGCAAGCTAAATGTTTCCCGGATTTCACTGGCACAGATGCCACTAGAATCCCAGCGATTAGCTCACGTGTTTAGACAAATGAAGATGCAGTTGGGACACTGCCTCCTCCGAGAAGCCCTCCTAGTCTCCCGGATCCTTTCCCCTCCAAGGCTCACCCAGGCACCCTCCTTGATGCTCTCCCGTGTGCTGTGCTTATCACTGGTGTAACCATTCTGCACAGCCTATTTCCACTCACTCATCTACGTCCCCACCCAACTGGACAGTATTCCTTGGTGGGGGGTGGGGGGCAGGTGGCAGGGAACGCATACCCCGGGGGTCATGACCTACACGCAAGCCCCGCCCCTTAGAGCTCAGGATCTTAGGCCAGATGCTGAACCTTTCCTGATTTAGTCTCTTTACCTGTAAAAACAGGACAACAGTCTCCATTTAATGGGGATGCAGTACTAATTAAATGACACAACTCATTCATTCAGCAAATGTTTACTGAGCACTGGCCACAGGCAGGCGCTCTTTCAGACACTGGGACTCGGTGGTGCACAAAGTCCTTGCCCTTAGCGAGTTTCTATTCTACTGTAAGTTTGGTCAACGAAATACAAACATGTAGTACTCACGGCTAAGTATGGGGAGACAGCTAAAGCAGGTAAGGGAGATGGGGAAGGGGGGTGTGGACCACCCTCTATGCAGGGGAGTCACAAAAGGCCTCTAAGGAAATGCCATTTGGAGAAAGTAAAGAAGGAATCAGGAGGACATCTAGGGTTAAGGCGATCCAGGTGCTGAGCAGCAGCAAGAACAAAGGCCCTGAGGTGGGATGTGCTGGGTGTATCCAAGAATTAGTGAGGAGGCCAGTGTGTCCGGAATGGAGTGAGTGAAGAGGAGATAGGTCAAAGGGGCACAGGCAGCTCTGTCACTTAGGCCACGGTCAGAAGGGAGCCCGCTGGAGGTTTGGAGCACAAGAGTTAAACCACCTGACGTTGTATTTAAAAAGCCACTCTTTTGGCTGGGCAGAGATTGGATTGCACAGAGGCAAGAAGGGAAACAGGAGGCCCAGTTAGGAGCCCACTGCAATGATCCGGGCGTGAGATGAAGGTGGCTTGGACCAGGGTAGTTACTGTGGGGCTGGTGAGAACCAGTCAAACTCTGGACACACTGGGAACAAAGAGTCAACAGACTTCCCAGCAAACCAGGGTCTGAAAGAAATACAGAGGTCATGAATGCTTCCAAGGCTTCTGGCCTGGGCAACTGGAAGGATGTAAGTACCATTTAGAAAGACTGCAAAGAAAGCAGGTGGAGGGGGAAATCAGGAGTTCATTTCTGGCCAAGTTAGTCAGAGATGCCCAACAGGCGTCCAAGTGAAAGTGTTGTTATGTGGAGTCAGACCGACACATCTGGCCTTCGGGGCAAAGGTCCAGTCTGAGGACAGGAACTGGAAAGTGCTCAGCGTAGAAGCAGATTCTAAATCCCGGAGCCCGCGTGAGATCACTTAGGGCGTGGGTTACCCGAGAGAGCGAAGGGCTGAGCCCCGGGGCCCCCAAAGTTCCCAGAGGGGAGCAGCTAGCAAGGTCGGGACCCAAAGCCAAGGGAGGACCGTATTTCCAGGAGAAGGGGGTGGTCGGCCGTGTCAACTCCTGCTGAAAAGGCTAAGGATGGACCCCTGAACCGAATGAGGCCGTCAGCACTGGGGGCACGGTGGGGTCACAAGCCTGCTCGCGGTGGACACAGGAGAAAAACAGGAGGAAAAACAGAGCAAACCGAAGAGCAGAGACACAGGCGCTAGCTGCAGGGAAAGCAGAGCAAAGAAGGATTCTTTTTAAGAAGGGAGCGACGATAGCATGCTTTTGTGCTAACAGGGAAGATCCAGGCACAAGGAGAAACGGATGGTGTAGTAGAGAGAGGGCGGGGGCCGGAAGCGTGTCCTTCAGGGCAACAGGCAAGCAGCAGTAGGATTTAGTGCACACGTGGAGGGGAGGCCCCTGGTGCCATCGGGAGCTCAGGGGGTCAGCACCCAGGCATTCGGCTGGGATCCCGGCACCTCCAAGTCCCTCACACCCAGGAAGCTCTTGACGTGGGGTGGGGCTGGGGGCCCTCAGTGCCTAACTGGAGAGAGAACAGGGGAAAACTACACACCATTCCCACTCAGAGCCCCCTCCTGTGAGGGCTCCAAGCAGTTGTCTCAATGATCCCTTGAGGAAAGACACAAACGAGAGCTCCGTTACAATGTGCCTGAAGAGCAGATGTTGCCAGTGCGCTGGGGGATGAGCGCCCTGTTCTCGAGACACTGGGAAGGCATGACTGACAAAACTCGACAAAGTTTTTGTCTGTGCAAAACTTGACAGTGTACAAACGGTGCTGCAGGGAGTTCCCCATTGCTGCAGCCCACAGCATCATGGCATGTTATTTCCATTACACCTATCTTATGTCTGAAGAAACTGAGCCTCAGAGAGAGGGGCAGGGGGCCAAACTACACTGAGCCCCGCTACGGGCCAGGGACGCTGCTCAAGGTTCAGTGATCCCGTCTTTAACCTTCACGACAGTTCTATGAGGCGCTGTCTTCATCTCAGACAAGTCAGTTCTGGATGGCCAGTCTCACGATCCCAAAGCTCAGACTCTTTGCACTTCGGTAGCCCCTCCCCACTCTCCACATCCCTCCCCGGGACCCACTCCTACGGCCCCACCCTTCCCCGGCCCTCACTGACTTCCCCCGTCCCTGGCAGGGAGAGGCGCCCTTACCAGTGATGGTGCAGGCATCCCGGTACCCTCTGCAGCCGGGAGCATCTTCCACAGCCTCGCTTACATAGTGTTCCTCAGGGATGCCCGGGCTGCAGGCTAGGACTGCATGGTTGCACGCCTCCGAAGGGGGCACGGAGTTGGCCAAAGTGTCGTCGTGCAGAGCTGTGGCGTCCAGCTTGGCAGGTTTCACGGGGAGGTGCCCACTGCCATCGGGGACCCCGCTGCCGGAGTCAGGGGCAGTCGGGCAGACGGCCCCCAGGAGGTCTGGCACACCAGCAGCGGCTCCTCACGGGGAATCTATGGGACAATCCAGAGAGAGGAGCTCAGTGACTTAGAGTCTCTGAAAAAAAAAGAACAGAATCTTCAGAAAATAAGGACCCCGAGATGATGTGGGATCAGACTGTAAATTCTGTTTCCTTCAAGCCAAGGTACTTCCAATTGAATTCTTCAGTTTCGATAAAAGAACTGCAAGTGAAGTTCCATTCACCCAATCAGGTCCCAGTGCAGAACAAAATACAGAGGGTGTGGCTTCATTTACTACCTGAAACCTGTCTTGAAGCAGCTCTAAGCAAATCAACAGACTGGACCACAGCTAAAATGATGGCACCTACCCTGAAATGAGCACACCCAGGTCACCTGGCAGCCACGTGGAGTGTGGGAAGAGCTATGCACGAGCATCCTGGGGAAGACATGCACCCCTCTAAAAAAAAGCCATCTTTTTTTTTGTATATTGAATTATGTAAGATGTGATACCTCTCTTAAACCCTTTCCAACCACCGTATATTCTCAACTCTCCAAGAGCTTGAAGGCATGCCGCAACCTTAAGCTACAGCATGAAGTTAGAAGACTTCTTTAAGAATATGATGCAAACTACAGACCTTATGCCAAAAAAAACACACGCAGGTTCAGGAAAATCAGCCCATTCATAGGCTCTCAGGAATCTAAGGGCAGCAGGTTAAGGGTCTGGGGACTAGCAGGTCACTCTCTCTAGGGGCCATTCCAGCAACATCAGCCTGACCCAGGGTCCACACCCCCGCGTAAAATCTGGATGGGCCTAAAAAATACCTGCTAAAAAAGGGATGGTGCATGGCAGAGGCTACTGAGAACCCCACTTGGTTCCATTAACAGCAAACCTACATGCAAGAGATGTCTCCACACGGTTCAGGAGAGCGCTACTGCCTTAGACATTAACTTTCAATTCAGCTACGCCCCTTTCCTCCCAGCCCACCTCCACATACCACATACTGTAGGTATGCACACATATACCCAGAAAAAATGCCAAACATGACCATTATGAACAAGACAGAAAGCCTGAGAAACATTCTTCAGCAGGACAGTTCTCAAAGTGTGGCCTGAGAACCCCTGGGGTTCCCTGAGACCAGTTTAAACGGTCTGCAAGGTCAAAATGATTTTCTAAGGTACTTTCACTATCATTCTCTCACAGATGGTACGATGGAGCTCTCCAGAGATTTCCATGATGTGTGATGA
The DNA here is from genome assembly GCF_003676395.1 of Aethalodelphis obliquidens. Lineage (NCBI taxonomy): Eukaryota > Metazoa > Chordata > Mammalia > Artiodactyla > Delphinidae > Aethalodelphis > Aethalodelphis obliquidens. The sequence goes on from NW_020838056.1 coordinate 256,624, forward strand.
TACCTTTGTTCTGAAGGTTAACGAAGGGAATGTGTACTTCTGAATCCTTGTGGTTTAAAATTTTCTGTTTTGATTTCTAATACAATATATGTAAATCAAGGTGACACACATGAACAAAAGCTCTTTGGGATCGTCAATCATTTTCCTGGGACCAAGAAAGTTTGAGAATTATTGTTCTAGTAATGATATATTTATAGTTCATTTTTTTTTTACATAAGAAAAAAAGAGAAAAAAGAGGAAAGTTAACAGAGATTTACTCAACATGGTGCAGTCAGTGATGAAGGGAAACTACAGCCCTCAATATGAAGTTATTTACCAAAATACACCAAGAGTTCCTATTGTAAATGATGATAAACTCCCTGCCCTCATTAAAATGAACACACAAATATAAAGTAGGAAGAGGTGCGGGAGCCTGTACATCCCTGGTGAAAAGTGATAGGGAACCAGAGATAAAAAACAGGATTGTATCAACAACATCTCCTCAGTGATTCAAGTACAGGCAAACGGAGAAGCTGCCCAGTAAGAAAAAGCCTGGAATTCTCAAGAACTCCCAAAATACTGTGGGCAGCAGAGGCCTGAGGGCGTGGACTAGAAGACCTTCCAGAAGGGAACCAATTAAGCTATTGTTATAGGGTACTCTGAGATATTTAAAAACATAACGACCCCACTCTTCCCGAGGAGCTGCAGGTACTCGGACCACACCTTGTGAGCTATCACTATTAAACAGATGGACAAAAAGAACTCAGAGGGGGGGAATACAAGCTAAGTAGGCACGGCAGTGAAATTAAACCAGGGACACTTAAAAGAAGAAAAATGGGCAAAGGATATGAAGATTCTCTCCCCTCCCCAAAAAAGAAGTATACAAACACACACACCAAACATTTTCAGGACCCTTAATTGTGATCCAAAAAAAATCTCTTTATCAGACTGACAAAGATTTAAAAACTATAACAATGCTCAATTTGATAAGACTTTTAAGAAACTTATAGTGGAGAGATGGGTAATAAATTCAGAAGGGCAGCTTGGCTAAATGCATGTGGCTTTTTGGCCCGAGGATGCACAGACCAAGGGCGCTTATCACAGTGAAAGGCTAAGAACAAGCTAACACGTAACGGAGAGTATGGAGCCAATTACGGTGCAGCCACAGAGATGTGAACTCTGCCGCTGCTAAAAGGAAGTCTCAGAGCAGATATGAATTGATCAGCGTGGAAGGATGCTCTACGCAGAGAAATGGCAGGTAATGAACATGGGCTCTAAAAGGTTTTGAAAACTCATTAATGGATTGGACCCTCATTCGAATTTTCTTTAATCTGTACTTCCACGCAGTCTATAGGATCCTTACACAAAAGTTTGAAATAGTTTCTCCCTTTGTAAAATGCCATTGTCCCCCTGAAATCAATAGGGTTTTTTTCATTGAAATATAATTGACATACCATATTTTGTTAGTTTCAGGTGTACTACATAGTGATTTGACATTTGCATACGTTATGAAATGATCACCGTAAGCCTAGTACCCATCTGTCCCCACCAATCAACGTGGTTTTTAAAACAAAGGGTCAAAAACATAAAGATTTCTTAAAGAGAACTTCAATCATGGATTTTACAACGTTTGCTTTCATTTTCTATAAAATGAGGGAGTTGGCCTAAATCCCGATCACCAGCCCCAAATCACTACGGTCCCTCCTCCTAGTACCTTTGCTTCAACTTACAGCTCTCACACACTAACTCAGAAACACAGCCAAATAGTTCAAGTAAGTGCAAACAGTTTCTCAAAAAAACAAATTTTAGAGACACCAGCCCGTGCTCACTCAAGCCTCAAGGGGAACTCAAGCAACCACATTCAAGTCCAAAGTCCCCTTTTTATGGGCATCAACTGGCAAAGCCTTCAAAAGTTTGAGAAGCCCTCTTTTTCTTTTTTTTAAAGTAGAACAAAACTACTCCAATTGATTTTTTTTCATCTCAAACCCCAGTTAAAATAATTAAGCACACAGATGTGTATATTCACATGCATACCAACTTGAAGTCCATCATATCCCATGATTTGTGAATTTTAATTCTCACCGTATGCCTTTTTTGCCAAAACAGTATTTTTGTTTTATTGTGGTTAAAAACAAACACATAACATGAAAGGTACCATCTTAACCATCTTTAAGCTCAGGAGTGTTAAGTACATTCACACTGTTGCACAACCCATCTCCAGAACACTTTGCATCTTGCAGAAATGAAACTCTGTATCCGTTAACCAATAATGCCCCACTTCCGCTCCTGCCAGCACAGGGCAGCCACCAGTATGCTGTCTATCTGTATCTCTATGAACTCACTGCTCTTAGTGCCTCCTATAAGAGGGATCCTACTGTATTTCTCTTTTAGTGACTAGCTTACTTCACTTAGCATAATGTCCTCAAGGTTCATCCATGTTGCAGCATGTCAGAATTTCATTCCTTTTTAAAGCCTGGATAATATTCCACTGCACTGAGAAACCCTTCTTGAAGTAAAAAGATCAATCTTTAGCCCATGAAAATCTAGTGGGAAATAATCTAAATCTCTGTCAATACAAAAGCAGTTTATAAATTATGGCCCGCCCAAATCACTGGATTTTATAAAATAAAATTATCCACATAAGGCACTTACATCCATGCCAGGTACATATCACATTCTCAAAATAATCATTATCATTGAAAGTATCATTTCCAGACTCTCGGAATCAGGCACCTTTCTGGACTCTCCGCCAACATCCATACGCCAACATTTCCAAACCTATTATATCACGAAACCTTTTGCCCCAGTATACCTGGTCCCATGGCATTTATTTCATGGAACAGACTTTGGGGAAAGCTTCTCTGTATTTGGCAAACCTCCATGCCTTCATCACCCCCTGTCCAGGACTCATCTCTCCCACAGGCTGTGGGAGCTCCTTGAAAGCATGGGCTGGCCCTAGCACCTGTTAGTTACTGAGTAAATATCTGCAGAATAGATAATAATGAATGAAACAAGGGGTTTGGTCCAAATGACCTGAGGATTTCCTGAAGCTATGAAGCTGTAGTTCTATGATCCATACGGGAACCAAAGGGTCCAAACTCCCAAATTACACACAGCTAACCCTGAAGATTCACAGAAGTCAATGGGGAAACTTTCTGAAACACTCCTGAGGTGTTCCAGGGATGCAGACCACCTCCCATGGGCCCTTCAGAATGGCCTCAAATGAACCGCACTTCATCCTGTCCAGTACAGATCAACATACACCAAATGTGATGTCACGATTAAACGTGTAAGATCATCCGTATACAATAATTCAGGAATCAGGAAGCCTCATTTATAGACCACTCAAAATCTGGGTTGCAAGTCCCTCATCCAGTTTCTAGAAGAAAGAGTCACAGCAGGTACCCTCTGAGGAGACCCAGGGACCGTGGAGTGCTGAGTGGTTCTCAGAAGGACATCGTTAAGGACTCAGTTTCCTAGGACAACTGTTTATCAGTGTTTTTATTCATAATGCATCTTTTCTGCTGATAACTCAGGATCTCTAACAGCTCAAGGATCAGAAATAAACGGAGCCAGGCATCCGATCAGACTCGCAGAGGAGGCAAGCATCCACTGTGGGAGAGACCGCCTAGCACATGGCCTCAATGACCCCAAAACATCGTTTGGGGTGAAGAGGAGAGAGATGAGTTCCTGTAGGTCTCCAGCCTCAGTTTCCTCCTCTCTGAGGTAATAATACCCACACCTCTCGGACTGTTAAACTGATTACGGACACAGATGCAAATAATGTACCCAGCACAGCGCTAAGCACACAGCAACCCTCCAAGTTCACACACTCTCAAAGTGGTCACCTCCCCCTCAAAATGATTCATTTACTGTCTAAGAGAAGTGACCCTTGCATGTTCCTAAATTTTCACAATTTCCCACACCAGTATTCTGTAAGGCAGTGCACAATTGTAAAATCTTAACAGTATCAACTTTTGTTGAGACTTATGGTGTGCGCCAGATACTATGTCAAGTGCTTTGGAACCTCTAACTTCTACCACCTGCCGCTGGTCACCTCTCTCTTAGCTGCGTACTGTTACCAGTTCCATTTTACAGCCGAGGACAAGAATGCTCAGAGAGGTTCAGTAACTTTCCAAAGGTCACAGAGCCAGCAGGAGGGGGAATCCAGGTCTGAAGTGAGATAAGTGATGGGAACCCCATGGGAAAACGATCCTTGGCAACTGGTTACTGCCCCTCACTCTAATGTACGCAGGCATTTCCAAGGCTTCACACGGGGTTCAGGAACAAAGCAGCCACAGCCCCGGATGCTCTCTGGCTCTGGCCAACCCTGGCACACCAAGCAAAAGGCTTCTTTCAGGCAGAGGGAACAAACGAGGCTTAAGCAAAGTGAGAGTGGATGGCCCTGAGAGATGAAAGCGCCTCTGTCTTATCGATTCTGCTTGGGGAGCCTTTGGGAAGGAGAGATTTTTCTTCGCAGAGGAGTGAGAAATTCTGCAACCTGGTCAAATTTTCAGCAAAAGAGGTACCAGGAAAAGAAGCAGGAAATGGTACCCAAGGAGGCAGGCTGTTTTGCATTTGAGCTGAGAGGGATCTCCTGCCTCTCGCCTGGGGCCCTTGGCCCAGGTCCGGTGCCTCACTCTTCTCAACTGTGATCAAGATTCCAGCCCCTAGGCTGTCAAAGAGTACTGACCAAGCTGCTCAAGGCTAATGCAGTTTGCTGCTGACAGAATACATGTGTGCACGATTTCCTTCCCCTCCAGTATGGGATTTTTGTGGTTCAGAACCTGAGCAAAAACTCCAAGAGCTGTGTGACACTGAGGGGATGGTGTCACTCCTCTGGGCCTCAGCCACCCCATCTGAACAAAGAAGAGACTGAATGAGCAACAAAAAGCCAGTGGCCTTGCAGATAAGCCATGCCAGGAACCCCAAGTGCAGGCAGGTGGAGCTGCAGGAGGGCTTCTGTGTCCTAGTCAGCCCTTCCCCCACTGCCCCAGTGCTATTAGCATGAACCCTCTGCCACCCACGTGTAGGCAACTTCTGGCAGGAGAGCCAAGTGATACTGTGCAGACAGAGCTGCCCTTTGTGAACACAGATCACCTGTTTCCCAAGGGCTAAAGGAGGAGCTTCCTCCAGGACAAACTCAGAGGCTGTCAGGAGAAAACCAGAACAGAGCTTCGGGGTTGGCGGCCCAACAGGTGACAAGGAGAAGCCCGTGCTGGGTGACCCCCCCTCCATGGTCAGCCAGGTGCCTGCGCTTTCAAGGTTTATGTTTGGGGGGCAGAGGCAGCCAATGTATCTGGGGGACTGGCTTACTGTCACAGTTCAGCAATTCTGAACAAACAGGTCCCAGTGCAGCAAAAGTTTTCAAAGAGGGACAAATTGTTCTCCAGGGTCATATCAGCCCTCTATTGCTATTGTGACAAACTGCCACAAATTTAGTGGCTTGAAATAGTCATTTTTCAAGTCACAGTCCTATAGGTTAGCAGTCTGACACGAGCCTCGCCGGGCTCCAGCGGAGGCGTCAGCAGGGCCGCGCTCCTTCCTGGAGCTCCGGGGAAAAATCCGTATCCAGGTTTATTCAGGTTGTTGGCAGAAATCAGTTACTTGTGGTTGCAGGACTGAAGACCGTACTTCCACGCTGGCTGTTAGCCGGGGGCTGGTCTTTGTTCCTAGAGGCTGCCCGTGTTCCTTCTCCTCCTTTCCTCCTTTCCATGGGCTCCTAGAGGCCTCTCTCCAGTCCCTGCATGCGACCCCTACATCTCAGAGCCAGCAAAGGCATGTCGAATCCTTCACACACTCTATCTTCTCCTTCTGCTGCATCTTTCTAGTCTCCTCTTCTGTCCTTTTCTGTTTTTAAGGGCTCAAGTGATCACACTTCAGATAATCCAGGACAATCGCCCTATCTTAAAGTCATGTGACCAATAGCCTTAATTCAACCTGCACAGTCCCCTCATAGCAGTACCTAGATCATTACGTGACTGACGAACCAGGCGACAGGAGCCTTGAGAGAACAACTTCAGAATTTTGCCGCCCACAAGGGCCTTCGGTTCTAAAGGCACGGTATGCCTTAGAAGCCCCCATTAGCCCCAAGCCTAGTGAGAAGGCAGACGAGGGTCAGCCCACAGCCTCCCAGGCCCTTTCAGCCCCAGAGCAAGATGACTCAGATCCAACGATGGGTACCACACAGGACTGGGTTTAGTCCCAGCCCAGCCACCCACTACTGACTGCAGTCCCGGGTCAGGTTCCAAGACGTCCCATCTATAAAATGTGGGTATGACCAACGGTTGACAAGCTGCCGGAAGAAGCAGACACAATGAAAGGAAATGGGCTGCCAGGCCTAGGACGGCAGGCCTGAGACCGAATCAGAAGTCTGCAGACCCGCCTTAGGGATCACAAGCATTTAGCACCTGGACATGCAATGGAGGCGCTTTTTCACCACATTGTTTCTATCTTGGGAATAATCACATGAGGCCAAGGAACTTGCAGGCTGTGGATAGTCCTAAAGGAAAAGAGCCATTTGAAATCAGGGTGAGCACCCCAGAACCTTGATACCTGCTTGAGGCCGACACGCTCGCAAAGGATCTTGACTAAGGCATGACTAGCACCCGGGTTCCCCCCTCTCTGGCCAGGGCTATTTGCTTTGATGCTATCTTACAGCTACTTCTCTGAGCAAACGGCTGCCTGCTGACATGGTGATAAGACGAACATGTGCTTTTTGAAAGTGCAGAGAGCCCCAGCACTCCTTGCAAAATGAGCTACAGGTCTGGCACTGGGCTTGTTCATTTACATGCATGATCTCGTTTAAGGATCACAACCTATGAAGTAATATCCGTATCTGCTTTTTACAGGAGAGAAAACAGGCTCAGAGAGATTAAATTACTCACCCAGGATGTGAACCTAGATTTGAATGGCTCCAAAGATGTTGCTGTATTACAGTTCTGAGTGTATTGTGCTTATGTGCTTCAAGTTGTTCGAAGTCCAGTGGAGAATCAGATATTTCATGGGGTCCTCGACCAATGATCATTCTCCTGCATCTAGCCACTGTCTCTCAAAACAATGCTCTTGCCATAACAGAGGCAAAGGAACTCAAAGTGAAGACCCCACTGAGACCACTCAAGCCTGTATAAGAAATATGCACACCCCGAATTCAAAAAGAGTCATGTACCAAAATGTTCACTGCAGCTCTATTTACAATAGCCCGGAGATGGAAACAACCTAAGTGCCCATCATCGGATGAATGGATACAGAAGGTGTGGCACATATATACAATGGAATATTAGCCATAAAAAGAAACGAAATTGAGCTATTTGTAATGAGGTGGATGGACCTAGAGTCTGTCATACAGAGTGAAGTAAGTCAGAAAGAGAAAGACAAATACTGTATGCTAACACATATATATGGAATTTAAGAAAACAAAATGTCATGAAGAACCTAGGGATAAGACAGGAATAGACACAGACCTACTGGAGAACGGACTTGAGGATATGGGGAGGGGGAAGGGTGAGCTGACAAAGCGAGAGAGAGGCATGGACATATATACACTAACAAACGTAATGTAGATAGCTAGTGGGAAGCAGCCGCATAGCACAGGGAGATCAGCTCCGTGCTTTGTGACCGCCTGGAGGGGTGGGATAGGGAGGGTGGGAGGGAGGGAGACACAAGAGGGAAGAGATATGGGAACATATGCATATGTATAACTGATTCACTTTGTTATAAAGCAGAAACTAGCACACCATTGTAAAGCAATTATACCCCAATAAAGATGTTAAAAAAAAAAAAAGAAATATGCACACCCCAAACAGCCCAAAGATGGGGGTCTGACCTCCAGGGCCATGTAGGGCTGGCGGACAGCTGATGGGCGACTGTGCAGGTCTTCTCCTCTCCTACTTCTCCATCATATCACTCCCCACTTCATCTGACTTTTCTGGCCAACGGGACAAGGGGCTAAGGAGTAGAAAAGATCATGTAAGAGTTGAACAGCTGGAGGAGGAGGAGATGAGTTGCAGTTTTGCAGCAACGGTGTCAGGAAAGAGCAGGACCGCCAAGAAGCAGCCACTGGCCCTACAGGACGATGCTGCTCTCTGTGGGCTTTCACACGCGTAACGCCATTTGTCCCGTAAAATAAATCTATGCCATAGCTTGGTAGAACCGTTCTCATTCTGTGAGGTGGGGAAAGGTTAAGCGACTTGCTCAAAGTTTTCTCTCAGATAATGGCAGAAGCATCTCAGATAATGATGGGAAGCATTTCTTATTTACTCAAAAATGTCAACTACTGCTATACCATGCTGCAAGAGGAAGGAGCATCTTGGGAGAGGGCATGTGTGACCACCCACAGAATGAGGAAGAATACTCAGAGGAGCTGATATCAGCAACTACAGCCAGAAAGTCGGAGCCACGTGAGGTAACCAAAGGCACAGGAAAGGAGATGCCATATGGTCTCCAGGACGGCAATCAGGGCTCTCTCTGAAGTCCTATGAGCACGCCTGAGGGTTCCTAAAAAAGGAGAGGCCAGGACAGCTGGAGACTAAGGCAGATACTGTCAAGGTTTCCACTAGGATGACTGAAGGGAAGAACTTGAGCACGGAATGGGGGCTGCACGGGTGTGCCCGTCACATATGCCCAACACCTGCGCCTGTCACTTGTGTCTGTCACGTCTGCCTGACCCGGACACCTGACGGGTGTGCCCATCACGTGCACGGCCCCCATCACGTGCGCCCGTCATGTGCCCCTGACCCGGGCACCGGACAGGTGCGTCAGTGCTCCCATCATGTGCGCCCAAGATGAGTGTGGTGCCCTCACATGTGTCTTTCCTCCCTTGCTCTCTCTCTCTCCCAGGCTCTCATGCCCAGGCACACACAAGCACCCACGGACACCAACATACACGTGTGAAGTAAATGCCATTCTTAAGGCCATACTGTTCTCTAGCTCTGAAGGTGAATCCCTCCGATTTTTTTTTTCTAATCAAGAATCACTCAAAGAAAATTTCCATCACTCAAGTCAAGTGGAGAAAAATGCCTCCGACCCAGCTTAGTCCCATAACTCAGCCTTCTCTTTCTAAACTGTGCTGAGGACAGAAGCAAACCCACCAATACAAGGCACTGCCCCCCGCAGATACCTACGAAGTAAGGACAAAGCCCTTTCATCGGTCAGGTCTCACTGAATGAAAAGTGTCATGTGACCGAATTCCCCGGTTGCCAAAAATAATTCTGCTACAACCCAGAGCACAGAAGTGCCCAGCCACGCTGCCTTCTGCAAACCCAGTGCCCTCTTCCAGAATAAGGAAGAAAGGAGAATAAAAAGGCAGCGCGCTCTGGCAGCCTTACGTAACAGTCCCTGTCTCTCCGGCTGGCAGCAGCAGATTTATAATGTGCCATAAATAGCTCCCTCTCCGGGGAAAGGAGACCACGCTGTGAGGCTGAGCTGCAGAGCCTCACTGACAGCCTGCCTCTCCTCTTCCATCCCCAATGGAACCTTCGTGCGTCTTGCAGCACAAAGCGAGTTCAGTGAGAGCAGCTGGCCCGAGCCCAGCGCAGACCTAAGAGACCTGAGTCACCCTAAGAGACCCTAAAAGCTGAACAAGACATTCAGGGAGCACCGTGTAGCACAGGCCAGTGTAGGAGCCGTAACTACAGCACGGTCCTCTGCAGACAGGCCTCCCCAGCACACCAGGCCGACAGAACCGCTCTGTGCTCCCAAACCAAGTCGGGACAAACAGCAGCCTCTGGACGTTTCATTCTGCCAGCCGGAGAGCGTAAGCCACCCTGGCAGGTGGCAGGCAGGCTGGAGGCGGTTCTTGGTGGAGCGTCACGGCCCGTACGCTCCCTGCCCCAATTCGAACCCCCATCAGAAAACCCCGATCTGCACCAGAGTCCTCTCCACATTCCCAGGTCCAGGGAGGAACCCTAGAGGCTGGCCAAAGCCGGGCAGGGTGTAGCAGGAGTGGGAAGCTCATCCCAAATCTCTGTGGGGTGGCTTGTTGGAAATCTCTGTGATTCCAGGCTGGAAAGCGGTTGCTCTGAAGAGGAAAACTTGCCCTGAGAAGACTCAGATGTTTTAAATGAGGAAGCCCTGCAGCCCACACTGCATGTGCTGTCACTTCGAAGGGGCGTGGGGTGCAAGAAACGGGGAGAGAGAGAGTCGGGATCCACGGGGAAGGCAAGTACGTGAGACCTGTTAGTGATAAAACCTCACCCAGCCAGAACAGTGGCTGCGGAGCTGTCACGCTCAAGGATAAAGGTAATATAATAACCAGAGTGAGGAAGAGGCCTGGGAATGCGGGGCAAGGGTGAGAGAGGAAGAGAGGGAAAGAGAACAGTTCTCTGTACGGGACCCCTTCTTGGGTCCCGGCTTTTACTGCACTCACTCCCCGGGTGGAGTCTGGCTTTAAAAAAAATCATAATGACTCCAACAAGGAAAAGAACACGAATGCTTCCCGGTTATTGCAGTGACCGTGAGCCCGGCCAGGCCCGGGTACATTACCCCAGGGAATGCTGACCTAAAACTCAGGGCAGCCTGCAGGCCTGCGTCATGGCCCTCCTCCAGTTGCCGATGGGGAAACTGGGGCTGGAGGCAACGCCCCACAGTCCCAAGAACCTAGAGGCGGGGCCGGTGTTGAACCCAAATGTGTTTAATGCCTCAGCACATGGCAAACGCGCCAATAAATGCGTAACGACAACATCAACTTAGTTCATGGTATTGTTCTCTTACCACTTATGTAGATCTAAAATTTTCAAAACCAGTTGGGACATAAAAAGGAGCGATCCTACATGAAAAAGAAAATTTTAAGATTATAAGAGAATGTCGATTTCAAGACAAATGCTTTCAAAGAAACCATGAAGATTATTTTACACTGAAAAATGTTAACCTCCCCAATAAAAATACTCATGTAGGAATCATTATGAGAGAAAATTCAATAATAGTTTTCAGGAGAGAAATCACAAGTAATCAGAGAAATGAAAATGAAAACAAGCATGAGATACTCTCTTGTTGTCTATCCCACATGCACACCTTTTCCCCCTAGTTATAACCTGTGCCTCTGACCATGTGGGTAAGGAGGTCACTCACACCCGGGAGTACGCATCAAAAGCAGTTCCACTTGGGGCTTCCTGGTGGCTCAGTGCTTAAGAATCCACCTGCCAATGCAGGGGACACGGGTTCGAGCCCTGGTCCGGGAAGATCCCACATGCCACGGAGCAACTAGGCCCATGTACCACAATTACTGAGCCTGTGCTCTAGAGCCGGCAAGCCACAACTACTGAAGCCCACGTGCCTAGAGCCCGTGCTCCACAACAAGAGAAGCCACCGCAATGAGAAAGAAGCCTGTGCACCACAAGGAAGAGTAGCCCCTGCTCGCTGCAACTAGAGAAAAGCCAGCGTCCAGCAACGAAGACCCAACGCAGCCATAAATAAATAAATTTATTTTAAAAAAAAGAAAAGAAAAAAATAGCAGTTCCACTTCTACAATTATTTCCTAAGGAAAAGTCATAACGGTGCACAGAGATTGAACTTTCCTCTTCCAGCACTGCGTCACAGTGAAACACTGGAAAATAAAAAATGTCTAATAATACGGATTTCAATGAAATAAAACATGGTCCATCCATATAACAGGTCTGTACATGTTCCATTCCTAATGATGCTGCAGAGAAACCCACGGAAGCCAAGAAAAGGTACTCGGGATAGCCTGAGTGGGAAAAAGGCAGGTCACCAAACAGGGTATAGAATATAGCGTCTCTGTTTCAGTAAAAATGAGACACATACAAATATAATTGAAGAGTATCTCCAGTAGAATTTCATCTCCGCAGGCATCCTCTTCCCATCCACAGAACTACACCCAATAACCCTGTTACCCCTCCTTATTAGGTCCTTGGCTGTCCTCCAGCACGACAATCGAGCCCTCACCTCTCCATGCTTCAGCACCGCTGCACCGTCCTACCAGCCCACACGTTTAAACAGCCTGGATATGAGCACATTTCCTCACCATGGCCACAGAGGTACAAATGCCATTTCCTAAAGCACATCCACTACAAGTTCAACCCCTCTGGGGACAGAAAGACACCGTCACCATTAGTCACTATGGGATGTTGGGCAGGTCAGTTTAACTTCTACAAGCCTCAGTTTTCTCATCTATAAGATGGGAAATAATAATAGTACCTAATGATGCAGGGCTCTCACAGGGATTAAAGGAGATAATACACTAAAGTCAAATGTCCTCTAAGCCCTTAGTAAATGCTCAATACATCACACCTCTGCTCAGACCTCTGAGAAAACTCCCCAGAAGCGGGGGTTAACCTTCTGGGGAAATGGGCGCCCTATTTCAACAGGCACTTTCCTACAATCAGACTTTATAAAAAGTTCAAGCACACATAATTTAAATTCCATGCCTCCTATAGTATTGGCAGAAACTGAGTAAAATAAAAACTTACTCCTGTCTGTTTTGTTCACTGTTGTGTCCCCAGTGCCTGGAACATAGTAAAAGTCGAGTGTAGAATGAATTAAATGATTCACCCTTTATGCTCAAACCTATTTAACACAACCAACCCAACTGTTCTATCTTAACCACAACTACACGATAGGCTAGTCACCACGATAATTGTGGTGACATAAAGTACAATGGATTTCCACTGAGTCATCTGTCATATTAGGAAATGAGAAGGAAATGTGGGATCTCCCTGGACCAGGGCTCGAACCCGTGTCCCCTGCATTGGCAGGCGGATTCTAAACCACTGCGCCACCAGGGAAGTCCTTAAATTGTGTTTTGAAGAAAGCTTCATTTCCATTTCCATATGAGCTTCTCAGTGTGCACTGAACCTACAGTGAAATCATAGCCTTGTGTTTTTGAAAACAGATTCCGCAGCTATGGAAACAAGTTGTCACTGTATACTGACTTCACTGTAGGATCAAGTGAGAAGAAACATCTCAGCTTGGACACAGCTACTTAGCTACAAACATTGTTCTTTTCAATAAAAGTGCTTAACCGTAATCAATAAAGCCCTTAAGTTCCTAATTCTCTAGACAAACTGTAGCACATAAAAGTTCCTTCAGCCAACAATTCATACTTCAGGCACATGTGTAGTAAAAAAAAGTGTCCCATTCCTGATTTTATTAATTCTAAATAATCCCCCGAGAGGCAAGTGGGTTCCACTTGGTCCACATTCAAAGTCAGATTCTAGACTTAAACCAGCCTGACGGCAAAGAACAAATTCTCTATAAAGCACTAATGCAGGCATCTGGAAATTACCAGAAAGGAATGGGAAATCTTAGCTCAATTTTTATCATCCACTTTCAGTAAGTAATCCAAAACAGACCTTGGAATTACTCATGAAGTAGCACAAATAATTAGGAATGTGTGGTACTGACAGCAGAAGCCCGAAGTCTCTATATAAGAATATCCCAGGAAGCAGTGAGGTCAGAGATCAGAGCCACCAATGGGCTGAAGGAAGCACGTTTTTCCCCCAGAAAAAGGCACTCCATTAGTCTTTCTGACTGAAATTAACAGGGCCGTTACTAGGAAACTCGTCAAAACAGCCATGCAAACATTGAGTGAACACTGACAGCTGGGCCTTCAGTCACAGAGCTTCCTGGGATGGCTGGATCTCACTAGGGTGAGGGATTATGGTTAGTACAATGCATAAAGGCAACAGCAAGACAGGAAGTGAAAGGAGGAAACACACCAGCTAGGAACTGGATGGCGGGGAGCCGGGGGGGAAGGGGGCAGGGAGGACTGAGTCATCCCCAAGCAGAAGAGGGCTGGTGCCTCACTAGTCCCCGCCAGACACCACCCCCAAGGGTGCCAACTGCGGGAGGCCCCACAGAGGCACCACATCTGACCGTTGATGACCTTGCTCAGAGGGACCAATACCCGCATGCAGCTCTATTTAGCAAAGCCAAGCTATCTCTTTGTCTCTCCATCTTATTTCCAGAACAGAGCAAGCAGCATCTCTGCACAGCCTTGGTGGGTCTGACACACCTCACAGCTCCTCTTCACAACTTAAAGTTGAACAGCAGACCCAGCTAAGACAGCTTGCTCATAGCTTTAAAACAACACCACCCACATGGCCTCAGGGGAACTGATGGGGTCACATTTTTACAACTGTGTTATGCTTTGCCTACACTGTGTTTTTAATTTTTGGACTAACTGCCAAGTCTTTAAAATCGTAAATTTTCACACACAAAAGTCTGGATTGCTCAGCCCCTCTTGATAAATGTGGAGATCCGGCAACTTGAGGCTCACATTCGTGAGATTTTGCTGACAAGTAACACTTGGTCAGGACCTAGAAAGCAGCTGCCCTCCAATGTGCCAAAGTCCCCACCACTCCCTAGTACCTGGTACCCAGTTGATTTCATCCCTTTGTGTTATCCACCTGGCCTCTATTAGCATGTTCTGTAGGAAAAAAAGGGGGCAACATTCTGGAATAGCTTTGCTTCCACTAATACAGAATGATTCCAATCTTGGCAGATCTCCTTTTATATGTCAATGTCATTTGCAAAATTCCAGTTAAAAAGAATCTCCGGAAAGGGGATTGGTTTTAGGTAGAGTTCTGATTAGCTTATTGTTTATACTTACAACTGTGACATATAACCCAACATAAACATTTTTTAAGAAATCCTTAAACTTCACATCATGAGAATTTTCTCCAACAAATTCTACTGTTCAATTTACAATCAGAATCTTACAGGAGATCTATTAGACCTTCAAAGACTAGATAATCCCAATTATACTTAAATTGTTCCAGAGCAAAGGAAATGAAAAAGAAATCCATTTCTTTTTATGAAGCACATATAACACTGACACCTAGGTACTTCCCTGGTGGTACAGTGATAAAGAATCTGCTTTCCAATGCAGGTTGGGTTCGATCCCTGGGACCCCACATGCCGCAGGGCAACTAAGCCTGCGCGCCTCAACTAGAGCCCACGTGCCACAAACTACAGAGCCCACGTGTCCTGGAGCCTGTACGCCACAACTAGAGAAGAGAAAACCCACATGCCACAACTAGAGAGAAGCCCGTGCACCACAACGAAGAGCCAGCAGGCCGCAATGAAAGATCCCACATGCCACAATGAAGAGCCTGCGTGCCGCAACTAAGACCCGAGCCAAAAATAAATAAAATAAAAATAAATAAATAGGGACTTTGCTGGTGGCGCAGTGGTTAAGAATCCGCCTGCCAATGCAGGGGACGTGGGTTCGGGCCCTGGTCTGGGAAGATCCCATATGCCGCGGAGCAACTAAGCCCGTGCGCCACAACTACTGAGCTTGCGCTCTAGAGCCTGCAAGCCACAACGACTGAGCCCGCGTGCCACAACTACTGAAGCCTGTGCGCCTAGAGCCCGTGTTCCACAGCAAGAGAAGCCACCGCAATGAGAAGCACGCACACCGCAATGAAGAGTAGCCCCCGCTCGCCGCAACTAGAGAAAGGCCACACACAGCAATGAAGACCCAACGCAGCCAAAAATAAATGAACAAAAATAAAATTTATAAAAATAAATAATAAATCTTAAAAAAAAACCCACTGACACCTAAACCAGATAAATACAGCACAAAAAAATGTAAACTAGAGACTAACCTCACTCATGAATAGCAACACCTTACTCCACGAGGAAATGCCAGCAGCATTCTCAATAAGGTTGGAGACAAAGTTCTATCTATACTACTCTAATATCTCCACGACTATGTAACAATGTGCAAAATAATCAACAGCCTTCATCAGTAACCAGTTAGAAGATGCAATGGAAGATAAAACGCCAAATACGACAACAAAATATAATACTCAGAAGTAAACTGAACAAGATATATGTAAAACACAGGAAAACATTTTTAAAAATCCAAGTTATTCATTATGACACAAATTAATTGTAAGAGTAAAATACTGGAAGCAACCTCAATGTTTACATATAGGAGTTTATACCAAACAATGGAATACTACGCCGCAGTAAACAAAAGAATATATCAGGAAGATCTCCGTAAACTGATTCTAGAACAGTCTCTGGAATATACTGCTAAGTGAAAAAGAAAAGGTTCCTACTTTCTCTACAAGGAAAAAGGGAAATAAAATATTCACACATAAGTAGCTATTTATTTTTACAAAAAGAAATAAGGAATAAACTAACAATGGAAAATGGATTACCTTTGGGGGTGGGTAGGAAAAGGGTGAAAGATTAAGAAGGTAATGAGCCGCCTTTGGGTAGAGCTTTTCCTACACTTTGGACTTTGGATCATGTTAATGTTTTACATAATCTAAAAATTTAGTTAAGCCAATGAAGATGGAGACTCTAACACTGAATATAAACAGAAAGAAATGGACATAACCAGAGAGCAAACGGTAACAACCTTGGCAACCTTAGCACTCAGAAGAAAAGAAAGCATCAATCAATGTCACTAGTGCATACAATACTCTTGTATGTACTCAATGAGATACATTCTCTAAGGGTCAAAAAGAACTGCAAAAAGTAAATCTTGAATTTTATATAGTAGGTCTGTTGATGGTAGTGGTATGGGTGTAGCCAATTTTTAAATTATTTGGGGTGCAGTGTGTAAATATATTGGTGTTGTTTATAACAAGGTTCGGGAGTTGTCATTTAGTTGGAAGGGCAGGGAAGGCATTTTTGGCAGAAGGCACAAGAAAACCATAAAAAAGTTCAACATGGGTGGAACTTAAGATTTGGGGAGTAAAGGTGGAGAGGCGAGTGCAGACGCAGGCCACTTCAGCACACAGCTCCGGGGGGCTACTACTCACACTGTAATCTATGTAGTCGTACACTAAGGTGGCCCTGGCCTCGTACCCCATGCTAAAAAGAGCTCGGCCTTTGTCCAGAGGCAAATAATCCACCATGGCAGACATTCTCTCGGCTGCAAGTTCACCCTGAGATGCTCAATGATTTAAAGGTAACCATGGGCTTTGACATGAGAGCTTCATGGCCTGGAGGTCAGGAATACTCAGTATAAACCAACACTGCCAATTCAGATCTGCAGAAAGACATGTATTTTAAAACCTATTCTAAAACCTATTCTAGAATTTCCACAATTCTGTGACCTCTGATTAGACTCAAACAATATCAAAGCAAACAGCCTTTACCCAACGTAACTACTGAAAAAAATGTGGCTACTTAACCCATTGAAAATATATCCTTAATATTCTAAGGTAAAATCAATTCATAGATCGTTTTCAGAAAAGTGTTTTCATTTCCCAGAAGAAATCTAGCACAAATATTTTAACTTCAGTATTTTAGGAAACATTCTGTAAGCTGCTTAACATCTTTACTTTTCAATTGCTTTTCCATGATAAGTTCATAATCAAGGAAGATTCATCCTGTCCTTATTAGTCTAGAATCACACGGTAGCTTCCCAGATTCCACTTGAGAACATCCTAAGAGTTCTTAGGAATTACATTCAGGTAACTCAGCAAGTTCAGAAAACTGTTTCACAACTCAAAAGTCCTCCTGCACTGACTTGGGACTGTCTGTGAGAGAATTCACATTTTTGTGACGTGTCACCACCACCCAATCCAGGAGCCTTCTGTGGCATGTCCCCCAGGTCCTATCTCACCTTGGTCTTGGGGTGTTTCAGTTATCTACTGTTATACAGCAAACCACCCCAAAACATAATTGCTAAAAACAACGACGACTGACTATCTCTCACATTTCTGTGGGTGTGGCAGAGGCTCAGCAAGATGGTTCTTCTTCTGGTCTCACTTGGGATCTCTCACGAAGTTGCATCAGATGATAACAAGGGCTAGGGCATTTAAAATGAGTCCCCTCACATGTCTAGCACCTTGGCAGCGATGCCTGCAAGACTGGGACCTCTCTCTCATGTGGAAACATGTTGTTTCCACCATTGGGCTTCTCCAGTGGTGGCAGGAGCGTTCAAAGTATGAGGCAGAAATCGAAGATCTCTTTAAACTCGGTCTTGAGAGTTACACAGTGTCACTTCTGCCACAGTCTACCGGTAACAGTAAGTCCCAAGGCCAGCCCAGATTCAAGGGGAAGAGAAACAGACTCCACCTCTCCACAGGAGTGTGGCAAGAATCTGGAGCCCAGCCCAGACTTGTATAAACTCCTATATGTAAAGACAGCATCGTTCCCCTCGGACAATAAGGTACAGCTGTGCTGCCCCTGCCTGCTTTCTCTTCGTTCACCATATGGCTCACAAGAGAGTAAGAACTTGGGACTTCCCTGGTGGTCCAGTGGTTAAGACTTCGCCTTCCAATGCAGGGGGAGCTAAGATCCCACATGCCTCGCAGCCAAAAAACCAAAACATAAAACAGAAGCACAATTGTAACAAATTCAATAAAGACTTCAAAAACGGTCCACATCCAAAGAGTAAGAACTCACAAAGTCACCAAGTCTTTCCTGCAAGAAAAGTCTGATTCCACAAAGAACCTTAATGCTTCTTCGGCTATGGTCAAGGACAAGAGTTGCCAAATTTTTTCTATAAAAGGAAAGAGAGTGAATATCTCAGGCTTTGAAAGCAATATGGTCTCTGTCACAACTATTCAACTCTGCCGCAGCAGCAGGAAAGCAGCCGTAGATAATATGCAAACAAATGGGTATGGCTGTGTTCCAATAAAAGTTTATATACAACAACAGGTTGGAGGGGGATGGAGTTGGCCTACGGGACTTAATTTGTCGAGCCCTGGGCTAGGCGAATGAGTGCTGGATTTCGGACTGGAAAATCAGGCCTGGAATTCTGACTTTACTCACTATCCATGTGACCTGAGTTTCTTCAACTTCCTGAGGTTACCTTCTTCATTTAAAACGTAGAGAAAATGCCATTCATCTTCTGAGGCGGTTGTAGGAAGGGCTATGCGTGAAAGTGCACAGCCCCTTCCCTCAGTAAGAAAAACATGCCTTAGTTCTAGCCTGCAGCGCCTGGAGAACAACTCCTCCAGAGGGGGGGTCCCAGGGAAATCTAGCTGGCAGGACAGAAGGACTGTCCACCACTATTTCCCGATGAAATGGAACCTTCACTGATGAAAATTGTATTTCGCAGCAGACTGAACAGTCTTTGTTAGAGACCTGGCCCTGTTTTGCTCTTCCTCAATAGCAAAATATCTTGTTTTAAGGCATATAGACAGTATGGACACAGATGGTTTTTCACAAACAAGTAAGCATACATGGTCAGCGAAAAGAAAAAAAATACCGAAGTAAGCAAGCCTCAGAAGTGTGATTACTCAAATAGAAAGTCTGTTCAGTGGCACAGCAGTATAATCGTATTGTAGTTAAGCTGGTTTTGTAGCTTCTGAAAGGTTAAACAAAAAACAGTCTCTGAGACAAGTATATAGATACATTTTTTAATGCTAAAGGCGTAACTGGAATTTTTTTAACATGGGAGTGCAAGCTTTACTTTTCTAAAATTGGCCCTGATAGGGAAAAATAAAGTATTCAAAAAATCTATTCTTAACCAAAAGGAATTTAAAGCATTAAAGTACTTTGTTTGCATCTCCCCTAATAGGGCAGTGCTTTGTAATACCAATAGTCCTCTAAGAAAATAAGAGATTTCTGTGTAGCTGGCAGCGTTCTACTCCAGCTTTCAGAAGATTCCATTCATCCACAGGAAAGTAGACAGATTAGAAGCTGAGTGATTTGTCCACTGTCAAAACCTTGTCCGCTATAGGATTTTCCCGTAGCACCCACACGAGCAGGATCTCAGCCATGGCCCCTCTTGCAATTTCATCGTCCCCTTCTGCCACAGCGGTGTGGCCCTGGCCAGAGCAGCTGTCCCAGTCTCCAGGAGAGACAGCTGCGTTCTGGGGGGACGGCGTTAGAAGGGCGTGCGTTCCCTCCTAAGCCCCAGAGTGAGTGCCAATGGCTGTCATCATTTGGATTGAATGTCCCCTTCCAAAGCAATCTGGATCACTTCCAGAGCAAAATACTACTGAATAAAGTTAAAATCTAGGCAAACGGACGGATGGAAGGATGGATGCTTCGGACTTGTTGCTCCTGATCCATAAATTAATAAATGGATACATATTGTTGGTCTTCTGAGTCAGAAATGAGATGGAAAAGAAGTGAGATGACTTAGCATGAGAAAAGCGAACATTCCCAGATTCCCTTGTATTTGTACTTGAGTGGAATGGAATTCTCACATGATAGCTGGGATGTCTATATTAAGGATCTCAGGCCAATCTCCTACTAAATAAAGTTCCAGTGGCGTTGAGTTCACATGATACCCAGAGCTCTCCAGACAGCTGCTTGTTCTCCCCATATCTCCCGCTTTGGAACTGCAGCTTCAGAGTAGCTCCTTGCCTGCTCTTGCCATGGCCAGAGTCCATGCTGTAACCAGGAGGTGTGAGGGTGATGAGCTATCAAAGGACTGACAGATAACAGAGCTGCCTCTCTCACGCTCTGTGTGTGTGTGTGTGTGTGTGTGTGTGTGTATGTCTCTAACTGCCTGCATATGTACACATAAACCCACCACTGAAGGTCGATGGGTATGTAACATGTTAACGTCAGGGGAAGATGGATCAAGGGTGTGTGGGAACTCTCTGCACTCTCTTTGCAAATTTTTTGTAAATCTAAAATTATACCATAATAGAGGGTTTTTTTAATAAATAAATAAACTTTAGGTCAACTTGAAGGCTTGAAGCATATCATTCCAGTTTCCAAAGGCTCCTTCTACATAAGGAGATGAAGCTGATCAGGTCCCCAAAGGACTGCAAAACACACCTGACATTCTGTGACTGTTTAGTGTTGACATTAAGACGTTTCCCCCCCTCCCCGATGGCAGGCTGCAGCTATACACCAATGAGATTGCTAAGCGGAGTCCCACCTGCAGGACAGGCAGTCAACTGCTTATTATGTTCCTAAGCCTTCCCACACTGTCGGTGCCTCCCTGCCTCCACTCTCCCAAACACAAAGGGACAACAAACACCAAGACGTGACAATGCGCAGGGGAAGCAGAGGGGCAGTATTCCCATGTCTCCTTCTTACCCACAAGAACCTTCCTCAGGAGACCGAAGCAGACTGGTCCTAATTGCAACGGCCCATGTCAAAACCATGGCGGGGGGTGGTGGGGAGAGGGTGGGGGGATGGAGGGGATGGGGGTGATGGTCAGTGGGGATGGAGGGTGGGGGAAATGGGGGCGAAGAGGTGGGGGTATAGGGGAAGGGGGGGTGAAGAGGTGGGAAGGGATGGGACCACGGTGATGGGCCTGGACCAGTCAATGCCTGCTCATGCCTCCCCCTCCCCCAGCTCCAGGTGTTGCAAAGGAGGAGGCTAAAGAGTGGAACAAAATCTGGATTCTGTTAGGAAAGAGGAAAGGGTAGTAGAAGACGGATATGTGAATTGGCAATCGGTTTCTGCTACTCCCATCATTCATTTGCTCATTCATTCATTCAAGCAGCACCGCTGTGAATCTGCTGACAGTCTGTGTCTTGAAAACTCTTGCCCAGAATTGGATTCTAGCCCTCCAGGAGCTTATGGTAGAGCCACATTTGCATAAGAATATTCCATTTCTCTGATATTCAAAGTAGCACTGGATATCCCAGGCAGTCTAAATACCAAAGAGTAATTTACTGGTTTCAGAGTGATTTTAATTACTGCATCGTAAAATGCACCAGTGCCCCACTTCCCATCTCCATGGTCACTGCTGGCTGGGAAGCTGCTTAATCTGAATCAGTTGAGGCAGCAGAAGGTGCCCTTCACCAGGCCCCATCCTATTAATAGCAGCTGTGCGTGACTCAGGTTACAGGTTGGCTCAAATCCGTATCAAACTGGCTCCTCCAACTGAGGCAATTTTGGTACTTAACTTTGTCTCTCACATGAGATTCTTATTTTTAAAACCCAAGTACTGGAAACAGAAAAGTTGATGTTGAAGTATATTAGAAAGGATATAGAGCAGTCTATTATTACAATTAAGGCCAGAAAAAAGTAAGCACTGTGATTTTCAAAAAAAAAAAACATCCCAAGTACTCCATGTTGTATCCTTATGTGGCACACAGTTAAAGCTTAAGATACGAAAAACACATACTATTATGTTGCATTTGGGACATTAAAAAGCAGGATTTCTTACCTTGCTTCTGCAAGATTTCTGAGTGAATAGAACAAAAAAGAATGCTTTTGATTTTACAATTTCTAACATTCACCTGGGTTAAACAAACTATTTAATGTCAGTTAACAGATATACTATCTATAATTTTAAAAATCAATGATACAAGAGAAAAGGGTATATTTCTATTTATGTTGAAATATGGTAAGCATTTATTGCAGGATACTTAACCCCAGGTATATTTCAATTAAACAAAATCATTTCAAAGGTTTGCATGACACAAATGGCCAATAGGCACATGAAAAGGTGCCCAACATCAACAGACATCAGGGAAACACAAATCAAAACCACAGTGAGACACCAATTCATACCCTCTGGGATAACTAAAATCAGAAAATAATAATAAGGTACTTCCCTGGTGGCACAGTGGTTAAGAATCTGCCTGCCAAGGCAGGGGACACAGGTTCGAGCCCTGATCCGGGAAGATCCCACATGCCGCAGAGCAACTAAGCCCATGCACCACAACTACTGAGCCTGTGCTCTAGAGCCCGTGCTCCACAACAAGAGAAGCCATCACAATGAGAAGCCCGCACACGGCAACGAAGAGTAGCCCCCGCTTGCCACAACTAGAGAAAGCCTGTGCGCAGCAACGAAGACCCAACACAGCCAATAAATTAATTAATTAATTAATCAAAAAAAATAAAAACAAATTGTTTTTAAAATAAAAAAAGATAATAACAAGTGCTGGAACCCTCATACACTGCTTGTGGGAAAATGTAAAAGGGTGCAACCACTCTGGAAAGCAGTCTGGCATTTCCTCAAAAAGTCACCATATGATCTAGCAATTCCACTCCTTCCCATCTACCCAAGAGAAATGAAAATATATGTCCACACAAAATCTTGCCTATGAATGTTCGTAGCAACATTATTCATAGGAGCCAAAAAGTGGAAACAATCCAAAAGTTCATTAACTGATAAATGGATAAACAAAATGTGGTATATATCCACACAGGGAATATTATATGGCAATAAAAGGGAATAAAGTACTGATCCATGCTAGAACATGGATGAACCTCGAAAACATCATGCTAAGTGAAAGGAGCCAGACACAAAGGACCATATATTATATGATTCTATTTATGTGAAATGTCCGGAATAGGCAAATCCAAGGAAACAAAGCAGATTAGTGGTTGCCTGGGGCTGGAGGATTGGGGGAAATACGGAGGAAGTGGTGATGAGTACGGGGTTTCTTTTTGGGGTGATGCAAGTGTTTAAAATTGATTATAGTGATGGCTGTACAACTCTGTGAATACACTAAAAACCAGTGAATTCTACACTTTAAAGGGGTGAATTGTATGGTATGTGAGTTCTATCTCAATAGAACCACTTTTTTAAAGCTGTTAAAGTCTATGGGAAGGGGTGACAATAAAGGGATAGGCACAATTTGGAGTGATGAAACTATTCCGTATCCTGGTGGTGGTCACACAACTCTATACATGTATTAAAATTCACAGAAGTGGATGCCAAAAGAAAAAAGTCTATTTCGCTATATGACAATGTGAAAAATAAACATTTTTCCATGAGTCTATGGCTTTGGGTATGCACAGTTGACATATTATGAACAAATGCTCAAAGATAATCACGTCAATGATTAGTCTGTCCACTAAAAGTCAAAGGGAATGACTGACCTCTTGCTGACTTGGCTGTATCTGCTTCAGTGAATAAAATAACCAAGTCACCGCCACTTAGCACCATGCATAAATTGTAACATTCCCTTCCAAACAGTTCAACCATGCTGGGAACAGGTATGATGGTGATAAAACAGCAGAAGGCCATTTTGATAGGAAATAATGGAGTCTTCCGATATAATGCTGCTTCTTCCAGCCACTAGGTGAGGAGTAGGACTGGCTGTACAACTGGCGAGCAGGTGACCTGGGGTGAGTTATTTCAGACACTCCTGCTTAAACCTACCCACAGCTTCTCATCATTGCTTAAATAAAACCCAAGCTCCTGATTCTGGCCTGCAAGGCTCTCACTGTGCAGCAGGTATCTGGCTGTACCAGGCTGGGGGCCAGGACAAGGCAGGACAGCAGCGTGGGCCATGAAGCCAGCCAGGCCTGAACCTGTAGCCAAAGGGAAGGCTGAAGGAGGTCATTCACTCCACGGGATTGATTCATTGATCACCCTGACTCAGTGCTCAGCGCAGTAACTGGCACATATGAGCCCTCAATAAACAGCAGCTACTGTTACTAATTTTTTTTTTTTTTTTTTTTTTGGGCTATGTTGGGTCTTCGTTTCTGTGCGTGGGCTTTCTCTAGTTGCGGTGAGTGGGGGCCACTCTTCATCGCGGTGCGTGGGTCTCTCACTGTCGCGGCCTCTCTTGTTGCAGAGCACGGGCTCCCGACGCGCAGGCTCAGTAGTTGTGGCTCACGGGCCTAGTTGCTCCGCGGCATGTGGGATCTTCCCAGACCAGGGCTCGAACCCGCGTCCCCTGCATTGGCAGGCAGATTCTCAACCACTGCGCCACCAGGGAAGCCCCTACTACTGTTACTATTATAGACACACAAGTTCCACACACATACACAGACACACACACACACCCCCCAACGTCAGCTTCCTAAGGACAGGTGTCTGCCTCCCCCGTATCCTCAACACCCACAAAACCAGTCTTAGAGAACAGAGGTAAGATTCAGGAAGAGCCCAAGTGTTCAGAGAAAATTCTACAAAAATTGAAAGCAGACCTTTCCCAATATCTCTGTCACAGCTTACCTAAGTGTCAGGGTAGAGCAGGCTGTCTTCAGGGAGAGAGATTTTGGTTCCCACCTGTGTGAGACGAGCAGTAAATCCATTGCTGGTCATGGAAAAGGCACAGGGGACCCTCAGCAGACAGGGGCTGGGTCTCATTTCTCTCAGGAAAGACAAATCAAGTGTCCCTGGATTTGGAGGACCTCTTTGCTCGGGCCAGTTGAGGCCTGCTCTACCTGCCCAGCCAGGTCAAGCAGGGTCAGTGTGAACTTGGCTCAGAGCAGGCCCCTGCCAGGGCTCCTGTGGGCCTGGATCCTGGGGGTGGCGGCGGGGAGGCAGTGGCTCTTCTGACAGGATTTCTCCAGTCTTCACCCGGGTGCAGGAGGAAAGGAGACCACACCACAGAAGGGGGCCAAGCAGAGTGCACCCAGCTCCCTCACGGAGAGGAGAGGCTTAACAGGACCCTCGAAAGCAGCCACTTGCCCCAAGGGTCCTCTTTTACCCTCTTCCTTCGCCACCAACGTGATCCCTAATTCTGAATGGGACTGTGGTATTTTCTCTCTCGCAGAGTGTTCGGGGGTTTTTTTTGTTTTTTTTTTCCCAGGGATGGGCGGTTGGAGGGTGGTCATCATCCACCTTTTCTTTCTCTAGGTGCAAAGGATGAGCTCAGCTATCACACTACACAAACTGTAAACGTCCACTAAAAGTCAAGCAGATGGGGTCCATAAGGTCCACCAGCTTAAACAAATGGAAAAGAAAAGATTTCATTGTATGGGGCATTGCCTGGGAGAAGCAAGAACTCATAAAAACAGCCATTGTTCGCGAGGAAAGAATCCGACGGCTTTATTCCAGGCAGCACATGAAAAAGCAACATTCAGCCAGCTTGCAGAGTCAGGGAATCTAAATGGCAGTGGAGTGGCCGGTCAGCCGGCTCCCCCTGCCTTTCCCCCTTAACAGAAGGCTTGAGAGGAGCCAGGCACACCAACACCACCAAATGCCATGGGAAAATGACTTCTTGAGGGCCTGTGCACCTGGCCCCCGATTTGCTTAGGATGCAGGGAACTCTGACAACGGGAACTCAAATCCTGAGGCCCCTCACCACCCCAGTCCTTAGCACACTGGTGTCCGCGGCTCTTGCATGATGGCGGGGGAGGGTCAGAGGGAGACAAGGGAGAACAATGCATACAGTGTGAGCTCAGCCAGGTTAAACACACATCTCATAAGCATATGCACACAGAATAAAGACTGGAAGGAACCCCCAGAATGCCAACTGCTGTTATCACTAGTATCCACACACACAGACCTTGTTAGTTCTTCACATCATGTACAATAAGACAAGTTATTTTTTCCTTCCAGATTTAATCATGCTTTGGGTCCACTTGGCTACTTTCCCAAATCAGAGGCTGAAATTGCTCCACAATGGCATAAGCAGCCTTAAGTAGTGACGCTGCAGGGACATTTCCCTCAGGAAGCCTCAGGTGAGATGACGGCTCCCTAGGGGGATAGCTTTCCAAGTTTTCTGGGACTAAACCCCAAACCCACAACAACTGACTTTTCTGTGTGTCTACAAGATCATCTGAACGAGTTAGCGTGCACTAGAACCTTCTGGAGGGCTTGCGAAAACACAGATTGCTGGGTCCCAAGCCTGAGTTTCTGTGGTCTGGAGTAAGGCCCGAGAATTTGCATTTCAGACAAGCTCCCAGGTTAGCTGATGCTGCTGGCTGGGGACCAGCAGGAGGGCCACTGTTCTAAACCAAAAGGTTAATTTCAAGCCAGACGCATCCCTAAGACACCAACACACTGAACTCCAGCACAGGGCTGATGCCATGCCCCTCAGAGCCCTACCTGGGGTAGAGCGTTTTTGCTTTGTAACCTCCTTTAAATTCTTGTGAGTTTGGACTTCAATGATTACTCCCTGCTTCTGACGGAACCTGCAGATCTAATAATTCAAAAACTGGGCACGCGCTAAGTAAGCTATCGTATCACGAGGCCATAGCGCAGCTGCAAATCACAAAAAGGTCTCCAAATAAGTCACTGGGGTGTCGCCAGGCAGGAGAGAACACAGGAATAGAAGGGGGAAAAGGCGATCCTGATGAACAAGAAATAAAGTTATTTTAAGACCCTCAGAAAATACCAAAACTCACAGTGTTCAGAATTGACAATCAAAAAGCATACATGTACTGGGAACGAGGAGAAAACTACTCAATGAGCACCAGATATATGACCCATTGGTGCTTTATGGATTTATGATTGGCAGTTAGTTTTAAGGGAAAACATTTCTATTTCTTCCTCCCAAAACAAGTACTATAAATTGCAGCAGACACTGCACCTTCTAGCCTAAATCCAAGCATAACAACTGTGAACACACTGACCCATCTTCCCCCCGTCAGACGGGCTCCAAGCATGCAGTAGACATCCTCTGAATTCCATCTTCGCAGGAGTGGGGACTCCAGCAAGAGCTGGTTTATCCTCCTGGCCGGTCAGCTGAGCCACAAACTCCTCCAGAGCAGGAAGGTCTTGTACAAGCAGCCAGGCAAGGCAGCACAGAAGCAACCAACCAGAACCCACACCTGCCGGTGGAGCCACCTAACTCCAGCCTGCCTTCCTAAGCTATGGCCTTCTGAGGGGCTCTTAGGAGTTCCAGATTAGTGCAAAACTTACGTGTGATTTTTTTTCCCCCCCAGATGTGCTCTATGGCAGATCTGAATCAATAAAAAGAAATAAAACTGTAACAGCTGGACTTCCCTGGTGGCGCAGTGGTTAAGAATCCGCCTGCCAATGCAGGCGACACGGGCTGGAGCCCTGGTCCGGGAAGATCCCACATGCCACGGAGCAACTAAGCCCGTGTGTCACAACTACTGAGCCCACATGCCACAATTACTGAGCCCACGTGCCACAATTACTGAGCCCACGTGCCACAACTACAGAAGCCCGCGCGCCTAGAGCCCGTGCTCCACAACAAGAGAAGCCACCGCAATGAGAAGCCCACACACCGCAACAAAGAGTAGCCTCCGCTCGCTGTAACTAGAGAAAGCCCGCGTGCAGCGACAAAGACTCAACGCAGCCAAAAATAAAATAATAATAAAATAAATTTTTTTAAAAAACAAAAAAACTGTAACAGTTGCTCAGCCAAAACACAACACTTGCAGTGATGCAACGCTACCCAAGTGAGTCCCCAGTTTTTATCTGTTTGCCACTCAGTTGGGAGACCACTGCCCCAGAACACACATTACTGGCTCAGATACCAGCCTGGTACAGGAGGGAGGGAGGGAGGAAAAGAGGGCCAACCTCTGCAGGTTCAGAGGTGTGCAGGCACAAGTGCTCTGCTTATATACTAAATTGTTCAATTACCTGAAGTTCACGCAACCAAAAAGCTCCAACAAACAGATTTTTTAAATTACCTTTATATGTAATGGGCCATTATGACAATTCTGAAGAACGTCTAAATAGAGAGTACACTGTGCAGGGTTCCAATTTATTAAGCACAACGGCCTGATTTCCAGCCCTT
This sequence comes from Aethalodelphis obliquidens, assembly GCF_003676395.1. Lineage (NCBI taxonomy): Eukaryota > Metazoa > Chordata > Mammalia > Artiodactyla > Delphinidae > Aethalodelphis > Aethalodelphis obliquidens. Next base: position 284,838 of record NW_020838056.1, read on the forward strand.
CCAGGTGAAGGAGCCTCGGCTAAGTGGAAAACACATGCCAAGTCCTCAGGATCACAGAACACCGCAGGCTGGGCTGAGATCTGGGTCCCAGTCTAGGGCCCAACCACGGCAGCGAATGGAGAGTCCAGGGGCCTCAGAGGCCCCATCTTCACTTTAAGCGTTAGCATTAGGCAAAGGGTATCTGATCTTCCTTATCCCAGATTAGACCCATGACTACCCAACCTCACAGAGAAACTTCACCTTTTGTTTAAATGAATTAAATAACAATGTGATTCCACCTTTAAAACTTCTACCCTGGAACAGTTTCCACAGTGGGTTTCCTGTAAGTGAAGATGAGTCCAGCTTCTAAATAAGGTTATAAAATGAAAAGGTATACATTTATAGAGATAAAATATACTATAAAGTGTGTTCTCATGAGCAGAAGTTTATGGTAGCAATAGGTTTCTGCTTTGAGAAATTTTAATCATCACATTTCAAAATTGCCACATCTTACAGGAAATCTTTTTTTTTACATCTTTATTGGAGTATAATTGCTTTACAATGGTGTGCAAGTTTCTGCTTTATAACAAAGTGACTCAGTTATACATATACATATGTTCCCATATCTCTTCCCTCTTGCGTCTCCCTCCCTCCCACCCTCCCTATCCCACCCCTCTAGGTGGTCACAAAGCACCGAGCTGATCTCCCTGTGCTATGCAGCTGCTTCCCACTAGCTATGTATTTTACGTTTGGTAGTGTATATATGTCCGTGCCACTCTCTTGCTTTGTCACAGGAAATCTTTTTAAAGAAACACACAGGCATCAGCTGGTAAAGATTTTATTTTCTTCAAGGAAACTGGTTTTATGGCTTGACTTTCTTAAACTGAGCTAACTTAAAAATCCAGAGAAATCATGTAATTCAAGTGAAAAAACAGAGCCCAGAAAGAAAACTGGCAGCAGGCTCATAGCTGTTTCAGTGGCTGACCAGCTGACCTTTGCTACTAAATATTTGTAATAACTAATAGATAGCATTTATTAATAAGCACTTAACCTGTAGCACCTCCCCTCACCCTCACTACCTGATGAACGAAGCACCCCATCTCAGTCCTACTGAGGAGGAGACTGCAACTTTAGAAGCTTAGGAAATGATCACACGGCTGGCAAGGGGTAGAGGGGGCTAGAACCTGGGCGTTCTGGCCCCAGAGCCCAAGCTCTTGGCACCGCAAGACGAAACTTGTACTGGCAGATCCAATTTATCGACTCTACTTTCTAGGAAAGTTGCCCTCTTACAGAGAAAACTCCTTCCACATAACACAAATGAGATGCAAACGACCTTTAAAAAAAAAAACAAAACAGCCTGAGCCTGCATGGGAGGGGAATCTGGGGGAGAATGGATACATTCTCAGCCATATGTATGGTTGAGTCACTTTGCTCTGCACCTGAAACTATCACAACATTGTTAATTGGCTATACTCCAACATAAAATAAAAAACGATCACAACACTGTTAATTGGCTATACTCTAATACAAAATAAAAAGGTTTTTTTTACAAAAAAAAAAAAACAGGCTTAAGAGTAGATGGAGGTGAGGGAGGAAGACACTGGAGTAATGAAAAAGCAGTATTTTAAAATTCCAGCATCAGTGTTATGGTCCACAATCTACAACAACCCAGTGCCTGGGGCCACCTGAAAGGTGGGTTTGTACCCAAGCCAGGGGACAGGGACACCTGGACTCCAGCAACTCAAGAGAACTAGCTGGTCACGGGCCACACTTTTCATCCCATACCAATCCACTTCCGGAGATCAGCACAAAGAATCACAACCAGACGGCAAGGAACGCTCGCGTTTCCATTTTCAAAACACTAAACTATGATCACAGTCATCATTTTGTTTTATTTAAACTATACAGCCTCCCACTAACTAAAGGCATTTTAAAGGGCCAGGAAGAAGGCTGTCCATCAAGTTATCAAGAGCTCTAAGAGGCCAAAGCATTGTCCTCTTCCAAATCCCAGTCCCCTGGGGAAGGAGCGGGGAGGGGCTCCTGTTCCCTCAGCAGGCCACTGTGTGAGAACCGGAGACACAGGGAGCAAAGCCAGGGACTGGCTCAGAAACGGCCAGACCTTGCAGACACAGCCTGTCTGAGACCATGGACACTGGGATCCCCTTTACTCCCCACCTCCATGGAGAAAACAGGACACAGGGGCTCGCGTTGGTAAAACCCACAGGCAAAGAGCCAAAGACAACATCCATCTAAAGCTGGAGAGATTCGCCCACAGGGCTGGGGGTTTGGAGCAGTTACAGGGGTGCTGGGGTCAGAGCAAGGACAAAGGATTCCCAAGACAAAGGGGGAAGGGAGAGGGCAGGGGTCAGGAGGAGGGAACTAGGGAGAGGAGGAGGGATGAAGGAGGGACCAGCAGGAGAGGCCACGGGGAGGAGACAGGAGGAAGAGAAATGGGGAAAAGACAGGAGGAGAGGGGCGAGATAGAGGGGAGAGAAGAGGACAGGCACGAGGAGAACTAAAAGCAAAGACAAAATGAGACAGCTTAGGGCTTCCCTGGTGGCGCAGTGGTTGGGAGTCCGCCTGCCAATGCAGGGGACACGGGTTCATGCTGCCCCGGTCCGGGAAGATCCCACATGCCCATGAGCCATGGCCGCTGAGCCTGCGCGTCCGGAGCCTGTGCTCCGCAACGGGAGAGGCCACAACAGTGAGAGGCCCGCATACAGCCAAAAAAAAAAAAAAAAAAAAAATGAGACAGCTGAGCTCCATGAAACGGTTGCCAAGCTGCTGCCCATAAACCCACAATAACAACCACCGATACACTAATCCTTACCCCAAAAGGGGAGGAAAGGTCAGCAAGAACCGTAAAGCAGAGTTCCCAGGATCGAATTCCACATAAGCATCCTTCCTAATGAATTCTTTACAAAGGAGACCAACATCCTCTGGTAATAAGAACCCAGGATCATCATTCTTTTTAAAAGATGAGACAAAGAGATCAGTATAATTAGCAGCACTTCCAGACCATGACAGGTCAGGGTCTACTTCAATATTAAAGACAGTAATCACAGCAGTGGCAAGGATACATAATCAGCCCTAGAGAGTAGAACAGCCCTTTCGCCATCCAAGTTAAGAATTGTATTCCTTGTCTGGGACATATACTGTGAAGCAATCACTTTTATGGGTTCTTTTTCCAAAAGAAAAAGGACAAAGAACTTTAGTTCAATGAAAAAGAATTTTTCAAGCACAATTTCTCTTAAGAAGTGTCTATTTCATTGAAAAGAAAAGGTATTTTCACTTAATGTCAATTCTGAAAAATAATATAAAAACGTAGTGAGGCAATTTCTGAAAATCATTTATTGTAATATACCATATTAATAAAATAGAGGACAAAGACCATATGACCAGCTCAAGAGATGCAGAAAATGCATTTCACAAAATTTCAACAACCTTTCATGACAAAACATTCAACAAATTGGGAATAAAAAGAAACTTCCTCAACCTGATAAAGAGCATCTATGAAAAACGTACAGACAACATCAGACTTAATAGTGAAAGACTGAATGTTTTCCCCTATGATCAGGAACAAGACAAGGACGTCCACTCTTGCCACCTCTCTTTAACACTGTCCTGGAAGTTCTAGCCAGAGAAAGTAAGCAGAAAACTACTTGCCGGCTGGGCAACCTCCAATTGGTTTCCATGAACCCACCTCTGGGGCGGGGGTCGGCTGTGAGGATAAAATGCTATAATCCATGTAAATGCTCAATAAATGTTATCCACTGTTATCATTAAGAAAGAAGAATTTCCACTAAGATCAGGAACAAGACAAGGTTGCCCACTCTCACCACTCTTATTCAACATAGTTTTGGAGGTTTTAGCCACAGCAATCAGAAGAAAAGGAAATAAAAGGAATCCAAATCGGAAAAGAAGAAGTAAAGCTGTCACTGTTTGCAGATGACATGATACTATACATGATACTATACATAGAGAATCCTAAAGATGCTACCAGAAAACTACTAGAGCTAATCAATGAATTTGGTAAAGTAGCAGGATACAAAATTAATGCACAGAAATCTCTGGCATTCCTATACACTAATGATGAAAAATCTGAAAGTGAAATCAAGAAAACACTCCCATTTACCATTGCAACAAAAAGAATAAAATATCTAGGAATAAACCTACGTAAGGAGATAAAAGACCTGTATGCAGAAAATTATAAGACACTGATGAAAGAAATTAAAGATGGTACAAATAGATGGAGAGATATACCATGTTCTTGGATTGGAAGAATCAACATTGTGAAAAATGACTCTACTACCCAAAGCAATCTACAGATTCAATGCAATCCCTATCAAACTACCACTGACATTTTTCACAGAACTAGAACAAAAAATTTCACAATTTGTATGGAAACACAAAAGACCCCGAATAGCCAAAGCAATCTTGAGAACGAAAAACAGAGCTGGAGGAATCAGGCTCCCTGACTTCAGACTATACTATAAAGCTACAGTAATCAAGACAGTATGGTACTGGCACAAAAACAGAAACATAGATCAATGGAACAGGATAGAAAGCCCAGAGATAAACCCACGCACATATGGTCACCTTATCTTTGATAAAGGAGGCAGGAATGTACAGTGGAGAAAAGACAGCCTCTTCAATAAGTGGTGCTGGGAAAACTGGACAGCTACATGTAAAAGTATGAGATTAGATCAATCCCTAACACCACACACAAAAATAAGCTCAAAATGGATTAAAGACCTAAATGTAAGGACAGACACTATCAAACTCTTAGAGGAAAACATAGGCAGAACACTCTATGACATAAATCACAGCAAGATCCTTTTTGACCCACCTCCTAGGGAAATGGAAATAAAAACAAAAATAAACAAATGGGACCTAATGAAACTTCAAAGCTTTTGCACAGCAAAGGAAACCATAAACAAGACCAAAAGACAACCCTCAAAATGGGAGAAAATATTTGCAAATGAAGCAACTGACAAAGGATTAATCTCCAAAATTTACAAGCAGCTCATGCAGCTCAATAACAAAAAAACAAACAACCCAATCTAAAAAAGGGCAGAAGACCTAAATAGACGTTTCTCCAAAGAAGATATACAGACTGCCAACAAACACATGAAAGAATGCTCAACATCATTAATCATTAGAGAAATGCAAATCAAAACTACAATAAGATATCATCTCACACCAGTCAGAATGGCCATCATCAAAAAATCTAGAACCAATAAATGCTGGAGAGGGTGTGGAGAAAAGGGAACACTCTTGCACTGCTGGTGGGAATGTGAATTGGTACAGCCGCTATGGAGAACAGTATGGAGGTTCCTTAAAAAACTACAAATAGAACTACCATATGACCCAGCAATCCCACTACTGGGCATATACCCTGAGAAAACCATAATTCAAAAAGAGTCATGTACCAAAATGTTCATTGCAGCTCTATTTACAATAGCCAGGAGATGGAAACAACCTAAGTGTCCATCGACAGATGAATGGATAAAGAAGAGGTGGCACATATATACAATGGAATATTACTCAGCCATAAAAAGAAACGAAATTGAGCTATTTGTAATGAGGTGGATGGACCTAGAGTCTGTCATACAGAGTGAAGTAAGTCAGAAAGAGAAAGACAAATACCATATGCTAACACATATATATGGAATTTAAGAAAAAAATAATGTCATGAAGAACTTAGAGGTAAGACAGGAATACAGACACAGACCTACTACAGAATGGACTGGAGGATATGGGTAGGGGGAAGGGTAAGCTGTGACAAACTGAGAGAGTGGCATGGACATATATACACTACCAAACGTAAAATAGATAGCTAGTGGGAAGCAGCCACATAGCACAGGGAGATCAGCTCGGTGCTTTGTGACCACCTAGAGGGGTGGGATAGGGAGGATGGGAGGGAGGGAGACGCAAGAGGGAAGAGATATGGGAACATATGCATATGTATAACTGAGTCACTTTGTTATAAAGCAGAAACTTGCACACCATTGTAAAGCAATTATACTCCAATAAAGATGTAAAAAAAAAAAAAAAAAGAACGAAGAGACAAGTCCATTCTCTATGTCTACATCGTTATTCCTGCCCTGCAATTAGGTTCATCAGTACAATTTTTTTTTGATTCCATATTTATGCATTAGCATATGGTATTTGTTTTTCTCTTTCTGTCTTACTTCACTCTGTATGACAGACCCTAGGTCCATCCCCCTCACTACAAATAACTCAGTTTCGTTTATTTTTATGGCTGAGTAATATTCCATTGTATATATGTGCCACATCTTCTTTATCCATTCATCTGTCGATGGACATTTAGGTTGGTTCCATGTCCTGGCTATGGTAAACAGGGCTGCAATGAACACTGTGGTACATGTCTCTTTTTGAATTATGGTTTTTCAGGGTGTATGTCCAGTAGTGGGATTGCTGGGTCATAGGGTGGGAGGGGGAAGCTGGGGCGAAGTGAGAGTAATATCAACATATATACACTACCGAATGTAAAACAGTTAGCTAGTGGGAAGCAGCAGCATAGCACAGGGAGATCAGCTCGGTGCTTTGTGACCACCTAGAGGGGTGGGATAGGGAGGGTGGGAGGGAGGCTCAAGAGGGAGGGGATATGGGGATATATGTATGCATATGGCTGATTCACTTTGTTGTACAATAGGAACTAACATGGTATCGTGAAGCAATTATACTCCAATAAAGATCTATTAAAATAAATAAAATGAAATACCTTGCCCAACATCAAAAAAAAAAAAGAAAGAAGAAGCAAGTGTTAGAGCCCACTTTTAGAGGCTGAAAGAGATTATCTAGATCTTGCTCGGGTTGGTTCCTCTAACACACTCTCCCAACACAGAACATGCTATTCCCTCCACCTGAATGGCACTGTCCCCTCCGTTTGACTGGGTACTTTTCCTTTAGCTCTCGGCTCCTCAGGGGAGCCTTCCCAAACTCCCTAAGCCACAAGTTCCTATGATAGCCCTCCAAGCACAGTGGCCTCATGGTCACAGTTACAACTTTACATTTGTTTGTGAAATTGCATTATGTCCATGTACACAACCATACTGTAGACTCCGGGGGGCAGGTCTGTGTGTCTGTTCACCATCCCCAGCATTGTGCCTGCCATTCATTCAACAAAATCACTGTGCCAGTTATCTAGAGTAATCTTTACTTAAAACCAACTGATTATGGACTGTAATCACATTTACAAAATACCCTCAAAATAACAGCTAGATGCGTGTTTGATTGCATAACTGAGGACTACAGCCTAGCCAAGTGGACACATTGAACTGACCATCACACCCCCTAAGATCAGGAACAAGGCAAGTATGTCACCTTTTACCACACTTACTCAGCACAGCGATGAAAGTTTGAGCCAGTGCAATAAGGCAAGAAATGGAAATGAAAGGCGCATGGGTAGGAAAGGAAAAATAAAACTGTCTCTATTTGAAAAAAACAAAACAAAACACTGTGCCAGGCACTCTGCTAGTTCCTGAGCATCCCCAGTTCACATGATATATGACGTCCCTGACTTACAGCAGCTTCCATTCTATTTAGGGGAAAGGCTGGAAACAAAACCCATAAACCAGTGAGTAAGATCGTAAAAGAAAATAGGCAAGAGTGGTCCAGTGGTTAAGACTCTGTGCTTCCAATGCAGGGGGCGCAGGTTCAAACCCTGTTCAGGGAACTAAGATCCCACATGCGGCGCTGCCACAAAAAAAAAGAAAGAAAGAAAATGGGCAAAAAATGGGCACACCATAAGTATCTGTCCAATAAAAGAATGACAAAGACCCTTCTCTAATTAGTTACTTAACTCCTAAAACTATCAAAGTAACTTTTGTTTGTATCAGACCACAATAGCACGGCTCTCCTCCATGGTTCCACAGCGCTATCTACTGCACTCTGCCAGGTTAACTTCAAAGGAGCATAAGCTCCCCAGAAGGTTAAAAGGCACTTCAATAGCCAGAGACAGATCTGGCCTGAAAGTGAGGAGACACTGCCTCTAATTCTCAGGACCAGAAACACATCAATTTTTCCCAGTTGCGACATGAGTCAGAGCAGCCACGGCTATCTCATGACCCAGGAATTCTGTTACATGGCTCTTGTGACTACAACTTGTGAATGTGTGATAGAAGAGAGCACAGGGAGGCTGCAGAGAAAGTCGGCTCCTGTGAGGCCGGCTGCTATTTCCAAACCCATGCCCTTCTATCACCCTGGCGGAGGGACGGAGCAACTTAAACCAGCACCATGAAAACCAACTGAGTTAAGATTGGAAAGCTCACTTTTGCCCTTCAGTCATTCGAGAAATATTTATTGAGCAACTATTATGTGCCAGGCACCATTATGTGCCCCCCTAGTCCTGGGAATATAGCAGAAAATGAATACAACAAAAACTCCTGCCCTTGTGGAACTTGCAATCTGTGGGGAGTAACTATCTCAACAAGTTTTGTCCCCTATACTACACAGACAGGAATGGCCCTTTGGGTCAAGAGCTGAATGCCGAGTCAGACGTCTGCATGCCTTCCACTGTCCAACTGAAGCCTTGCACAATGCTCTTTACCGTCAAGGAGCCACAGACAAAAATAACAGCAGTGATAGGCCACTGGAAAAAAACCTGCTGATACAGACAGGTAACCTGGTGTCAGGAAAGGCTTCCGAGGCCAATCTCAGGTCAGAACGAAAAGGTGAGTGGGAATTAGCCAGGCTGCCAGAACAGGCTGTGCAGAGATTGGGGGGGGCGGGCGGGGGGGTCCTCTACAGGAGAGGTAACAGCAGAGGCAAAGTCCCAGAGGAGGAAGAAAGCATGGCTCAGTTAGGGAACTGAAAAAGCTCTGAATGGCTTCAGCAAAGGAAGGAGGGGCAGCAGCCTCTTTGGCCCCATGGGGAGTTCCTGAATGGGTTTGAAGCAGGGGAGGGATGGGCTTCTATCTGCACTTTAGAAAGGTCACTTTAGCAGCAGAGTAGAGAAAATACTGGAGCAGCCAAGCCTTAGCAGGGCATTAAGGGAGATCTGGGAGGCGACTGCCCAGAAGGGAGGGAATAACAGAAATGGAGAGTCAGGAAAAGGTCCAGGTTCCTGCCTGAGCAGCTGAGAACAGTGGTGCCCTCCACGTGACTAGGCAGACCCTTTTTATGGCGGGGAGAAGGCGAGCACGAGGGGGAGTACGTGGTGGAACTGGCGGTGGTAATGAGCTGGGCAGTGTCTGTGCATCTTAACACGGAGGTGTGCGGTGCGCAAGCCGGTAGGTAAATGGGTCCAGAGCTCAGGAGAAAAGATTTGGGTTGTGATGGGAACCGAGGCCACAGGTGTGGTGGCCTGTAGGGGCAAAGTACAAGGCAAGGTGCTCACCTGAGGTGACACACCCTGAGGACACCACCACTGAAAGGCTACATGGGGGCAGAGGAGGCTGCAGCCTCCCAAGGCGGGGTGGCGGAAGGAGGGCGAGGGAGACCGTGAGGGTGTAGCTTTCCAGAAGCCAAGGGAAAAGAGTGTTTTGGGATGGAAACGATGCAAGTAATGCAGTCTGTGCTGTCAAAGGTCAAGAACGCCAGGACTGGAAGGTGTGCTCCGGGCTTAGCACCAAATTCACTGTGTTGGTGGTGGTGGAATCATGGGCTCAGGTGCCCAATGGTAACAGGGCCAGAAAGAAGAGGAGAGGACGTTTCAGTGAGATTGGCAGCGAAGAAGAGAAAAGCTATGAATGGGGGTGAAGACATGGGGTCTAGGAAGATGGCAGAGAACTGAGTATGTTATAGGATAGTGGGTGGGGTCCACAGATAGATGATGCTCTCCTAAGAGACAGAAAGGAGGGCCGATCAACAAGCACCAGCTCTGAGTAGGTGGGAGAGGATTCGCTCCAACAAGAGGGCACAGATCAGCCTCAGGCAGGAAGAGGGTCCTTCCCTCACGTGACAGGAGGGAGGACAAGAGAAAGGCACTCCCACGGCCGGCCGGGCATGAAGGCTGCAGGGCAGCTAGGTTGCTGTCTCCTGCTCACTCTGTTAGAAGTATCTACTGGGCTTCCCTGGTGGCGCAGTGGTTGAGAGTCCGCCTGCCGATGCAGGGGACACGGGTTCGTGCCCCGGTCCGGGAAGATCCCACATGCTGCGGAGCAGCTAGGCCCGTGAGCCATGGCCGCTGAGCCTGCGCGTCCAGAGCCTGTGCTCCGCAACGGGAGAGGCCACAACAGTGAGAGGCCCGCGTACCGCAAAAAAAAAAAAAAAAAGTATCTACTGAAAGCAAGCACTTAGGTATTTGAAAGAGACATGGGAAGTCTAGATCAGTCACTGCAGCAAAACGCAGAGAGAGAAGCCCAAGGAACCACAAGGGAACCGCTGGGCAGAGTCCATGGCCCGGCTGAAGCTGCTTTTGCACGGTCATCACGCTGGGTGACAGGTGATTATATAATTTCTCCAGCCATCCCCAAAAGGCAGGGGCAGAGTTCTGCCAGGTGGCACCAAGGAAGGACAGCAGGTACTCAGTGAAGACAAGATAGGGTGGAAGGGGAGAAGCCAGGAACCTGGAGGGGGCAAGGAATGCGTGCAAAAGGCTGGAAGGACTGGAGTTCAGAGAGCAGGGACGTTACGCCTAGGATCTGAGGTGGAACAGATAACTCCAGATGACACAGTCCAGCTGTGACAGGGGCAGTGGGTGAAGCAGGGTGGAGAAGCCACTGCTGGAGGGGAGACGGGCAAGGTGCTAGGTGAGTCATCAGAATCCAGAATGATTCAGAAGTAGGTCGGGGAAGATGACCTGAAGTCAAATGCTTAAGTCTTCCCTGGAGGAGGCAGTGAGGCCCGGAGCCGAAAGGAGGAAGGAGGGGATAATACACCGAAACTCACCAGCCCCAAAGGAACGGGCTCAGAGCTTCTTCACTGAATGCCTGCTACATGCTGCCAACCAGCAAGAACAAGGCAAACCTTCCTATACATCCCCTTCTTTAATCCCTGCAATCACACTACACAGTCTTATTCTATAGATGGAAAAATCGAGGCTCATTGGCTAAGAACTCGCCCAGGGTCACAGTGCTGGACCCAGAATATGAGGTTCCGGCTTCTGAACATCAAATCAGCTCGTGCCCACCACATTCACAGAGAAGACAGGGTAGATTGCATTATTTATGCCCCAGCAATCACATATGCCCATGCAAGGGTTCTCTAATTGCGCCTCACACCATCTCCGAGGAGGAGGGGGTCAGGGGCCACCCGCTGGTGGCTAATAAGCGACCACCTGTCCTCCTGAATGGCTCACTGTACTCACTGAGATGGAAGGCCACAGTAATTACCCAGAGCCCATTAAAAAGAGCCCAGAACATGATGTGCTAACAGTTCCAGAATAAACTCATCGAAATATCTGTTTTTAAGGAAACACTAGTCTGGAATTTATAGTTCTAAAAGAGCTAACTTGACCCTACTCAACAGGAAAAATCCCTTCCTTCCCACACTTCCAAACAAAGCAGCCAGCGTTTTAATTCCAATGACAATGGATTTTCATTTTTAGGAGGACAGCGGCCTACCACACTTTTTTAGGAAGGTAAAAAATATTGGTGCCACCGTCTCTGGGTGATTTAAAAAACAAACAAACAAAAAAAACAACTCTGCCAGAAAGCAGCATGATTTTCTGTCCTCAAATACTTCAGATTCCAAGAGAATGCACCCTTCAAATTCTTTACCCATAACCTCAGCCTCTGACCCACCTGAAGCATGAGCACCTGCTTTACAAGGGAACCTGCTAAGCATTCTTAGCTCAGTCCCTCCAAGGCTGCGGTGGACCAGCCGAGTCCCCTCACTTCTCAGGAGCTGTGGCTGTGTTTAGTTTCTCCCCTGTGCCACGCCTCAAGGCCAGCCTTGCAGGGAGGGAAATAGTCTCAGATTGCTGATGTGAGCAACAGTGATAATGATAAACCTTGGATCAGCTGTTTAATCTTTTTTAATCTCCCCGGCCCCTGAAATTCTGATCCTCCCTGGGGGGAAAATGCTATCATCCACATCCATCATAAGGAAACCAGAAACGTACCTTCAGATAGCCCCAGTCTAATGTATGAGAGAAACATTTTTAAAATAGTCAATTTCCCAATGCCATTTGCAGCAACATGGATGGACCTAGAGATTACCATACTAAGTGAAGTAAGTCAGACAGAGAAAAACAAATAACACATGATATCACTTATATGCAGAATCTAAAAAATGACACCAATGAACTTATTTACAAAACAGAAACAGACTCTCAGACATGGAAAACAAATTTACAGTTACCAAAGGGGAAAGGGTGGGGGGAGGGATAAATTAGTTTGGGATTAGCAGATACACATTACTATATATAAAATATATAAACAAGGTCCTACCCCTATAGCAGAGGGAACTATATTCAGTATCTTGTAATAAACCATAATGGAAAAGAATCTGAAAAAGTATATATATACATTAAAAAACTGAGTCACTTTGCTGTACATTAGAAACTAACAACATTGTAGATCAACTACACTTCAATTAAAAACACATTAAAAAAAAAAAAAAACCACATAAAAAATAAGAAATAAAATGGTCAAGTTCCAATAGGGCACTGTCTCCAGACACAGGTTAAGCAAATATGTGTACTTACACTGAGACAATATTATCGAGCCCTTTAAGAATCCCGGAAATTTTTCAATTTTGAAAACCCATATTCCTAAGGTTAACAATCATCAATTGTTATTGATACTGTGCTCTGAGGCATATTGCTCCTCTGTCTCTTCGTCATCTGTTCAGTGGTTACTTCATGCTCATTGATTTGAGATGCACCTTCTGACTACTGCCACGAAGCGTCGTTTCTCAGCCATAAAAGAAAATAGCATTCTCGTCCTTCTCACTGTTTAGCTCCAGCTTGAGATGAGGATGCCTCCACTCATTGCTTTGGTGTTGGGAAAACTTAAACCCCAGTGCCCCTACCAACCACTTGACCAACAAATTGTATGTAACGATTTTTAACACCAGGATTCTTAAACTGTATAAATGCTTTGTGATGTTAAAAATTCCACTTAGAATACATGTAAGATTGAAGGCATCACACTAGATCTTCTTTGCTCGTGGCTTCCCTCACCCAGGGCCAGGTGTCCCGAACTGCCAGCCACCGGGCCACAACACATCCTTCCACTGGCCTTCAGCTGCTACCACTCTCCCTAGGCCTGTACCAACCTCTCCTCTCTCCCTGCTTCCACTCCTGCCCCCATACCCTGGCTCTCCACACAGCAGCTGGGGGATCGGTGAAAAAAGTCAATCAATTCATGTCACTCGCCTGTCCAGAATCCTCCAGCAGCTTCCTTCCAATCATACTTGGATTAACATTTCAATTCCGGACCAGGGCCCAGAAGGTCAATGAGATGCAGGCTTGTGCTGACCATCCCCCTGTCCGTGTCCACTTACCCAGTGGGGTGCTGCCCTCCAGCCACACTGGCCTTCTTGCAGAGGCCTGGGCGCTTGCTGTCTGCCCTACCCGGCACTCTGTGCCTCCTTATTTTCCCATGGCTCATTCCCCTCCCCTCACCAGTACTGGGTCTCTTCTTACCCACAACCTTTGCGCCTCTCTCGCCTGGCCCCAGACCTGGACTGTCTATTTACTGTCAAATCTCAAGGCCTGGTCCAGAGAAGCCACTCAACACACGCTTAGCAATCATTCTTCTAAGGAGACCTCCAGCTCCTACCCTGCCAAGAACACCCTCACTCCAACCAAAGGTGACTCTTACCTGCAGAAGGCCAATGAAATCAGAACCAACCACCTTTCTGGAGAAAACATGAACCACTCAGCAAATACATCGGATGTGGCATGTACACATCTCTGCCCACAGCCCGGAGCTCCAGCACCTGCACCCACCAGTCTGTAAGATTCCTCTTCTCCAGATAAAGTTAGGAAAATGAAAAGAGACTGTTCCTGTTTTTCTTTCCCATTCTCTCAATTGGCAGAGATACCAATGCGAATAATTAGTTGCCCAGTTCAGTATCACTTTTCTCATGCTGATCTCACTCTATAGTTGGAGTTTGGGGTGTGTTGTTCTTTTTTTTACCTTTTTTGCAACTAAATACTTTTTTAAATTCAAAAAAGTATTTTTCTACAATAGTTATATTTACTCTCTCTTGAAGAAAAATGCCTAGGTTACAGAAACTTTTCTTAAGATCTACTTCTGACAGTTATAGCCATCATTAGAGTAAGAAAAGATGCTAATGTACGAAAATATTATTTCATTATTTTTGAAATAAGAATATAATGCTGTGTCATAGCTACAAAATTAATATAAATATTTCAAAATATCAACACTTTGAAATAAACACGAGGAAACTTCTATAATGAAGCCTGCATCACTCTGAGCTTTAAAGAATATACATTGAGGTCATATCCTATAACAGCACATTTCCTGCAGAAATTCAGGCTCCTAGAATAATAATTTAAGTCAATTTGATATTGATTCTATCTTGTGATCCCAAGCTGAGATGTAGGTTACTATAAAAAGAAAGGGAAAGGGGGAAGGGCCATGTGGAAGCTGACTGATAAAAGCTGGTCAATGAAATGCAGGAGAGGTCATCAGCAGAACCAACAAGGCACAAATCGTGTGCCAAACTAAACAAAAATTACCCGTGTTCCAGGCCAGCTCATCCATCTGTTCGGGCTTAGAGTGGCCCTGCAGCCACCGCTGTGTGACAGGAATGAAGAGGGCATTTAAAACGGACACTTGGCCAAACAACCTCCAGTGTAGTCTCACCCTCGGACTTACCTGCCCTCCTTATACTTTCTAGAAATGCCAAGGTTCACTTTTACCCTAACATGGGCAAACTTTCTTCCTGTCCTACTGTGTCTTTTTCTAGTTCCACACAGGGTTAAATAAAAGGGCCTAAAAGGAGAAAATAAGGAAGTATGGAAGGGAGGGACAGAGGGAGCACCAGGGGAGTGAAAACAACACAGAAACGGAGAGAGAGAGACAAAGGGAGGGGAAAAGACACAGAGGAGACACACAGAGAGAAAACAGAGAGAGAGACAGAAGGAACAGCAGAGAGAGAGAAAATGACACCGAGGGAGTGACAGTGAGAGGGAAAAAAAAGGAAAAAGTTCATGGGAAAAAAGGAATAATGTGTTTCATGGAAAAGCTATTTGTTTCCGAGTCGCTCTTTTTTCCATGTACTGTATTATGCCATATGTGGGAAGTGAGGGAGGCTGGAACTCCGCCTAAGAACATCTGCCAGGGACCTTAAAAGCCTTAATAATAGCACAGCTGGTGTCCCCAGACTAATGAGCTCACCACCCACGTGACCCTCCTTCCTCAGAGGCTCCTCCGGGGAAACGAGGGGCCGAGGGCTGGCCCAGGCCCGCCTCCTGCCCTCCCCCACGTCCAGGCTCTCCTTCCTCCACTGCCTTCGCCCTCCCTTTCCTGAAATCACCCCCACCCGTTTTCCTGAGCTCACTTACTCTGATTCCCCCAGCTCCTCGGAACAGAGAGGTTCTTAACACGAAAGGCAAATATCAGAAATAAAAAAGGTGGACATCACTACAGATCTTCTGGACATTAAAAGCACAATAGTTATGCCAATAAATAATTCAACAGCTTAAATGAAATGGACACACTCCTTGAAAGAGGCAACTTGCCAAAACCAACACCAGAGGGAAGAAAAGGTCTGAAAAGCCCAATATCTATTAAAGAAATGCAACTCCTAAATGAAAAACCTTTCCACATTCAAGGAAAGGCCAGGATGCCACCACGTGGGCCTTTCTGCCAGGGTACAGGCCCCTCCAGGATCTCTGGCGATTCACTGTCTCTGACAGGGAGGCTCTCGGCCAGCTTGACTTTCCCACTCATCACTGCCTGTAACTAGGAGGAAACCATGCACACAAAATTGGAAAGGAGGGTGCTGGGGCATGGGAACAAAGAAGTGAAGCTTTACAAGTTTGGGAAGTTTTAACCCTCGCTGGTATAATTTTTTGAAACCAATTCCCATCACAGTGCACTTTTAAAGGCCCTCTGGCACTTGAACAAAGGGCACCTTAGCATCAGGATGGGCAAGGATTTCAACTTCTAAGGGGAAACCTATTGGAAACTGACAGAGAGGAGACTCCAGTTGGCCCTGACACGGTATCCATAGTAATTGGAAGAAGCTGAAAAATCTGCGATCTCTCTCTCTCAGTCCGAGCAACACATCCCAACCACAGTGAGGAGCCAAATGGACATGATACATGGGGCTTATTCACCAGAAAAAGACAAAGGAGGCCACGTTTCAGAAACCGCGCTTGGGGACACACAATACCATGGATGTCTGTAAGCTCACAGTACTGAGGCTAGCAAATTACATGATTCTATCCCTGCCTACCAGGCAATTATATCAACAGCAATCACATGATTAGCTGAAAGGTGGGCAATCATTAACTTTTCCTACTGTTAAACACTGTTACACACCAAAAGACAGTGTTTTATACCTTGTTAATGCCATGAATAAGTTCTCTAAGCCTTGACAACTTCCTGTTTTGATTTATAACACCTATGCCACTCCTGCCATAAGTTAACATGGCAAAATTCACAAAAATTTAAAGAAAAATTATGGTATTTTAAGGACTATAAGCACTTTTATACATTATTCCCTTTTGTTGAAGTGTTTAATAAACTGAGAATCCTTTCCAAAAATAAGAGTTGTTTCCGTTCGCAAAACACCAAAAGCATTAACAGAATCAGTATATTCTTTATCAACCTTGTCCTTCCACTTTCACTCTTTTTAGGTTATACATCCAAGGTCAAGTCTATGGTTCTCAAGTCCTAGGGACTCCTCCTGGCTCCATCTTCGGGCCCATAACAGTACACCTGGCCAAGCTGTATTTGGGCATCAGGCAAAAAGAAAACTCAGTAATACCAATTCTGTCTTTATTTAAAATTTTGATTTTTTTCATCACTGGTTTCTTTACATTAATTTAGATTTTTTTTGAAATATTGCACTAAAATACTATTGATATTGATTACTTAAATTTTTTGGCAACTCCTCCGCCCTTAAATTTTGCACTGTAGGCAAGTGCCTCACAGTCACTTTAACTTAGCCGAGGTCCTAGCCCACAATAATAACAATACACCTTGGGTGAGCCAATGAAGCAGAATAAACACCCATGCTCCCTGTCAGAGACTGGACAATAGCTGCCTTACGGACCATCTACTAGGGGTATGTACGTGTGTGTGTTCTAAATGACTCCAAGGGGACGGGGGATTGGTATGAAAGCCACAAGTTCGAGCACAGTTAAATTCTGTGGAATAAATATTTTACATCATGTTGCATTAAAATCTAATAGTGGCCAAATTAACTAGAATCTTTAATTATCTTACACATTCAGCTCCATTAATTTTTACTTACATATATACTACTTCCTCGGAGGTAACCACCACTATTCTGATCCTTATTACAGGATAGTTTTGCCTGTTTTTTTTGTTTTATTTTTTGTTTTATTTATTTATTTTTGGCCTCACCACGCAGCATGCGGGATCTTAGTTCCCCAGCCAGGGATCAAACCTGCACCCCCTCCAATGGAAGCGCGGAGTCTTAACTGTTGGACCGCCAGGGAATTCCCTGCCTGCTTTTGAAAACGGAATCCTACAGTGTATAATTTTGTGTCTGGTCTCTTTTGCTCAATATTTTGCCTGGAACTTTCATCCATTTGTTGCATGGATTAGTATTTCATTCCTTTGTACTGCTGAGTAGTACTCCGTTGTGTGGATATACCAATTTGTGTATACAGTCAGCAATAATTAATGGACATTTGGGCTTCTTCTAGTTTGGAGCTATTGCTAGTAAAGCTGCTATGAACTAAGTAAAGAACACTGGTTTCTGCTGAGTACATGCCCAGAAGTGAATCACTGGGTCATAATATATACGCTCAGCTTTAGTAAATATTGCCAATGTTCCCAGTGTTTGTTCTTCTTTGCATGCGGTGCATAAGGATTCCAGCTGTTCCACATTCTCACCAGGGGTTGATATTGTCAAATTTCTTATTTTGTCCATTCTGGTGGGGCTGCAGAAGCATCTTTGCTAAAACAAGCTATTTCTAATTCCAATTTTACCACGATTCTACAGCTCCAATAGTACCAACCGGAAAACCTCAAGTAAGATGCACGTGAGTCACAAAGCGCAGAAAAATCTCTAATTCAGAGCTCATTATTTCAGGAAGTCATAAAAATATGGACACAAGCCATATGTGAGACAAACACACATGATGCCTGGCAAGGAAACCTGAACACATTCATGAAGACCAAAGCAATTCTTACAGTCAACGTGTTACTGTAAGATGTTTACAAGGCCAAGCCGGCATCTCTACTGAACCATGGAGAACCGAGTGATACAACTCTACAAGTAAATGCACACCTATTATGTACGAACGAACCCAAAGAACATTTTAGCCCTTATCCTCCTTGGCCTCTCACAGCAGAGGGACCCTATGAACCCCACCTATCGCCACAAGAACACTCTCTCCCAGCATTTCTGGTCTCCTCCTGGTCAATCTCTGTGAGTGCTTCTACATGTGGTATCACCACTGTCCACACGGGGATAGCCCCCAGACCCTGACCTCACACTCAGATCTTTCTACTGAGCATCGGCCCCAGATGTCCCACTGCCCTAAATACCTCCCCTTGGAAACCTCAGGAGCACATCAAACTCAGCACATTCACAATAGGATCCTCCAGGCCTCCACCCCTACACAACTGATTGATGTTAATCCAATGTGGAAATCTTGGCCTCAGGCTTGACTCTGCCCCCCTCCCCCAAACCCTACCACCATCTCCCCGAAGAGCAGGGCTCATCCCCTCAACATCACTCAAAGGAATCCACTTCTTTCCACCTACAATATCACTTACGACCCCAGGTGAAGTCACCACGCTCTCTCTCCCTGGGTAAAGCCAGGGCTTTCACTGCAGGTCTCAGTCAACCAGGAAGTGGATGAGGCCTGGGACCACACGCCGGCCTGGGCACGTTCACCAAGGGAAAGCCAGCCACCTCCCCCAAACGACACCCCTGCCCTGCCACGGCTTTCTCGTAGGAAAGTCTACAAACTGCATCCCTTTTCCGCCCTTGTGAATGAATGTAGCTGCAGCTTCAGAGTTTATGAGGGAAATTCTGAGACTTGATTGACCTCGTCATTCTCTGTCTTGCTGCCTCTTGCCAAATAGAGAATCCAGTATATCATAAACGATAAAGGTCTGACTGTAAGATAACCAAACTCCCAGGAATATTTATTTTCTTTTTTCCCTTCCATAGGAGTATTATTTCTCTTCTAGTATCAAGAGACTTACCCAGCTAAAAGTTTTTCATGTCATGGATAGACCTAGAGATTGTCATATTGAGTGAAGTCAGAGAAAGACAAATATCATATGATATCACTTATATGTGGAATCTAAAAAAATGGTACAAATGAACTTATTTACAAAACAGAAATAGAGTCACAGATGTAGAAAACAAACTTACGGTTACCAGGGGAAAAGGGGGGAGGGATAAACTGGGAGATTGGGATTGACATATACACACGACTATATATAAAATAGATAACTAATAAGCACCTACTGTGTAGCACAGGGAACTCTACTCAATACTCTGTAATGGCCTATATGGGAAAAGAATCTAAAAAATAGTGTATATATGCATGTATATAGCTGATTCACTTTGCTGTACACCTGAAACTAACACAACATTGTAAATCAACTATACTCCAATAAAACTTTGTTGTTTTTTTTGTTTTTTGTTTTTTTTTTGTGGTACGCGGGCCTCTCACTGTTGTGGCCTCTCCCGTTGCGGAGCACAGGCTACGGACGCGCAGGCTCAGTGGCCATGGCTCACGGGCCCAGCCACTCCGCGGCATGTGGGATCTTCCCGGACCGGGGCACGAACCCGTGTCCCCTGCATCGGAAGGCGGACTCTCAACCAATGTGCCACCAGGGAAGCCCTCCAATAAAACTTTGCAAAAAATAAAAAGTTTTTCATGGTAACATTCAACAGTTGCTATGACATTCCTCTTGTACTTGTAAAGTACCTCCTCGTTTAATAATACAAACTATTTTCCTACCTTGCAAGTATAGTATAAACACATCCACTGCATTAGCCAGCACTTTAGCCTACTTTCCCAATGATCTGTTTGTCATTCCTTATCTACTGTTGTAGTAATAAGAATATTCTGCTTATTTTCTCAAATAGAAAGGTATTTTCTCAAAATTTGAACACCAAACTACACTTCTCCCTTTAAGAGACCTTTGAAATGTCTTGATATTTGTGTCCAAATATCAAGTCAAAGGGATTTCTCTAATACCTTGGGATTCTTGCAAAGTTAACCCTTTCTCCTCAGAGCTGAAGGAGGGAAGACAGTTGTCAGATGAACAAAAACCACAGCCTACATCACTGCCTTAGATCGTGGGGGCTATTCCTGTTAGTATCGCAAAGATGAAGGCCAGCACACACCCCTAGGGCGTGGCACAGATATGTGCTCCAAAATTATCTGTGGATGAATGGGTCATAATGAGTTCAATAACAGCAACAATAATAATGGCTAACACAAAATGCTTACTGAGTTAAGCGTACATATTAATTCATGTGATCCTCTTAAATAACTATATGAGGTTATCATATAAGGTAATGATTCAGGAACTCACTATCATAAACAGCTCTTTGCTGGGTTCAACAGTATCTAGCCCTGACAAAGCACCAATCTTAAAGTGGGGAATAAAAAAGGAACACGGCTTCAAACACATCAACAGTATGGTAGCTTATCCAGACACATTGTTAAATCTGGACGGTTTTATTTTTTTGACAAATGAAAAAAAAAACAAGGCTATGCACTACTCAGGTCCATAAAGCAAAATTTTACAATTCCCATAGTACTCAGCCTTTTACTGAAAACATTCTAGATACAAAGGTTGAAATGAAATACCCACCGTCCAGATAACAATCTTTTCTTCTCTGCAATGAAAGCCAGTAAGCCAGTTGTCTCAGAAATTCCGCACCCAAATGTAGCACTCACAGAGCACCAGTGAGTCATACATGTAACAAATTGCTCATTTTCCTGCTCCCCACCTTTCCTCTAAATCATTACGCTGCTATCCCAGAATCACAGGTTTGGTTTTTTGTTTTTAATCCCCCATCACAAAGCTTACCAATTCCAACTTTGTTCCAATTTCGTAACTCGACAAGAATCTGCCTGTCCCTTTAGTTTAAGTAAACCTCCAATTTTCTTCCCAGGTTTGAAATTCTCCAATGAAAGCAAGGCCCACATCTTTGGACTCCTCTTTTAATTGAGAAAAAAAAAAAAAAAAAAAAGGCCCTTGCCATTCTGACTGTGCTGCCAGATATCTGCCAGTGTCAGACCACCAACACCCCACCCCCACTGAAAGTCAAGGTCCAAGGGGAAAACCAAATTCACTGTTTGAACCCTGTATTCAGAATCACAAAATGTAATGGATTGTCCTCCTGAGTTGCCCTTCTGTTTTATCCTCTTTGGTCCTCCAACTCACACACTCCAATTTCCATTCAAAATAAAAAAGGTGAGGGAAAAATGGAGGCAAAGACCATAAACACAGAGACCCTAAAACAGTGGTAGCGTCTAGAAACCTTATTAACCTGAATCCCACTACACTTGCTAAGTAAATTAAATGTGACGCTCCCAGAGCAGCAATCAAAAGCAAGGGCTGAAGCAAGAACTCCTATTACCAACCACTTTTCAGGAATTCCCCACAGCTCAAAGCAAGGCAAAGACCATGGTTAGTGCTGGGAGGATAATAGAATGAAGGGAGAAAAGTGACTTGAAATAACCATGTCACAACCATTATGATGACAACTATAAAAAACAAAAACAAAAACAGAAAATCGGACTTCCCTAGTGGTCCACTGGTTAAGACTCCATGCTTTCAACTCAGGGCTCCTGGGTTTGATCCCTGGTCGGGGAACTAAGATCCCACATGCTGTGTGGCTAAAATAATTAATTAATTAATTATACATAAAGTAAAATTTAATAAAACAGAAAATCACAAGTGCCAGTGAGGATGTTGAGAAATTGGAACCCTTGTGCACTGCTGGTGGGAATACAAAATGGCGCACTCACTGAGGATAACGGTATGGTGATTCCTCAAAAATTAAACACAGACTTACCATAGGATCCAGCAATTCCACTTGTGGATACATACCCAAAAGAAGTGAAAGCTGGGACTCTAACAGTTGTTTGTATACCCATGTTCATAGCGGCATTATTCACAACAGCCAAAAGATGGAAGCAACCCAAGTGTCCAAAGATGAATGAATGGGTAAACAAAATGTGGTACATATATAACAATGGAATAACATTCAGTTTTAAAAAGGAATGAAATTCTGGTACGTGATACAACATGATAAACCTTGAAGATATTATGCTAAG
Organism: Aethalodelphis obliquidens; assembly: GCF_003676395.1. Lineage (NCBI taxonomy): Eukaryota > Metazoa > Chordata > Mammalia > Artiodactyla > Delphinidae > Aethalodelphis > Aethalodelphis obliquidens. Next base: position 307,216 of record NW_020838056.1, read on the forward strand.
TGAAATAAGCCAGATACAAAAAGACAAATACTGTATGATTCCTCTTATATGAGGTTGCTAGATATTCAAACTCATAAGAGACAGAAAGTAGAATGGTGTTTGCCATGGGCTGAGGAGAGGGGGAGAATGGGGAGTTAGTGTTTATTCAGTACAGAGTTTCACTGGGGTAAGATGAAAAAGTTCTGGAAATAGATGGTGGTGATATTTGTACAACAATGTGAATGTACTTAATGCCACAAAACTGTGCACTTTAAAATGGCTAAAATGGTAAATTTTATGTTATATTTACTTTACCACAATTTTTTTAAAGAAACAAAAATGGTCACTGCATTAGGGATTTCCCTTCATCTCTCAGACTGGAGGACTTGGGCACCTCTAAGGGAAAAACAGAATTTGGCAAAGATAGGTTATCTGCTCCCACACCCCACAGGAGGTTATGGAAGGGGCACGGCAGCCCTGTGGCGCTGCACCTGCTAAGGAAGCAGGAGGGAAGATGGTAAGGTGAGGAGAAAGTTACATATACTGGGGTCAGATCCACTCACCTTCCATCTGGCTCCCATTCTGTCATTCTTGTGGTCTCCCATATTCACAGTACACAGGAGCCAGCACTTAAGATTTACTCTTCAAAGGGTAGGTAGGTGGATAAGTAGGTGGATAGATGGATGGATACGTGAATGGACATTTCAACTACTTGGCTAGAATTTGAGAACTGCCTATGACCGCTCTGGCATATTTTTAAGAACTCAAAACACCTCCCAATGTTGGGGTAGGGAGGGTAAACCACTGGTTAAATTTTGGGCTGCTTTTCTCACTACTGATTTAGAATGACAGTTTGTCCCTTCCCTCTTGGGTCCTCCAATTATACAGTTCATTGCATACAAGTGAAGGAAGGGAAGAGGTGGGTGTTGGGAAGAGAGTGGATTCAGCAATCTTTTCTGAAAACCCCAGCCCCTTTCTTTCCAGTGGAGGGCAAGGGGTTGAATCCAGCTTTGAGCACCAATTCTCCCCAGCAACGCAGGGAGCAAGTGTGTGCTGGCGACTTACTCTTCCCAACATGCGAGAAGTCTGGCCTTGTGCTTCTGAAAAGAACATTCTGTGTAACCATGAAGGAATGTCTAACGATTAATACCACCTGGGGACGTGTTTAAAATGAAGATTCAGATTTAGCAGGTCCCGGGCAGGGTCTGCCATTTTGCAGGTCTTACAAGCTCCCAGGTGGTGCTGAGGCTGCAGGCCGACCCACCGCACATTGAATAATAAGGCCTTACACTCCTGCGATCAGCTGGAACCATGACAGCAAGGACCAAAATCAGGCAGAAACAGCAACAGTCAGGCTCTCCCTCTAATGAGCATCACCCTCCTCCCACTGCCATTCTCCACCCAGGCCACAGCCACTTGGTTCCACCATGAATCTGGACCCTTTGTCACTTTGGCATAATTAGCCAAGCCGTCTGCAGTCACTCACTTCCAGCTTTTCTCATCATACTGAAGACAACTGATGTTCCTGGAGGTCAAAGACATTTTTGCTCCCCACTCCCCAAGAAAAGTTTCCCCATGGTCCTCAAACAGAAACTCAAGGATGGCTTCTGCATTCATTGCTTACCTGCTCCTCTTGGCTAAAATGCATGATTCAATAATACAAGTGAAGCCAAACTATTTTCAACACTCTAGGGAGACATTTTAGCTTTGGCCACATCACAAACTGGAAATTTTGGGGGAAGGACCATAATAAAAGGAGGCGAGCGTACACTAGATCATGCCTCCTCTACTTTTTGCAAAACTGAAAAACTGAGAGCTTGCAGGATGCTACCATTAAAAAAAAAAAAAAATCCAGGCCCACCCACAGTATATGCTGTTGATATTAAAGAACTGCCTGGAAGGACTTTTTTGACTTTACCAAAACATCAGAGGAACTGACGGAGAACCTCGAAAATCCTCTGGTTCTCCATATGCATGGATGATGCTTCTCTCCAAACCTGGAGAGAGAAGAAAAAATAAAATCTCGTATTCCTATTCTAATCAGTACCTATTTTAAGAGCTGCAAATACACCTGCATCTATGTTATCAAATGTAGAATTTACCAATAGCTAATCTGTGTAAACACAAGTCAGGAGACTGGCATTTTTTTTTTTACGGTCTTTTTTTTTTTTTAAATAAATTTATTTATTTACTTATTTATTTTTGGCTGTGTTGGGTCTTCATTGCTGCATGCGGGCTTTCTCTAGCTGCGGCGAGCAGGGGCTACTCTTCGATGCGGTGCACAGGCTTCACATTGCAGTGGCTTCTCTTGTTGCAGAGCACGGGCTCTAGGCGTGCGGGCTTCAGTAGCTGTAGCACGCAGGCTCAGTAGTTGTGGCTCATGGGCTCTAGAGCGCAGGCTCATTAGTTGTGGCACACGGGCTTAGTTGCTCCGTGGCACGTGGGATCTTCCCAGACCAGGGGTCGAACCCGTGTCCCCTGCATTGGCAGGCGGATTCTTACCCACTGCACTACCAGGAAGCCCTCCACAGTCTTCTAACTGAGGTCACACACCTGGTTTTAGGACTTAATTAAGTTCAGGTTCTTGATGTCTCATCGCAGAAAGAATTCAGTGAGAGACAAAGTGATAGGTTAGAAGCGGATTTATTTAGAGAGAAACAAACTCCAGAGTGTGGGCCATCTCAGAAGGCAAAAGCACAACGGTGGCATTTTTTTAGTCAACATAATAACACTATCTACTAACTAAGCCTAGGCATTAGGAGAAGTACAATAAAGAGGGAAGGGCTCTGAATGGTACGCTAAAGGATACTCGTCAGAAAAAGTCAAACCACTTACTCCACATGTTTGCAGTTATTTCCAACTAATTCTTTTTTTTTTTTCTTTTTCAATTCTTTTATTTTTCGTTGCATTGGGTCTTCGCTGCTGCCCGCAGGCTTTCTCTAGTTGCGGTGAGTGGGGCTACTCTTGGTTGCGGTGTGCCAGCTTCTCATTGCAGTGGCTTCTCTTGTTGTGGAGCACGGGCTCTAGGCATGCGAGCTTCAGTAGTTGCGGCACGTGGACTCAGTAGTTGTGGCTCATGCGCTTAGTTGCTCTGTGGCATGTGGGATCTCCCTGGATCAGGGATCGAACCCGTGTCCCCTGCATTGGCAGGTGGATTCTTAACCACCGTGCTACCAGGGAAGTCCCTCAACTAATTCTTTTTTTAAAAAAAGATTTCAAAGCCCCCTGCATACCCCGAGCAGGGTCTTCCTTAACATTCAAATCCAGATAATTTATATTCTGGTGGTTCTTTAATTTACTCATATACCTATTTCCCCTAAAAAATGGAGCATCCTTTTCAGATGTCAGTACAAAACCCATTTCCTCTGGGAAGATTACCTTCTGCTGTGAAGTGTCCTGGCGTATCATAAAATCTGGAACTAGAAGAGATCCTAGAAATAATCCAGCTCCAAGACTGTCAAACTGGGGTACAGGTGCTTATGCTGTGGGGAGCCCCCAGAGCCCCAGGGAAAATAAGGTGCATCTTCCCTGAGCGCTTTTTGACTCAAGGCAGCAATTTAAAGCATTTTTATACTAAAATACGTAAGATGAATCCTGCATTCCATTCTACATCAAAGGAATCGCTGAGGGCTTCCTTGGTGGCAGAGCGGTTAAGAATCTGCCTGCCAGCCGCATAGCACAGGGAGATCAGCTCAGTGCTTTGTGACGACCTAGAGGGGTGGGATAGGGAGGGTGGGAGGGAGACGCAAGAGGGAGGAGATATGGGGATATATGTATATGTATAGCTGATTCACTTTGTTATAAAACAGAAACTAACACACCACCGTAAAGCAATTAAAAAAAAAAAAGAATCGGCCTGCCAATGCAGGGGACACGGGTTCAAGCCCTGGTCCAGGAAGATCTCACATGCCGTGGAGCAACTAAGCCCATGCACAACAACTACTGAGCCTGTGCTCTACAGCCTGCGAGCCACAACTACTGAGCCTTGTGCCACAACTACTGAGCCTGTGTGCCACAACTACTGAAGCCCACGCGCCTAGAGCCCGTGCTCCGCAACAAGAGAAGCCACGGCAATGAGAAGCCCGTGCACTGCAACAAAGAGTAGCCCCCGCTCGCCGCAACTAGAGAAAGCCCGCCAGCAGCAACAAAGACCCAACACAGCCAAAATAAATAAATAAATTAATTAAATTAACTAATTAATTTCAAAAATAAAAGGAATTGCTGAAGTAACACTGAAAAGTCATGGAAATCTCAGGCTGAGCTCCCCCATCCCCCTTTCCAGGGTTCCTTTGCCCTGAAGGTTATGAGGGCAAGTTTCAGAAGCATGAAGAGAATCCATTTCCTAGCTTGAGACATGGAAACCAAAAGACTTTCTCAAGGCTGTGAGTGGCCATCTGAAAGGTCAGTGCCCCTAGATAGTCTTCAGAGAGACTTACAGTGCTTCTCACCACCACCCAGGTGAGTCTGGGAGCAGTCTTTCCTAGAATGCCAGACTAGAAGCACAAACAAGGATTTTAAGAGCTCGCTTCCCACCCAGTTCCACCCTCTTCTACCTCAGGTGCAGTATTAACAAACACATAATTAAATAGGCTTCTCAATGAATAATGAAGCCACACAGCCCTTCATAAACACATGTTAAACCCTTTCTTTAATCAGCTACACATCAGTTGGTATTATATGTAGCTCAGAGGCATCTAGATTGACACATGTGCTATTATTTACTGTCTCTTTGCTGAAGCTTTGAATTTTTCAACAGTGCAGGTGGCCTCCATTTGGATACACCTAATAAGAAGGCAAGTCAAAATAGGGAACATTTATTCAAAAAGAAGAAAAAAGAGTGGGGGAGGAACCAGAAGACCCATTCACAGTGTATCTCTATACAACAGACACTCACCCAAGATAAAATCTAAGAACACACATGAGCCTTGGGCTTGGTGGAGATAGTTCTCTCCCTAACATCTGAATCACCTTAAAAGAACCATCCCTGGGCTTCCCTGGTGGTGCAGTGGTTGGGAGTCCGCCTGCCGATGCAGGGGACATGGGTTCGTGCCCCGGTCTGGGAAGATCCCACATGCCGCGGAGCGGCTGGGCCCGTGAGCCTCCGCAACGGGAGAGGCCACAACAGTGAGAGGCCCGCGTATCGCAAAAAAAAGAAAAAAAAGAAAAAGAACCATCCCTTTGTCCTCCCTCAAAAATCATGATGCATACCAAATACAGATGAGTTAAACAGATCAGGGTTCATTTTCAAAACCAAGGGTCATGTAATCGTATATTTGAACAGGCTGGCCACTGTAATATTATCCTCAAGTTTATTAAGCTGCAAGACAGGTGAAAGGCTTGATTTAATATCTGCAACCCTCAGTGAGTTTAAATGAACTCTTCATCCTCCAATGCCTTTCTCATTGGAGCCCTATAGGAGAAATAAAGAACTGCCCTTCAGGAAAAGCGGCCACCAACCTGCTTGCCTTCCTCGGCTGTCTTCCAGGCTGTACGGTGCCAAAGAATAATCAAGTGTACGAAAACACCAACAGCTGATGGGGCAGAGAAAGCCCAAGGTCTGCTGCCCATCTTGGGAGCAGGCAGTCAAGATGGGAAGCCCAGAGGGTTAATTCCAGACTCATCTAACAATTACAGAGACCTACTATGTGCAAAGTCAGGGGTAGGGGCTCAGAAGAAAGTCCACATCAGATGGCAAACAGTAAAATGTCGCTAGTTTGGAAACTGAAAGTTTAGGAACTCCTCGGAATGTGAACAATGCTATTTTATTTTCAAAGTCCTTTTACAGGATCTGATTCAACCCTCACAATAAATCTATAAGAAGGAAAATAACCGCTATTATATCTGCTATCTTATCCCTGTTAGGGCTCAAAAATGTTCCCAAGTCACAAATCTAGACATGTTGGAATGAGACCTGAAAATCCTCCCAGGTCATTCAAACTTTTACAGACACTTTCATTCAAAACACTCTTTAATCCTTACAACAGTCCAGTGAGGTTTGTTTGGGTTTTGTTTGTTTTAGGGGGGCCATCCCAGAGAGGGGGAAGCCAAGTCAAAGAGGTTAAAAAAGGACCCAAGGTCACCCAGCCAGCAAAGAGAGAGAAGAGCTGGAATCTGAATTCAGGTTCCCCACTCCAAGGCCAATGTCCTTTTTTAACACACCAGAGAGGAGTGTGGGCAACACAGCGAGAGTGGAGACACCCTCCACGGAGAGCTGGGGATGGGAAACCAAACCCCACAGGTCCCTGGGGCATCAAACAGGAAACGGCTTGCGCTCAGGCCAAGCTGAAACCCAACCCTTGCCAAACCTGCTGCACACAGACATGGGCTTTCTACGCAGCTCAGCATCATCCCTGAGCCCGGCTCAGCGCTCCAGGTGGATCAGCCCATGACTGTCTGGGCACCTCTGTGATAAAGCTGGGGCCAGAGGTCGAAGCGCAGACAAGACTGATCTTTCCAAACCAAGAGGAGGGTGCCATCTGTCACTCCAGGTCGAACTCTGAACCTGCCAGCCAACCTGTCATCCTCCACTGGAACTTGGGACACCCTTCCCAATGCAGCCTGCCCAGAGCCCACACCGCTCAGTCGGCCACCTCCCTCTCTGCTGCTCTTGTAGTTGGAAACCGGAAAGGACCCTGTTCCTAGTTTCCCTGGGGTTTGTCTCCCCCCCACCCCATAACCAAAAGATGCTCCACGGAAAGGGTACCCAGCTGGCCTACACACTCGCAGACACTGACAACGTCCACACATTTGTTTGAAGCAAACAAAGTTCTAGGGAAGCTTATGGGAAAGAATATTTTTTAATCAGAGGCCTAGACATACTTAGGACGCGCTCAAAGTGGAGGCTGATTTCAGTTTCTGAACAAGTGCAGCGAAGGGTTCTACAGCACGTAGACTGAACGGGTAGGGGCCATCCAGCGCCAGCCCCAAGAGCAGCGGGGCCGGGCTTTTGACCTGTACTTCCCTAAACACAACTTTACAAAAGAAGCAGCAATACATTTCATTAAGTTTCTTGTTACCTGCAGGAGGCTGACCTTGGAGATTCGAAAAGAACTGAAAAACTCAGGTCAAAAAAGTGACAAAGTGAACTTGTTAACTCTCAGGACGGAAAGGAGGGGTCCTAAAAGCCATTTGTCTCGACCGAAACACTCTCAGAATATGTAGTTTACATTCGTTTTGCGGGTGAGTGGCAATCGGGGTTCAGCTCTCGCTCAGCTCGGGACTCTTTGAAGGTCGCCTCACTGTCACTTCGGAGTGCCGGAGCCCGGAATCCAGGCCACGCGGCGTGACCGATACGATGCACTACTGGCACCCTCCTGTGCCCCCCAGGGCTTCCCGCAGGTGCGGCCGATGCCAGAGGGGGGCCGCCCCCTCAGGGTCCCTGCCTCTCGCCGCTACCACACCACGCATCCACACTCCCGGGACACCCGTGTCCTTCCCCACCCACCCCCGGGCCCGATGCGCCTGAGGCACGGGTCAGCGGTCCACGGGCTTACCCTCGAGAGGCGCACGAAGCGCGGCCCCGTAGCAGGCGTGATACCGGGGGCCTCCGGCGCGGGGCTGCCCGGGCGCTCGGCTCTCCTGGCCGCCTCCTCTTCGTTGTCCTCGGCCGAGTCCCGGCCGCCCGGCGGCTCCGGTTCCCTCCGCAGCAGCCGGCCGGGCGGCACCGGGGCGCACGCGACGGGCTCGGCTGGGGCGCCTCCTCCTCCTTCCTCTGCCCGCCCGCCGACTCTAAGCTCCCGGGCTCGGGGTCCGAGGTTCCGGACGCGGGGTTCGTCGGGGCGCTCGGGCACCCCAGCGCTCCCTCCCGCGCCGCCCTCCCGCGCGCGGCCGCTCTCTGAGGGCGTCTCGCTCGTGGCGCGCGGCCGTCAGGGGCTCTGGGTGCGCGGGGGCGGCGGCCGGGTGGGCCCCAGGGCGGCGGGCGGGGGCGCTGCTGTGGACCGGGGCACTGATGCGGGCGCCGCGCCGCGGCCTCTCGCCATGGCTCTCGGCGGGCGGGCGCTTCGCACCTCCCCTCCGCGCTGCCGTCACCGCCCGACGCTCGCCGAGCCCTCCCCTTCCCCCGGCCCCGCCTGCCGGCCCGCGCCGCCACCTCCAGGACGCCCGCCGGGCGGAGCGCGTCCCAGCGGCCCAGAGCCAAGCCCCTCCTACCTCGCTGGCAGGTGACCGCTCCTGCGACTTTGGGCCTGGGGAAGTCCCCGGCGAAATACCCCGGGTCGGGAAAAGATATCACACACCACCACCACCACTACCACCACCCCCTCCGCGAGCGCTTATTTACTTCTAGCACTTCTCCGTGCCCGTCCAGCCAGTCTAAGGGCAGGGTGGAACTCACGCGGAGGCTGTTTGCCGAGAATACAGTAGAAGTCCAGACGTTTCTTTACTGCAGGCCGGGCCGTCCCTTAGGAAAGCAATCCTTAGTCTTAAATAAGGGTGGGACAGAGCTGGGAGGTGGGGGGAATATGGATGAACAAAATGCCACCAAAGGGTAAGGGAGGAGGACAGGTGCGTGGCGGATCAGGAAACGTTCCAGGAAGTAAGTTCCCACAGGCTACTCTATTATGTAAATGACCGGTGGACGGTGTAACGGGGAACAACACGCATGACCTCATTTCCACTTGAGGCTGCTGAGTCTACAGCGTTGGGCTAGTCCCTGGCCAGAGGTCATAGAGGACATTGGGAGGACATGGAGAAGACTCAGACCAGAACCGAAGACCCAAGGAAACTAAACCATAGAAAACCTGGTTTCCAGTACTGGAAGAGTCAGTGTATAGTAGAGACTGGGTCAGGCAAGAGTCATCAATGGATACTCACCCTAGGGGAGACTTTACTGGGGAGCAGATATTTGCCTGGATTAATGTGTTTTCCCATAGGTGGTTTAGGCTTATTAGTAGCAAGAGAGAAATATTCAATATATAAAGGCACAGGGAGACAGCACCTTGACCAGGATCAAAACTGACATCACTGGGCTTCCCTGGTGGCGCAGTGGTTGAGAGTCCGCCTGCCGATGCAGGGGACACGGGTTCGTGCCCCGGTCCGGGAAGATCCCACATGCCGCGGAGCGGCTGGGCCCATGAGCCATGGCCGCTGAGCCTGTGCGTCCGGAGCCTGGGCTCCCCAACGGGAGAGGCCACAACAGTGAGAAGCCTGCATACTGCAAAAAAACAAAAAACAAAAAAAACTGACATCATTAATGAAAGCAGATGGATATCTTGTCCTCAGAACACATCACCTATGCAGTATTTCCAGGAAGAATGCATAACCTGAATCTAATGATAATGAAACCCCAGACAAACCAAAATGAAGAATATCTATTAAAAGGGGGCAGGAGTTGTATTCCTCAAACATGTCAATGTCACAAAAGAAGGCTTGGGAAATGTTCCAGATTAAAGAGTGCTATAAAGTCGTGACAGCTAAATGTGATACCTGGTCCTAGACTGGATTTTTTGGGGAGAGGGGACGCTGTAAAGGACATTCCAGTGGACAAAATTGGAATCCTGAGAGTAGATTAAAGTATTGGATCAATGTTAAATTTGCTAATGTTGATAATTTGTACTATGTTCATGTGTAAGAATAGCCCTATCCTTGAAAATACACACTGCAGTGTTGTGTAGGGGTAAGGGGGCATTGTGTATGCAACTTACCCTCAAATGATTAAGGAAAAAAATGTTGATAGAAAAATGATAAAGAAAATGGGCAGAATACTAACAATCAGTGAATTTGGGTACAGGGCGTATTGGAATGTTTCCGTAAGTTTGAAATTCTTTCCAAATAAAAGGTTTTGAGCAGTGGCGCAGTGGATAAGACTCCGTGCTCCCAATGCAGGGGGCCTGGGTTCGATCCCTGGTTGGGGAGATAGATCCCACATGCATGCTGCAACTAAGAATTCACATGCCACAACTAACGAGCCCTGGAGCCGCAACTAAGGAGGCTGCCTGCCGCAGCTAAGACCCGGTGCAACTAAATAAATAAGTAAATAAATATTTTAAAAAAAAGATTTTGAAAAACCATCAAGTGGGAGAAGAGATGAGGTGGGAGGAAGGCAAGAAGTGGTCATAAAAAGACAACACAGGGGATCCTTGTGGTTTTAGAGCTTGTGGCTTTAGAACAGGTGATAAAATTTATATAGAACTTACACAGACACACATAAGTACAAGTAAAACTGGGGAAATGGAGTAAGGCCGATTGTATGAATGTCAGTATCTAGTTGTGATACCATATTAAGGTTTTGCAAAATGTTATCGCTGAGGAAATTGGGCAAAGTGTTTTATTTCTAATGACTGAATGTGAATCTACAATGATCCCATTAAAAATTTCAATTGGGGGCTTCCCTGGTGGCACAGTGGTTGAGAGTCTGCCTGCTACTGCAGGGGACACGGGTTCGAGCCCTGGTCTGGGAGGATCCCACATGCCGTGGAGCAACTAGGCCCGTGAGCCACAACTACTGAGCCTACGCGTCTGGAGCCTGTGCTCCGCAAAGGGAGAGGCCGTGATAGTGAGAGGCCCGCGCACCGCGATGAAGAGTGGCCCCGGCTTGCCACAACTAGAGAAAGCCCTCGCACAGAAATGAAGACCCAACACAGCAAAAATAAATAAATTAATTAATAAACTCCTACCCCCAACATCTTCTTAAAAAATAAAAGAAAATTTCAGTTACAGGGAGTTCCCTGGTGGCCTAATGGTTAGGATTCCAGGCTTTCACTGCTGTGGCCAGGGTTCAAGTGAGATCCCTGCAAGCCACATGGCAAGGCCAAAAAAAAGAAAAAGAAATTCAATTACAAAAAGAGATCAAGCATATTCCAGGTGTACATAGATGAGCATGGCTGCCCGGGAATTCAAAGAGCAAATGTGCTGGAGCTGACTCCTAGTGGGTTTAGAGCAGACATGGAGCTGTTACCAACAGCGAGGGTTTTTAAGGAAAAAAAAAAAGACTCTGTGAAGTATAACTGACAGATCAGGTTCCTACCAGTTCTGTAATTTAAGAATCCTAGAGCTGGGGGATCTTTGAGATCATCTAGTCCAACCTTCTCATTTTCAGGAAACTGCGGGCAGAAAAGTGGTACATGACCAGAGGAGCATCAAATTAGTGGTAGACCCATAACTACAACTCTTGTCTGCTGAACATGTGCAATGGTCTTTGCACCTTTACCAGCTGCCTGTCACTCTCTATATCCATGAGATTTAGTCAAGTTTGGTACAGAATTTTGAAGTCATTCATTCACCCGTTTGGAGTGTGACAGTGGCCTGTGGGAGCAGGGTCTTGACATTTGGTTTCCAGCACCAGATGGCAGACATGTGGATCCCGCTCAGGAGGAGGAGGGGCCAATCTCCCTCTAGTACTCCCAGCTTGGAGGAAACAGGTGGCAAGCGGAACGCCTGGAGTGAGTGAGCCCCTCCCCCCAGCTATGGGCCCTGAGCTACTTGGAGATGCTGATAACCTGCTGCTGCTGCAAGTCAAGGGTGCAGGGCCCTGGGAGGGAGGCAGGATGGGCACACAGAAGAGAAAACAGTCATTGTCCTGGTAGGTCCCAGCCTCATCCAGTGTTAGCAGAGGTCTCTGCACCAGAAGTGACTCTGGGCTTCCCTGGTGTCGCAGTGGTTAAGAATCCGCCTGCCGGGCTTCCCTGGTGTCGCAGTGGTTGAGAGTCTGCTTGCCGATGCAGGGGACACGGGTTCGAACCCTGGTCTGGGAGGATCCCACATGCCTGGGAGCAACTAAGCCCGTGTGCCACAACTACTAAGCCTGCGCTCTAGAGCCCGTGAGCCACAACTATTGAGCCCAGGAGCCACAACTACTGAAGCCCGCGCGCCTACAGCCTGTGCTCTGCAGCAAGAGAAGCCACCGCAATGAGAAGCTGGGGCACCACAACGAAGAGTAGCCCCCGTTTACCGCAACTAGCGAAAGCCCATGCGCAGCAACGAAGACCCAATGCAGCCAATAAATAAATAAAATTTTTTTAAAAAAGTCACTCTGGCCTCCCTTGAGCCACAGAAAGCCATGCTATTCTTTCCTTTTGTCAAATCAAATCAAAATCAACACGTTTGTTGATATTTGCCAGGCTCTGAATTAGTAACTGGGGGAAAATACAAACAAAACAAACAGCAAAAAAAAAACCCGTATCTGATCCCTGACCTTTAGGAACACAAAATACAGCAAAGGACCCAAGATGGAAATGTAGAAAATGATCTGACAAAAGAATTAAAATGCTATTAGCTCTGTAGGCTCGGGTTCTCCTCAAAAGCAGTGTTGGAGAAGGGCTTGAGGGCAGTGATCACTTTTGGTAAGTGATCCCATGGAACAGGGATGGGAAAAGGAACGAGGACCACACAAAACAGAGAGGGAGAGAAAGCCCATCCAAGGGTGCTTAATCTAGGTGGTCACCTCTGTGATCAACTGAGCTCAGTCCCACTGGGGGGCGCTCTGAGGAACTGCATAGAATGCAAGACAAAAGGAGGATACATCTATCCACCAGCTCCTACCTCTCATTGGTCAATTGCATGCTGAGCAAAAAAGTAAACCGAGCAAGTATGACACAGGACATACATGCATAAAATGACGGCTGACTCACCAGCAAAAAAGCAGCCTGAGGGCAGGGATTTTTGTCTGCTTTATTCATTGTTGCTTTCCCAGCGCCTGATTCATAATGGATGCCCAGTCAATACATACGGAATGGTTGAAATACTAACTCAGGTTGATAATAGAAGACGTTGTAAAAAAAAGCAGGAGCATAAGTCATTTTTTAACAATTTGTGTCTGTATGTGTCTATTTGTGCCAGGTGTTGGATAGGCTAGGGTGACAGTATAGTGAAAATAGGTATAGTCCTGGCCTCATTGGACCTTTCAGTCTAGGAGAGGTGTCAGGTAACATGATACATACACACATATTGAGTTAGCTTGTGACAAGTGCTATGAAGAAAAGGATGCAGGCACTAGAAGTAGGTAGTAGGCAGATGTATGATAGATTACTTGGTCTGGGAGGACCTGTCTAAGGAGGTGACGCTTAAGTTGAGACCCAGAGGAATAGGAGCCAACCATGCAAAGGGGAGGGGGCAGCATGAGACAGAGACCCAGAGGCAACAGAGACTCTCGATAGCTGGAGCTCTGGGGAAGAGCCAGACCATGGGCCTGTGATGGTTTTGGTAAGAGAAGAGTTTTAGGTAAGGGAACTTGAACCTGCCACCATTCCAGAATGAGAGCAAAGGTCCAACTACCTTATATCCACATTCACGTTATCATTGAATGTCTTATCTTGGGGTTTTAACCTAACATCTATTGAGCACATATATGTACCAAGCACAGTACTAAATGCTTTCATAATAACAGCTCATTGAATCCTCATGGTAACTCTATGGGGTAGCTGTTATCATCTGCAGTTTATAAAGAAACTGAACCTCAGAGAAGTTAATTAACTTACCTAAAGTCACATACAATTGACAAGGTCAGAATCCACTCCAGGTTTCTAGCCTCTTATGACTAATTAAACACATTGCTTTTGTTCCCTGCATATAAAGGAGAATCAACCTCTGTCTCGGAAGATGGGAAGAATGGAGAGGTGAGGATTGGGGCGGGAAAGGAATCCTATAATTAAGACATTAATATCGATGCATTGCTCACAGATTCCTTAGAAGGAAAAAAAAATGAATTAGTACCAATAGCTTCTTTATTGCATCTGGTGTTTATCTTGAGACTTTAAACACCAGCTATGCATGGATAGCTTCCAAATTTATACTTCTAGCCCCAACTTTCCCTCCTGAACTCCAGACTCCAGAAGTTTATAAACAAACTTCCTACCTGACGCTGCCCTTTGGATGTCTAATAGGCATTTCAGCCTTCTATGCCCTAACCTGAACTGCTGGTCTTTCCCCAATTTCTGCTCTTCCAGGCTCCTAGGTTTCAGTGGCTCAGGCCAGAAACCTTGTAATCATTTATAACTTCTCTCTTTTTTCCACCCCACGTCCAATCTGTCCTCAAGTCTGTAGGTTCTACCTTCAAAATATAGGCCAGAATCTACTTCTCACCACTGTCACTGTTTCCGTCTTACTACAAACCACCGTCACCTCTCCCAGATTCCTGTTAGGGCCTCCTAAATCCCTGCTTGCTCCCCGGCCCCCATCTCCCCCACAGTCCATTGTCAACACAGGAGCCAATGTTCTGGAAAATGTGAGTCACATCATGGCTTTCCTCTTTTATTTTTATTTTATCTATTTATCTATCTATTTATTTATTTATTTATTTTTGGCTGCGTTGGGTCTTCGTTGCTGCCCACGGCTAGTTGTGGAGAGTGGGGTGGTCTACTCTTCACTGCGGTGCACGGGCTTCTCATTGTGGTGGCTTCTCTTGTGGAGCACAGGCTCTAGGAGCGCAGGCTTCAGTAGTTGTGGCACGCGGGCTCAGTGGTTGTGGCTTGTGGGCTCTAGAGCGCAGGCTCAGTAGTCGTGGCGCACGGGCTTAGGTGCTCTGCAGCATGTGGGATCTTCGCGGACCAGGGCTCGAACCCGTGTCCCCTGCATTGGCAGGCCGATTCTTAACCACTTCGCCACCAGGGAAATCCCAGCCTTCCTCTTTTAAAACTCTAAAGTCTCCCCAGTGCTCTCAGTATAAGCAAGAGTCTTCCCAATGGCCCATAAGACCTACATGGTCTGCCCCCGACCTCATTTTCCTCTTTTCTCCGACTCACTCACTCATTCCAATGGTCTCCTTGCTGTTTCTTGAACGTGCCAGGGACACTCTCACCTCAGCACTTTGACTCTGTTCCCTTTGCCTGGAATACCCTTCCCCTCCTTGAACCATCTCATTTAATAATGCCACTTCTATTCCCTTTGCATCCCACTTCCCTTGCCCTGCTCTATTTTTTTCTTATTTAGCACATTTAAAAATACTATAAAATTTATTATTGTTTATTTTCCATCTCCTCTTTCTTGATTCATGAGGTAGACTTATTCCCAGATGTATCCTCAGCACAATATCTAGGACATAGTAGTTGCTCAGTAAATATTTGTTGAATGATCAAGCCTTCAGAATCTAACCAAGATCAACATTTTATTGTTTATGGGGTGGCAAATGTAGTAATTTTTGTTTTTCATATCAAACTTAAAAGATCTTGAGGATATGTCCCGAACATTCTTAGCTGTCTTTTCACAGCCCACTGTGAAGTGACCATCTATCAAAAACCTACTAGATTGTATTTGTTTTCAAGATCTACGTTATTATCCTTGGGGTAATGAATGTCCCACATTACTTTCTAATTATGGTAGAAAAGGACTTCTTATCTCCAAGTTCTAGGACTCTACAGTTTCATTGGATGACTCTGTTGACACTGGCTAAACCTCTGGCTTTCATGGACTTTGAGCTCATCTAATCCTCTTTCTAAGCTAAAGAGTCCTAATCTCAGTTTAGCCTGGTAGAAAACTACCTCTGCTATTTTAATTCTCTAGGTGCTACTATCTAAATCTTTTCAAATGTATATGCCTTTCTGAGTTTCTGGTATATATTTTAAGTGTGGCTAATATTATCCTAGATGCTTGTTTCCTAGTGCTGTGGGTATATGTTTTGTTTTATTTTCCCCTGAACAAGGATTCTTCATCCAGGGTCCATGGGGGTCCCAGGGTAGGTGTTGGGGTTAATTAATATTAGAGTGGACTAAAGTGATATAATAGGTAACACTAAAATATAATGGCTGAACACAATGCCAATTTTTTGCTCAAGTAACAGCCTAGAGTAATTCCAGATTGTTTCATACCTTATTAAAGGACTTGGGCTAATTTTGGCTCTGCCGTCTTAGGTCACCCTGGGCCTGGCCATCTCAGTTAGGGGCTGGGGTAAAGAGGGTGGAGGAGGTTTTATGAGTCAGGCCTGGCAGGGGCACACATACCACTTCCACTCAAATTTCACTGGCCGGAGTTCCTACTGACATAGCCACACTTAACTGCAAGGGAGGCTGGGAAATACAGTCTAGCTGAACAACAAAGAAGAAGGGGAAAATAGATTTTGGTGCTCAGCTAGCATTTTCTGCCAAAGGGGGGGTCTGAGAAATGGACACATGCACAAAATATATTTTTTATTCCATTTGTTTTGTGCTATTTTGAAAATTATCAAGAAAATTTGCTTCATCAGTTAAAATTATTAGCTTATGGTTTTACTATACTTTATGCTTCACCAGGAAGCATGAAGTTATATGACTGGCCCAGCTCGGTCACATGACTGTAAGGACTTAGGGTTGCCGTCTGTTACTCATGAAAGATGCCAGTACATATGATCTGGCAAGGTACAAGCATCATCATACCATCATACTGTGTTATGACATCTGAAATAATTTCTTGTTAATAAGAATGGAGCAAAACCTGCTCTGAGGGACACTCTTGGGGCTCCAGCCACATCCTTTGTGGCCCTACAGTTTCGTGCAGCCAGTACCAGCTGCCAGCCCCTGCATCTCTTTCACTGTCTGCCTCCCCTGGGCACTGAAGGCGGCTCTGCTCAGTACAGTGGCCTGGAAGTTCTGGGGAATCGATGACCTTGTACCAGAAGTTCCTCTGTCCCTTAGGGCAATGTATGTTTTATGCTGGCTGCCAGAATCCCTCCATGTGATTAAGTTCCAGTTAGTTTTGCTTGATTAAACATCCTTCATTGGCTATCCTCCTTCCCCTGTCTCACTTCTCTTCTCTCCTGCCTATGTTTCCTGGGATCACCAAATAAATTGCTTGCATAGCTCTGGATCTTCTTCTGGAAGAACCCAAACTAAGACACCTATCCTGCCATGAGTATTACGCACATTAGTTAGTGTTTGCACTCAGAACAGATTATATTGGAAGCCGTCAAAGCAAAGAAAAGAGCCTCAAAGAAAATTCTTTAGCCACTCTGTGATTATGTCACAGGAGAAGGGAGGTGAGGAGAGGCAGGGTCAGCTCTTTCCGCACTGCAAGGTCTCTGAGAAGAAAACAAAAGTAACAATCTTGCACTGCTCAGCACCATCAAGTAGAACATTTTCCTCCTGGTGTTACTAAATTTATCACATTTAGCAAAATAAAGCTATTGGCCCAATATGAATAGATTCCTGTGTTTTTGACTGGGCCCTGGGAATAAAGAACCAATAAGAAACAAACTCCAGGGCTTCCCTGGTGGCGCAGTGGTTGAGAGTCCGCCTGCCGATGCAGGGGACACGGGTTCGTGCCCCGGTCCGGGAAGATCCCACATGCCGCGGAGCAGCTGGGCCCGTGAGCCATGGCCGCTGAGCCTGTGCGTCCGGAGCCTGTGCTCCGCAACGGGAGAGGCCGCAACAGTGAGAGGCCCGCGTACCACAAAAAATAAATAAATAAACACTTTAAAAAAAAAAAATTGCACCACACTAATATGAGATATGAATAATAGAGGAAACTGAGTGTTGGTCATATGGGAACACTTTTACTATCTTTGCAATTTTTCTATGAATCTAAAACTATCTTAAACTAAAAAGTTTACTTCAAAAATCGTGGTAAACATTGAAATTGGTATAATTTAAGGTCTAAATAATTTTTAATAATGTGATGAGAATGTTTAATGTATTGGTTATTAAACAGCCATTTCCATTAACAGTATTATTTAAATGTCAACAAAATGAATGACTTGAAATTAAGATATAATTTCTGCAAAGTCTGGACCGTTATGGGAGACGGAAGAAGATAGAGAAAGGAGATCAGTCTAAAGGTTTCATCCTGTGTAAGGTATGATTTTGATGGAGAAAGGTAAGTTTTTTTTAAATATTAGGGGTTATTGCTAGAGAAACTGAAGTATAGCTGTAGAACATTCAGATCAATAGAGAGGAACAGTGATAAAGTCAAAACAAAATATGACAAGAATAAGGGCAATGAGTAACCGATGGTCAGAGGAAACATTAAAAGGTAAATCCTCCTTTAGAAAGAGAAGACTCTCGGACAGGGTGAAAAAACAAAGTCCAACTTTCTGGTGTTTATGAAAGACACACCCAAGAGAACATGATTTTTAAAAAGTTGAAAGTAATGGGAAGGGCAAAAATACAACAAAAGAATGCACAATAGGGGGCTTCCCTGGTGGCGCAGTGGTTGAGAGTCCGCCTGCCGATGCAGGGGACACGGGTTCGTGCCCCGGTCCGGGAAGATCCCACATGCCGCGGAGCGACTAGGCCCATGAGCCATGGCCGCTGGGCCTGCGCGTCCGGAGCCTGTGCTCTGCAACGGGAGAGGCCACAACAGTGAGAGGCCCTTGTACCGCAAAAAAAAAAAAAAAAAAAAAAAGCACAATAAGTTAAGAAAAGAAAAAATAAAGAGAAAGCACAGGTGACTGTTAATATGGCAGCAGTGTCCTCAAATTCTGTACACCGGCCTTTCTCAGTCAGCTCACATACAACCTGAGTCCACATCTGGCCTGGGTGCAAGGAGTTGTGCCCTTCCCCCCAGTAAACCTGAGGATCCTGAAAACTTCACTTTTTCCAAAAATCCATCCCATTATTCTCATCACTTCTTGTGCTGGGCCTCTAAATGACCCATTGCAGGCCCCTTGCCTCTGCAGATCTCACTAGCCAATGCCACTTTGAGGCCCCCCAACTGTCTGCCTGAGCACAGCTAATATAAGGTTGTCATGTTTAATTAGAGCTGACTAAGACCTGCGGATAGTAATTACACGTTAGCCCAGTTAACCAGATGGAAAGACTCGATGTTGTGATATGTCATTTATCCCCAAATTAATCCGTGAATTTTATGTAATTCCAATCAAATGCCAAAGAAATCTTATTTTAAGGAAATGACAATATATGCTAAAGTTCATATGGAAGAAAAAATACGTAAGACTATATATGACAATTAAAAAAACAATCAAGGGGTACTAATTTTGACCAGAAAGCAAAATATGACATAAAGTGACAGTAATTAAGGGGTTATTTCTGTCATAAGAATAGACAAATTGCACCGAACTGAGAGTAGAAAAGCAGAATAATGTATCTGTGAGATTTTAGTTTTATGGATAACAAGACACTATTTTCCCCTCATTATAGTAATCTAGATTCTTAAGGGTCCTGGATAATCAAATAGAAACTATTTTACTGGAAGAAAACTGTATTAAGTTTCATTAATCCTATGGTGCCCACTGTGACATGGGTTTTAGGCAAAATCCTGGGACAAATCAGAGAAAACACTTTTCAATAAAACCACTTTTCTCTAAGTGTTCCAGTCTTCTCTAATTTCTTCTTAGTTCTTCTTCTTTTTTCCGGTACGCGGGCCTCTCACTGTTGTGGCCTCTCCCGTTGCAGAGCACAGACTCTGGACGCGCAGGCTCAGCGGCCGTGGCTCACGGGCCCAGCTGCTCTGCGGCATGTGGGATCTTCCCGGAGCGGGGCACGGACCCGTGTCCCCTGCATCGACAGGCGGACCCTCAACCACTGAGCCACCAGGGAAGCCCTCTTCTTCCTCTTTTTAAAGAGATGATCCTGATAATATATCCCTAGGGGCCTCACTTCATCCTTAGAAATTCCAAGATTAACAGCCACCACCAATAAAATCAGCCGTTTTTTAAAAAAAGTTATATTATACAAATTTTCAAATATAAAAATAGAATCAAAGGAAATTCCCTGGTGGTCCAGTGGCTAAGACTCCAAGCTCCCAATGCAAGGGGCCCGGGCTTGATTCCTGGTTAGGGAACTAGATCCCACATGCCACAACTAAAGATCCCACATGCCACAACTAAAGATCCCACATGCCGCAACTAAAGATCCCACATGCCGCAACGAAGCTCCCGCATGCCGTGATTAAGACCCAGCGCAGCTAAATAAATAAATATTAAAAAAAAATAGAATCATAGAGTGAGCTCGATGTATTCACCACCAGCTTCAAGAATTATCAGTGTGGAGCCGATCTATCTCTATCCTCACACAATCCCTTCATCCCTTGAATTATTTTGAAGCAAATCCCAGTCCCGGACATCATATAATTTCACTCATAAACACCAGTGTTACAATTGGGGCAAAGATTAGAGTTCGGGTTAAGGTTAGGTCTAGGGTTGCAACAGAGTGAGTTTTAGGCTTGGGCTTGGCTTCGGTTATTTGTTAACCTTAGGAAAAAGAGCCGTAGGGCGGAGGTAGGGCTACGTCCCAGCATTATACTTAGGATTAGGGTTAAAGCCAGTGGAATGCTCATATGGTGAATGTAGTACATGTTCTTGATTTCACGCCCAGGTTTTCTAGCCTGGCTAGTGTGCGCATCCTCCATTCACTTCCTTCTTCTGAAATTTACTCTTACCTTAACTGTAACAACCTCAACCCTGGAAATTAGGTTGCCCGTCCCTAGTAGCCTGCAATCACAGTTTGACTGCTACAGGCATTCTAAAGTGACACCCTTGCCTCAAGGTGGGACAAGCTCTGGGGTGCAAATTTTGGTTCCAGGCTCCCCGTGGGTTCAGGCCTATTGTAGTCTCCATTGCTTAGCTCTTCTCATGCCCTGTCTTGTTTCCCTCACTGCCCTCCCCCTACAAGCACTTTCCCAGTAAATCACATGCACAAGAATCCCCTTCTCAAGTTCCACTTCTAGGCAACTCAACCTAAGAGAGTGATCAACAACCCAAATATAAGAAGGAGATTAATATTCTGAGCTGTCAAAAACTGACAATCACCTACAATGCTTATCTCAATAAGAAAAGGAAACAAGATGCATCACCCCCACTGACTACATATCCTACTCCAGGGACAATATCTTTCTCTCTCTCCTTCCAGTAAGCTCAAGGAGGCAGAATTCCATTTTTTTGTTCACTGCTTTAGCCTCAGGAGCTAATAATGTAGTACCTGACACATAGTGGGCCTTCAATATATATCTGTTGAATGAATGGACAGATGATACCTATGGTTCCTCTAACCCTGCTCCTGGACTATTGCCGACTCCAGGCAGTCACGACGCCAGACTTTTCTCTCATAATTTGAGGTTCTTTAGTTAGACGGCTCAATGCCTTGACTCGAAATGACCCCCAGTCACACACACCGCACTGCCTTGTCTTAACCATTTTCCCTCTCTGTATCTTTTGTCATCCTTGCCCCTTCATTCTCTGCGATAATTTTTCTTTCTTCTGTATTATTAACATCTAATACCCAGGGGATTAAGAACCATCTCCAACTGGTTCAGAAATGGAGAACTCAATGGCGCAACTTTAATAAGCTAGCAACAAACCTCAATGTGCTTATTAAAAAATTGGTCTGTAATGAAGGAGGCACTACAAATTCCCGAGGAAAGGAAGAATTTTAGCGCTAGGATAATTGGTTAATTATTCTGAGGGGTAATAAAGTTATAACCTAATTTACCAATGTTCATCAAAACAAATTACAGATGGACTAAGTAATCTGATACCCAAAACTGAAACAAGTAGAAAAACAGGTGAATAACTAATCTCCATGTGGGAAATGCCTTTCTAAGGTTAAAAATAATTTTTTAAAAATCACAAAGGAAGTGTTAAACCTTTGGCACCACCCCATCACATATGAATTTATCCTCAGGCAAAAAGTCAGAGATACTTGCCAAGATGGATGTATAAAAATGTTCATTTCAGTGTTAACTATGTATCAGGAAAGAGGAAAAGAAACTGGCATTTACTCTGGGCAAGGAGAGTGTGCCTCTCCTCTCCCCTATCAGAGACTGTTAGGGAGGTTGACCTAGTAATTTGTAAGAGAAAAATCTGAACTCAAATAATCTGCATATTCTTTGCACTGCTAAAGGTAAAAGTCAGGAGTGGGCGACATTTGTTTAGGCAAACTCCTCAATGACTTCGCTGATGATGAAAGGTTAGATTAGGTTAGTTCTGTCTAGAGGGAGGTGAGTAATGGATAGAGAGCTCAGATGCTCCAACAGATAACATGCTAAGACTTACAATTTTCCCCTGAGGACAAGGAAGAAAGGGAGGTAAAGTCCTGGATGAGTAGAAGAGGTAAGAAAACTTGCAGGCTGTAGATCGGCCACACTCCATTTTGTCCATTTAAATTATAAATGTATAAAGTACACACATATATAAAATATAATTTAAACATATATTCATTTAAATTACATGGTGTACAGATAGAATAGGTAGTACAGTTGTGTGCTTCCAAATTAGAACTGTTCAAAATGCATCTCTTATACCCAGTCCTGCACCCATCCACCCACTTCCCCTCCACGGAGTCAGTAGTTACTGGTTTCTCGTCCATCTTTCAGGAGATGGTGGGTCTACTCTTTTATATATGAGCGACATATATTCTTGCCCCTCTTTTTTTCTTTCCACAGATGGTAGTCTACTACACTCGGTGTTATGCACCCTGTTTTTTCCCCTTAATCATTAGTCTTGGAGATATTTTCATATCAATGCACAAAGAGCAAATTCATTTCTAATTTAATCAGTCTCCTGTTGATGGACATTTGAGTTGTTACCAATTTTTAAAAATTACAAACAAGGCTGTAATGAATACTTTTGTGCGTACGTCGTTTTGCAAATGTAAGAATATATCCACTGGATAAATTTTTAGAAGTAGAATTTCTGGGTCAATGGGGATGTGCACTTATTATTTTGATAGATATTGACAGATCGCTCTCCCATCAGCAATGTGAAGGTGCCTGCTTTCTAACACCCTTATAAGCATCATGTCTAACATTCACTTAAAATTTTTATTGAAATATAGTTGATTTACAATTTTGTGTTTCAGGTGCACAGCAAAGTGATTCAGTTATACATACATATGCACACATATATTCTTTTTTAGGTTCTTTTCCATTATAGGTTATTACAAGATACCAAGTATAGTTCCCTGTGCTATACAGTAGGTCCTTGTTGGTTATGTATTTTATATATAGTAGTGTGTATATTTTAACCCCAAACTCCTAATTTATCCCTCCCAGACTTTCCCCTTTGGTAACCAGAAGTTTGTTTTCTATGTCTGTGAGTCTGTTTCTAACACTTTTCAGTTGTTCTCTTTCTGGGTTGTAAGCTCCCTCTGTTATTGCCACAACTTCAGTAAAACCTGTTTCACACAGTAACGTGGGCTTTGGGGAAGGAAGAAGAAGAAAGCACTGTCAGGTACATGAGGGGAGTCAGGGCCAGAGGTGGACAGGATGTGCTGGAGATAAGACGGTCGGAAGGGACCAACCATTAAGAAATTTGTTGCAAGAAGTGACCAAAAAATACATTTTCACTGGAAATCTAGTTCATCCAGGAGTTGCCACAGTATGTGCGGTGGATGTTAGAGTGATTAATTTTGTTATTAAAGGAAAAAGACATCCTAGGAGGCCAGACATTTTACGGGCAATGGGTTAGTATTATAAGGTTGAAAATCCCCCATCCAAGAGGGAGGTGGTGTTTGGCTTTTCAGGAATAAGTTGGTGCTGGAAGGATGATGATGCTCCCTCCCAGGTCTTCCAAAGTGATGGGGCGCAGCAGTCCTGAGGCTCCAGGACTCCAGCTTCTGTCTCCAGGAGAATCTGTTCCCTGAAGGGAGGGCTGGAAACCCCATGACACCTTGGCCAGCCTCTGTGTCCAGTTCTCTGGGGAAATGACAACCTGGAATAACATCATAGAAACCATCTCCTGCCCTCTCGGTTTATACCCCTGGTTAGTGGATTCCTCCCCACCCTCCATTCTGTTTCATTCATTTCTGTTTTTTTTGTTTGTTTGTTTTTGTGTGTTTTTTTTTTTTTTTTTTTTTTTTAGGTACGTGGGCCTCTCACTGCTGTGGCCTCTCCCGTTGCTGAGCACAGGCTCCAGACGTGCAGACTCAGCGGCCATGGCTCACAGGCCCAGCCGCTCCGCGGCATGTGGGATCTTCCTGGACAGGGGCACAAACCCGTGTCCCCTGCATCGGCAGGAGGACTCTCAACCACTGCGCCACCAGGGAAGCCCTCATTTCTGTTTTTATCTTTACTAATGCTTTCCTTCTATTTCCATGGGGATCATTTTGTTGTTATTTTTCTAAGCTCACTGTCCTTGAGCTAAACCTAACAACAAAGGATTGGCAAATCCGCAACCATAACGAGTAATGGTTCTCAGGAACTGGCAGAGCAAGCAGGACAAAGCAGCGTAAAAAGAGGATTTGGAAGATTTGAACATGCCAGTTAATAAGCTTGAAGATATGCATATGAAATTTTGAACCCAACAAATCTTCTTTTCAAACTCCTGTGGAACATTTAAAAATAGTAACCACTGATTAGACAACAAAGGAAATTTCAAGAAATCCCCCAAAGCCAAATAACATACAGGCCAACCGCAACAACAGCAAAATTTGTTAATTAAAACCAAACAAAACCGTAACTCTTAAATATCTCTTAAAGAAAAAAGATAATGCAAACTATGGATGCTATACCTTTTCACATCTATAAGGCTATGAATTATAATTGTGAAGTTTTAGTCTGCGCTCTGCATTGTTTTTGTTTCCTCTGAGTTACTTTATTCGTTTGCTTATTTTAATCTTTGCCTTTAGAGTCTTTTCTTGTATATCATGATATTTCTGGCTATGTGTTCACATGCAAGGGTAAGGCACTAAAAGGCTCATTCAGTGTTTATTGCACATTTTGAGGGTTTATTGATGAATAAGCTTCATTTTGTGTCAAGGCACTGAAATAGCTTTTTTATTGGGAGAACTTGCCTAAGCCAGATGTCAGTATTTTCTCTTGGGCAAATCTCTTTTCCCAGCAAGGAACCTTCCAATCTTTGCACCAAAGATGAGAACACTAGCTACTGCCATCATTCTGGTCAGGAAGGGCCACAAGGTTCAGAAGGCATTCTCTATCCTCTATGCTCTAAGTCCTTTATTCATGTCATTAACAAAGTACTTCCAAGTTTTTATCTTGAAAGCAGAAGCAAGGGCAGAGAGACACTGCCCAGAGTTTCGAGTCAGTTGGTAGCAGAGGTGGAATTCCTTTCATCCACTACCAAGACGAGGATTAAATGCCCAGAGACTCACATGTTAGTGGCTGAGTTGGGGTTACTTCTGCTATAGATCCTCTGCTTATGTGAAGCCAAGTGCTTTCTGTGTTCCAGATGGAAAAGCCTCAGATTTTCCATCTGATGATGATTTCTTTCCTTGTTCTTAAGTTTGGTTTAAGTTCTGATTCAGTCATTTTAGTGAGGATTTGGGAGGCTGCATAGTAAATTCACGTGTTCAGTTCCTTGAATCATGAGTCCCAAATTATTTTGTTAGGACAGTTATAGCCTTTTACAAGTGTCCTGGTTTGGCTTCCTTCTGAGTAGAAGTGGAGCATCTTTCTCAGGTTCCCCAGTTGTCATAAGAATATGTGAACTTCTTTTTTTTTTTTTTTTTTTTTTGCGGTACGCGGGCCTCTCACTGTTGTGGCTTCTCCTGTTGCGGAGCACAGGCTCCGTACGCACAGGCTCAGCGGCCATGGCTCACGGGCCCATCCGCTCCGCGGCATGTGGGATCTTCCCCAACTGGGGCACGAACCCGTGTCCCCTACATCGGCGGGCGGACTCACAACCACTGCGCCACCAGGGAAGCCCAGAATATGTGAACTTCTTCAACACAGGTGCTGCATATTTAACTGGCTTTAAGGAAAAACTACACTCCAGGTATTTTTCATGGTAGATAAACCTGGATTTAAAGCTCTTCTATCATTAAAAGTTGTGACCTAAGTGTAGCAGTGTCAATGGAAGCTTTTCTGCTAAGCCTCTACTCTGAAAGCTTCCCAGACTAAACAGACCAAGAGGGCTGAGTGCCCTGAAGCATACCCATTCCTGAAGAGGCCAGCGGCATTGAATGGGGTAAAGCTATCTGCTTATGTGGAGCGAACATGAAGAGGAATCCGCCTATGAACTCATAGTGTTTACAACAGTGCAGCTTTTCACAGCACATGTTATAGACCTCGAGGATGCATTTATTTCAGGAATACATTTTTCCTGACTAAACGGTTTGTTTTTACTGTGTAGCCAGTGAAGACTTAAGATTTTCTCTCTAATAGCAGCTAGAATACACAAAGCCCATTTCAGGGCCCATTCTGCACACTTACCATCATTCAGAGCCTTCAAAATATGTATTTTTTTGTTGTTGTATCTTCTATCCAGGATCCAGGTGAATTTTCTTAATTTGTTTGCCCTTTCCCTAATTTTTTTTTGCCTAACTTTACATGTATTATTATTTTGCACGCTTCTTCGAATGAAGAAAGATAACCAATAAGTGATTTTTTCTCCTCTGCAATGTCTAACATAGTGCTCTGTTCAAAGAAACTTTGTATGTGACTGAATGAAGAGATTCTTTATGATAATCTAGACAGTAGGAAGAGGAAGCAGAAGGTATTTCTGAGAGGAAGAGGTTGCATGTAATTCAGCATTTGGTATCCTTCATGTCAGATTCATTCTTACCAACTATAATGAGAAGGAAAATCTAAAATTAAGGTGAAGGCAAAGGTCACCCTGAA
Source organism: Aethalodelphis obliquidens (assembly GCF_003676395.1). Classification (NCBI taxonomy): domain Eukaryota; kingdom Metazoa; phylum Chordata; class Mammalia; order Artiodactyla; family Delphinidae; genus Aethalodelphis; species Aethalodelphis obliquidens. The sequence continues at coordinate 333,568 of NW_020838056.1, forward strand.
AGTGCCCAGGAATTGAAGCAATTAAGAACATGGTGTTTCAGCTCTGCCCTGTTCAAGAACCTAAACAGCACTCAGCTGTTTTTTATTTTTTGAAATTGAACTAATGCCTGTTGAGGTCCTACCTTTGGTCCAGTGGTTGTCACTGAGCGGGGTGAGTTTTTCCTTCAAGTACTCTCTAGCTTGTGTTTGTGATATTGTCTTAAAATTATCTAGAAAAGTTCTTAAACTTTTCTGGGTCATTGGTACCTTTGAGAATCTGATCAAACCATGGACTCTCCACCCAGAAAAATGCACATGCACACAACATTTTAACTGCCTTGGCAGGTTTATATATTCCCTGGAGGCATCCAAAGAACTTAGGCTAAGAAGCACCAGGATTTGGTATTGTTTCTGACACGAACGCGTAGGCTGTCAAAACTCGGAAGAAACTAGCTGATATTTCATTGTATGTCTTGATTAATTAGGAAGTGATAGATGAGGAATTTTTTTCTACATCAATTCTCTTAAATACAAAAAACTGACAATAATGGCTAATGTAAGACTCCTGAGAAGGCAAGAAGGGTTAGAAGTCAAAGAATAGGAGACGTGGTTAACTTGAGATCAGAGAGAGGCACGGTTCCTACACGTAAAGGTTTGCAAAGCGTGGTCCCTTATCGGCAATATCCACATCACCTGGAACCTTGATAGAAATGCGAAATTAGGGGCCTCGTCCTGATTTACAGAATCAGAAGTGCTGTGGGTGGGTGGGCTTGTTTTAACCAGCGCTCCAGATGATTCTGATGCCAAAGTTGATAATCTCTGCGCTAACTCGCATGGAAGAGAGGAGCTGGTGTTAACGTTTCTGGTGGTTGAAATTTGAGAACGTGGAGCTTTGAAAGTCATAAGCAACCAACTGGAGATCAGGGATCTGGTCTGTTTTCTCATGTACAAGAAAGAAGGTAATTCATAGCCTTCTTTTTTCTAAAGGGTCAGGAAGCTATTCGAGGGGCCATTCGTTATCCGGATTATGTCGTCACGTCCACCTGAACTCTGGAGGGCGTCAGAAAGAAAAAGGATGGAAGGAAACGGAGGACAGTGGGTGCAGGAAGAAATGACGAGGGCCCAGGACTCCACTGCCACCAACTATGCAACTACCGCCCAGGCAGTTCTCCTCCACCCGCCCAAGCCCCCAGTCCCCACACACAGTTCGGATGGACAGACTCTCCAACACTGCCGCCCACTTCCGGGCCCCAGCCAATAGCTACTCAAAGTGCTCAGCCAGTCAGCGCCCCTGTGCTCCTTCCGGCGTTCGGCGTGCTGCCCTGGAAACGGGATGGGCTAATCCAAACGCGGAGGGGTGCAGAACTCGCAAGGCCGGTCGCCGACTCTCTGAGCCCTGCACTTTTTACCCCGACCTAGGGTAGATCGGTGGACTCGTCCTAACGCTGGGCGCGAGGCGGCGTCACTTCCAGGCCCCAGCCAATGGGAAGCGAAACTGCTCAGCCAATCAGCGCCCTGCGCTCCTTCCGGCGTTCTGCGTGCTGCCCTGGAGACGGGCAGGCCGAATGCAAACACAGAGGGGTGCTAGACCTGCACGGCCTCACGCTGTCGGCCTTGCTCCATTGCTTCGCCCCTGGCTTTTGGCCAGTGGACTCGTCCTAAGGGGTCGGGGGCGAGACGCGCGCACTGGCGGCAGGCCTCCAGTGGACCTGCGGCTTCTCCCCACAGAGCTAGAAGGTGAGCGGTAGTGCCGTTTTTAATGTGGGTTCCTGTGTCTTTCAGCGTTTGTTGGAGAGACTAGGCCTGCAGGGGAGCTGCCCACCACCCTCCCTCCCTCCGTGGACCCTGTGCCCTCAGCGCCCCCTCTCTCTTTTCGGGTTCTGCTTTGTGTTTGTGTTAAACCCCGCACAACTTTTGGTTCAGGGTACGCGGGACACCTATTCTAGACCTGGGTTCGGGAGACGCGCTTTATAGACGCCCCGTATTCGGAGTTTTAAACCTTAAAACGCTGACTTAGCTTTCCGGGTTCTAAGCCGGCCTCGCTGACTGATGTCGGTGGACGTGGGGAGGCAGTGAAAGCCGCCAGTTCGCTGGCCGCGATCTACTTGGGGTGGGGAGGAGAGGGTGTTTACGTAGAGACTCAGAGCCTACACTTTCGACGTCAGACCACGCTCAAAGCTTGCAGTTGATTTGGTCCGAAAAGTGTTGCGAGGAGGAGCACTTGTTTAGTGCTTAGCATAGTGCCCGCCGCCTTTTGTGCCCTCGGGAAAGGTTGACTTCGCCTGCGGTTTTCAAAGGTAGCGCGCATCCGGACGGCGAGTTAAAACGCAAAATTGCTGGACCCTGTTTCGAGAGTTTCTGATTCAGTACATCTGGACCCAGGGCGAGAATTTGCATTTCTATCGAGTTTCCTGGTATTGCTGATTGCCGCTAGAGAGGGAGTTAATGATTTGAAGGTGGGGATGATTAAGAGGAGGGTTCACTCATGTCTTTACCAGCGTGCTGTTACCACCTGAACCGTTTCAGAGTTCGTTGAATGTAGGCTCTGTCCGCTGAATCTTAAATGCTTCAGTTGCTCGTATGTGTGGATTCCTCTGACTTCTGGCTTCTCAGATGATACCTAGGTGAACTTGTAGATTAAAAGAGACTTAAAAATGCGCCATGCTTTTAGAAAATGTGGAAGACTAAACTCTGGTGTCTGGGAATGCACACTACAGTGAGAAAACTATAAAGAAACGCATCAAAGTCCGGAGAGTGATTACTTTTGGGGAGTAGGAGTTGTTATGGTCCTAGGCTCAGGGAAGGGATTCTGGGGTCGCTGGCAAAGTGCTATTCCTGACCTGAGTGATGATTATGAGGATGTCTCTCTTACAATAATTCATTAAAGTATACATTTATTTTGTGGGTTTTTCTGTATTTGTGTTTCATTTTACAAGTTGAGGTTACAAATGTTAAAAAAAAATGCATATTAGGAAGTCTAAGGTGAGGAACATCCCTGGAGTGAGTCAAAAAGAACCTTAGTCACGGGCTTTCAAATTTGGAAGATAACTTAAACTTAGAAGACCATCTGATCCAATTCTTATTTTAGCCTAAGGAAGTTGAGCTCTCAGAATCGGGAAGTGCTGCAGGTAATAAACGCTCGTCTAAACCCAGTTTGTAATTGATGTGTTTTGTTAATTTCAGCTGCCTGCTCTGCTCAGGTGCCTCTATTCAGTGAAAGATTGAGGACGTGAATTTGGCCTGACTCAAATTCAAAATTTTAAGATTTTATTTTTTTTTGTGGCCTAAAACCTTATTTTCAAGGAATCACTTACTCATCTTACATAAAAACTTATTATTTCAACATCTTATTCTGATGTATCCTAATGTACCAATTCGTGAACATTTAATTAAGGTATCTGGTGATTTTTTTTTTTGCCACATAATTACTCCTGTTAAGGCTGCATTTTAGTGGGTCAGGACTCAGCACTGGTTCTGTTTACCTGAACCAAAAGACTGGCACACATTTCTCCAGGAAAGATGGGTTTATTTGGCATCAGCAGGGAATCCCAATTCAGGGCGTGTAACCGTGACAAGCCACCGTGCAATTCCCCAGCATGGCAGGGAAGGCGAAGGCTTTTTTAGAGATGAAAAGGCAGTTGGGAGGGCTGTAATAAACAAAGAATCCATGGCTTTTCATTGAGTTGAGTCCTTGCCAGCAAAGAAGAGGAATCTTTCTTCTTCTCGTTGGGCTCTGCTATCTTTGCAGGGCATGAGAGCTCCCCGCTTCTGGTCTTCTGACTCTACTTGAGGTTTCTGTTTATTAGTTTTTTACACTTCTCCATTCTGATCAAGATTTTTCTCTGAAAGCATTGCTGATCAAGAGTCAGGTTTTCTAGTTTCAGGGGCTTTTTGTCCCTCAGTGTCGGGAAGTATCTTTCTTGGGTGTAGTGTCTCAAGTTGGAGGGAAAGTGCACAGATGGGAAACCTATTAAGGTCACAAGTAACAAGGAAAGGTAGGAGGGAGAACTCTCAGGCACTTTTAATCTAAAATCCATATGTTGTCAAGATGATAGACATTGGCGATCCTCTGAAGTCTTAGGCCATCATCAAAGGTTTGGCTACTGTCTGGTTAGGCCATTCAAAATGGCTGTTCTCTGCTCTCTGTACATGCCCAGCTTGACCAGTCCCTGCTTCACTCACATGACTATCCAATCATCTTAATTATAGAGGTTAATTAGTCCCTGGTAACTGATGAGTCCATCTGATGTCAATTCCCACCCCCATAAATGGTAGCCTCCTCCTCCCTTGAGTAGTGAAGAGTGCTGCTGTGTCCTGTCTGCTGTCTGCCATACACGGTGGGGTGTCACTCCAGGACCTTGCTTCAGGCATGTAAGATCCTCTGTCCAGTAAGCCATTTATGTCTCTGTCCCTGAGTCTGGGCTCTTCGAGGCTTGGCAGCTACAAGGCTTGCAGGCCTGAGGGGTGCAGCCTAACAGTGGCAACCTTCCAGCAGCTCTGATCTGGATATCTTGGGAAAGCTGTCTCATCAGATAACTGTCTGCTTCAATTCCGGGAAACCTTTACTTTCAGGTCACCAGAGGATGTGCAGGTCCAGTCAGAGTGCGGTGCTTCCTTTAGATGTATTGTGAATCCAAGAGTTGTATTCCTTGGAGTTTGGTGGCATAAGGGTTGGTTACTAGTACTTGATAGGGGCCTTTCCAGTGATGCTGAAGACAGTTTTTCTGGAAGTGTCTTTTCCAGTAAATGAAATCTCCAGGTTGCAAGGTGTGATGCTTAAGGTCTTCGTGTCCTGAGGGTGCATGGTAAAAAGACTGCCCTACCGGGCTTCCCTGGTGGCGCAGTGGTTAAGAATCTGCCTGCCAATGCAGGGGACACAGGTTCCAGCCCTGGTCTGGGAAGATCCCACATGCCACGGAGCAACTAAGCCCGTGCACCACAACTACTGAAGCCCGTGTGCTTAGAGCCCGTGCTCTGCAACAAGAGAAACCACCGCAACGAGAAGCTGGCACACTGCAACGAAGAGTAGCCCGTTTGCTGCAGCTAGATGAAGCCCGCACACAGCAACAAAGATCCAGCACAGCCAAAAATAAATAAGTAAATTTAAAAAGACCGCCCTACCAAAACATGGTTTTTTTTTTTTTTCCTGCGGTACGCAGGCCTCTCTCACTGTTGTGGCCTCTCCTTTTGCGGAGCACAGGCTCTGGACACGGAGGTTCAGTGGCCATGGCTCACGGGCCCAGCCGCTCCACGGCATGTGGGATCTTCCCGGACCGGGGCACGAACCCGTGTCCCCTGCATTGGCGGGCGGACTCTCAACCACTGCGCCACCAGGGAAGCCCATCATGGTTATTTTTAATAGAGACAATTAGACCTTTCAATGTTGGAGTATCTCTCCTTTTATCAATTGTGGGTAGTAAGAAGCAGGGGACAAGTGCTTTGGGTGTCCTGTGATGATCTCAAAGGTTGAGAGTTTCTGAATTCCAAAAGGGGTGGATCTGAGATTTAGAAGAACCAATAGCAATGCTTTTGGCTAAGGTGTTTGGAGGGTCTTTACACATTTTGCCAATTGAGTCTTCATAATGCTGTTAGTACGTTCAACTAAACCAGAGGATTGAAGATGGTAAGTAAAGTGGAAGTGTTGTAAAACCAGCTGAACAGTGCACACTTGTTGAAGCACCTGGCCTGTGAAATGGGTTACTTGATTACTATGAAGTTTGAGAGGAGTTTCCCAAGTAGCGATACTCTTTTCCAAAAGGACTTTAGCCACGTTAAGAGGCAGTAGGCTGTCTGCAAGGGAAGTCCAGTGAAAATGTACAGACCGTGACTACAGCATACTTTATTCACTAGATGAAGTTTTATGAAATCCATTTGCTAGACCTCAAATGGTCCATCATGCAGATGAAAATGTCCCGGGGCAGTACGCACAGGCCTACATGGGTTGTATTTTGACAAGTGAGGGAGGCACCTTTTGTGGCGTTCTTAATGTTTGCGCAGCAATATTGATTCATGAAGGCTCTTATTTTGTCAGTAGACTGATGCTTTAATGCATGTACAGTGGTGAGGAGTGGGGATCTTGGTCTCCCATAGGACTGTTGTTACTTAGTTCAAACCAGAGCTTTCTGTTCTATCAAACCAACAGTTGCTGAATTTCTAATTTTTTTTTAAGTCAGCAGGCAGCTTTCTTTTATTTATTTTTATTATTTATTTATTTAATTTTGGCTGCATTGGGTCCTCGTTGCTGCGTGTGGCCTTTCTTTAGTTGCCGCAAAGGGGGCTACTCTTCGTTGCAGTGCGCGGGCTTCTCATTGCGGTGGTTTCTCTTGTTGTGGAGCACGGGCTCTAGGCACACGGGCTTCAGTAGTTGTGGCACATGGGCTCAGTAGTTGTGGTGCACGGGCTTAGTTGCTCCGTGGCATGTGGGATCTTCCCGGACCAGGGCTCGAACCTGTGTCCCCTGCATTGGCAGGTGGATTCTTAATGACTGCGCCACCAGGGAACTCCCTGAATTTCTAATCTTCTTTTTCCTTTTCTGAGGCCAACTGTTGGGCCTTTCTAGCCAGTTTTTCTAAATTATCATTTGGAGAAATATCTCTTTGGACCATGACAAAGGTTTGGCTGCCGTTGGTCCCTTTAAGGGCAGCATTCCTTGCAGAAATAGCAGCAAGGTGATTTCCTTTTGCTTCCAGAGAGTCAAGCTTAGAATGCCCTGGAATCTTAATAGCTAAAGCGGCAGGTAAAAGTATTGCATTCAATAATTCCTGAACATAGGGGCCACTTAAAATTTTATTTCCACTGGAAGTAAAGAAGCCACATTGCTTCCCCAACATTCCAAAATCATGAGCTACTCTAAAAGCATATCTACTGTCAGTGTAAATATTGACACTTTTGTCCTTGGCTAAACTACAAGCCCCTGTAAGGGTGTATAATTCAGTATGTTGGGCTGAAGTAGCCGTAGGTAAAGATGCTGCCTCAACAACATCAAAAGGAGTTGCAATAGCATACCCAGCACAGTATTTGCCATTGTCACCTTTAAAATAACCATCAGTGACCCATGAGAAGTCACATTTACTCAGTGGAATTTCCTATAGAACCATGAGGTGATTCGTGTGGAGAGGTACTTTGGTGAAGGAGGGGAGAAGAGTAGCCAGGTTAAGTTATTACAACAATAAAAGAGTTATGGGAGAGGCAGTTAACAAAAGGATTTCATAGGCGGTGAGGAGGCCAGCTGATAAACGTTGAGTGTAATGAGAATTTAGGAGAGCTTCTATTGCATGAGGTATAGATGGTTAAAGGGGATCCCGCATGATTTTCCCAGTGGCCTTAACCAAAGGGCAGTGGCTGTAATGGCTCTAAGGCAAAGGGGTATCCCTGTGCCACAGGGTCCAGTTGCTGTTTATAATACCCTTTGGGCTGATGGTGGTCTCCGTGGTTTTGGGTGACTACCCCAAGGGCACGCTCTTCCTTTTCGTATACAAAAAAGAAAAAGGGAATATGATAATGGGGATGCCCAGGGCAGGTAGGTTCATCAAACTCTATTTTAAGGCCTTGAAGGCTGTGTCTTGTGGTCCTTCTCAAAAGATGGGGTTGAGGTTGTTATTGTTGAGCAAAACATGTAGCGATTTGGCGGTAAGAGAAATTTGGGATCCAATTTCTGCAGTAACCAACTAGCCTGAGAAAACGTCACAGCTGGTGCTTAGTTTTGGTTTTGGGAAATGTAGGCTGCCATGAAGTCTATCTGGGTCTAGGTGTAGCCCTTTTTCTGATATTAGATGGCCTAAATATCAAACCTGGGTTTGGGCAAATTGTAGTTTTTCTTTGGTGACCTTATGGCCCTTTAAGGCCAAAAGCTTTAGGAAGTGGATGCTATCTTCCTGCGTTTCTGTTTATTAATTCAAAAAAAATTTTTAATTGAAATACAGTTGATTTACAATGTTGTGTTAATTTCAGACGTACAGCAGAGTAATTCAGTTACACATGTTTGTTAATTTTTTACAGTTCTTTTTAATGAGTGGGTTTCAGGGAGGAGAGGAATGTAAAAGGGACTTAGTAAAACTGTTTCTTAAAATAGATAGATATTATCTGGACCTTTTTTGGGTTTGATTGATTTAAATTCAAAACTGTCCCACGTTTTTTCTACTTAGAATTTAGAAATTTCGCTGTTAATAGTTTGATTTCTTATTTGATCTAGATACCAGGTTTATAATCCAAATGACTAAATGTAATTACTAGCCTATAAGTGTTCTTAATTTTTATTTTGGCTGCATTGGGTCTTTGTTTTGTGCCGGCTTCTCATTGCGGTGGCTTGTTGCGGAGCACGGGCTCTAGGCACGTGGGCTTCAGTAGTTGCAGCACATGGGCTCAGTAGTTGCTGCACATGGGCCTTAGAGTGTGTGGGCTTCAGTAGTTGTGGTGCACGGGCTCTAAGGCACGCGGGCTCAGTAGTTGTGGCTCGCGGGCTCTAGAGCGCAGGCTCAGTAGTTGTGACGCAGGGGCTTAGTTGCTCCGCGGCATGTGGGATCCTCCTGGACCAGGGCTCAAACCCATGTCCCATGCATTGGCAGGCAGCTTCTTAACCACTGCACCACCAGGGAAGTCCATGAGCCTATAAGTTTTTATAGTAGAATTTTTCCCATCTTGCAGTAAGTTTTAATTTCACTGGAAGTTGGAATCATAGAGTTATTCCTAGATTCTTAGATTAATGGTTTCCTATACCAAGATAGGGGTCAGTAAACTATTGCCTACCGGCCAAATCTTGCTCCTCTGTCTGTTGCTGTATGGCTTATAACTAAAGATGAATAAGTTCTGGAGATATAATGTACGTCATAGTCAGGAAAAATGTACTATGTACTTCGAAGTTGCTAAGAGACTAGATCTTAAATGTTCTTGCCAGAAAAAAAGAAATAATTATGTGATGAGATGGTTACCATCATAGCATTACTTAACACTATTATAATGTATAAATGTATCAACACGTTGTACCCTTTAAACTTACACGCTGTTATATGTCAGTTATACCTCAGTAAAAATATTGAGATAAAATCCACATACTATAAAATTCACCCCTTTAAAATTGTACAATTCACTGAATTTTAGTGTATTTACAAAGTTATACAACCATCCACATTATCTAATTCTAGAACATTTTATCTGCCCCCAAAGAAACCCCATACCTATTAATTTACGTTCTGTTTCATAGGGATTTTGCTATGTTCTGACTTCCTGGGTACCATACAGAAACATAAGCTGTTTTTAAAGAGGATATCTTACTGCTTGGATAATTTCTTGGAAGTTTTATGTAGTCTAGCATGTATAATCCTCTCAAAGAGATGCCATTTTAAAAGATGTTTTTGGTTGAGTAAATAACTTTATGTTGGAAATATGTTTAATATATCAAGTCCATTATTTTATTTCAGTTTTAATTAAAAATCTAGACTAGTGGGCTTCCCTGGTGGCGCAGTGGTTGAGAGTCCGCCTGCCGATGCAGGGGACACGGGTTCGTGCCCCGGTCCGGGAAGATCCCACATGCCGTGGAGCGGCTGGGCCCGTGAGCCATGGCCGCTGAGCCTGTGCGTCCGGAGCCTGTGCTCCACAACAGTGAGAGGCCACAACAGTGAGAGGCCCGCATACCGCAAAAAAAAAAAAAACAAAACTAGACTAGTAAAAGACTACATCAAATTGTTATTCACTCAGGAATATTAGGGGATTTTTCTTGGCGAAGAAAATGAACTCATTATCCTTGATAATGATGTGGATGTTTTAAAAAAAAATTCTTGATTTAAAACAGGAGTTGGCAAACTTTTTCTGTAAAGGGCCAGATAGTAAATATTTTAGAGGGTGTGCAGGCCATAGGGTCTCTGTTACAACTACTCAACACTGCCATAGTAGCCTGAAAGCATCCTTGGGCAATTTATAAATGATTGAGCGTGGCTATGTTCCAATTAAGTTTAATTTATAGAATAGGCAGCAGGCTGGATTTGGCCCAGGAGCCAGTAATTTGCTCAGCCAGTAGTTTATTTGCTTCGAATAATATTTGGATTGACGCCAGTCCTTACGGATTAGATAGATGTACTATCATTCCATATTTGTTTATAGAGTGTATTCACAGACATTGTCTCATTTCTCATCATTTGGGTTTAGGTGGGGCATATTACCCCATTCATTATACAGATATTGACACAAAGTGCTTTCCAGTGTAACAGAGAAAGTAAGAGGTATCAAGATACACTGGCTGAAATCTCATTCATTCCCTGATTTTGTTCCATGTGTTGGAAATAGCTGTCATTTTCATTATTTTTATTAAAGTCTTGTGACTAGGGTGTTGAATATTAGTTTGTGAATTGTTTCTTTTATTTTTTTCCTTTTTTCATTCTACGAAAAAGACTTGTATTCAACATTTGTAGGTGAATATTTTGAATTTATAGAATTATTAGATTTATTTACATATTAAATAGCTTAGGCTAATTAATCATGCAACTAGCTTGCATTTTTAAAAAATAAATTTATTTATTTATTTGGCTATTATTTGGTGTTCGTTGCTGTGTGCGTGCTTTCTCTAGTTGCAGTGAGTGGGGGCTACTCTTCGTTGCACGGGCTTCTCATTGCAGTGGCTTCTTTTGTTGCACAGCATGGGCTCTGGGTACGTGGGCTTCAGTAGTTGTGGCTCACGGGCTCAGTAGTTGTGGCTCGCAGGCTCTAGAGCGCAGGCTCAGTAGTTGTGGTGCTCGGGCTTATTTGCTTTGCGGCATGTGGGATCTTCTCAGACCAGGGCTTGAACCCGCGTCCCCTGCATTGGCAGGTGGATTCTTAACCACTACGCCACCAGGGAAGTCCCAAGCTTGCATTTTTAAGTGTCATTTTTGTTTACTTTTTAGGAGCTAGAGATGCTATTAGGCTGCCATTTCATCAAACGTGAGAAGTCAGCCCAGAGATGGAAAACTTCATTCTTTATGAAGAGATTGGCAGAGGAAGCAAGACAGTTGTCTACAAAGGGCGACGGAAGGGAACAATCAATTTTGTAGCTATTCTCTGTACTGATAAGTGCAAGAGACCTGAAATAACCAATTGGGTAAGTCAAGTATGTTTCCCTCCCTTTGGGAAAAGACAGAGTTATGATCAGATAGAATAAGTAGTATGTAAACAGAAGCCATTGAACTCACTATAGCAAATGGCACATTTTCAATTTGGAATGGGCAGCCTTTTCTCTGTAGTGCCACCAATCCTGAATAATGACTAATAAACATACCCAAGTAATTAGCAACTTAGGTTTTTGTTGTTTGTTTTTGTAAGAGTCAGGGAAAATATACTCTGTATTAGATCACTTACTTTTAAATTTAGTATATGATTATGAAGCTTTCCAAAGGAAGGACATTGGGTGAGAGTGACTTGGGTTTGCAATAGCTGTACCAACTTTACAGCCCAGGCTCCTTGGACCAAATCTAGCTTTTTTTTTTCCAACTTTTTTTTAATTGCAGTAAAATACACATAAAATAAAATTTATCATCTTAACCATTTTTAAGTATACAGTTTGATATTAAATACATGCATATTGCTCTGTAGCCATCACCATTTTATATGAGGTACCTTTCAGAAACAAAGTACAAAGGTGATTGCCGGAGGCCAGGGAAAGGGGAAATGGGGAATTGTTTAATGTGTATAAAGTTTCAGTTCTGCAAGATGGAAAGCGTTCTGGACAATTCAACGATCAAACTCTTGGTATTTTCCCAAAAGAGTTGAAAACTTATGTCCACACAAAAACCTCCACACACGTTTATAGTAGCTTTATTCAAAATTGAAGCAATCAAGATGCCCTTCAGTAAGTGAATGAATAAACAAACTGCTACATATATGCAATGAAATACTGTTCAGTAATAAAAAGAAATGGGCTATCAAGCCACAAGGAGACACAGGAACCTTAAATGCACGTTGTTAGGTAAGAGAAGCTGATCGGAAAAGGCTACATACTGTATGATTCCAACCATATGACATTCTGGAAAAGGCAAAAGTATGGAAACTGTAAAAAGATGAGTAGTTACCAGAGTTTGGGGGGCGGGGGGAGGAGTGGGAAGGATGAATAGGCGGAGTACAGAGGATTTTAGGGCAATGAAACTCTTCTGTATGATACATGTCATTACATATTTGTCCAAGCCCATGAAATATATACTCTGTTTTCCACAGAGGCTATACCATTTAATATTCCCACCAACAGTGCAAGGGATCCCATTTCTCTACATCCTTGCAGGCACTTGTTATTTTCTCTGTTTTTTTTTTTGGTTGGTTTGGTTTGGTTTTTGTTTGTTAAAACAGCCATCCTTATGTGCATGAGGAGGTGTTGGCTTTTGAAAGACGTGTGAACAGTTAAGGGAAGACAGGTGTATGGGTGGCAAGGTGCACAGTAGTTGGTAGATTCGGAGCTGCGGACATGAGGAATTTCTCTTCTGATTAGGATTTCTCTGAGGTGAAAATCTAAGCCTTCAGTTAGGAGATGGGGGAAGGGGAAGGCAGTGTTCTAGAAAAGAGGAAAGAAAAGGTGTGAATTAGTCACCTGGAGAACAGACCAGCTGGGGCCATTTGAGATTGGGAATCATCAGTGGAAGGTAGCTCAGTCAGCGTGGTTTGTGTCTGCTTAAGTGCCTTGGGTGTACGCAGAGTGTGTGGAGGGTTGAATTGAACTGGAATAGCAGTACTAGAGCAAGTGAGCTGGAAAGTGAGTGAGTGGTGGTCATGGACTAGGATGTGTGGAAGAGATTTTGGAGAGAATACAGTTATCAGTAAAAAGAAAAAATATAGGGCTTCCCTGGTGGCGCAGTGGTTGAGGGTCCGCCTGCGATGCAGGGGACACGGATTCGTGCCCCGGTCCCGGAAGATCCCACATGCCGCGGAGCGGCTGGGCCCGTGAGCCGTGGCCGCTGAGCCTGTGCGTCCAGAGCCTGTGCTCCGCAACGGGAGAGACCGCAACAGTGAGAGGCCCGCGTACCGAAAAAAAAAAAGAAAAAAATCTAGCAATGCTGTCCAGTAGGAATATAATGGGGGTTACAGACATTTTTATTTATTTTTTATTTTTGGCTGTGTTGGGTCATCGTTGCTGTGTGAGGGCTTTCTCTAGGTGGTGAGCGGGGGCTACTCTTCGTTGTGGTGCGCGGACTTCTCATTGTGGTGGCTTTTCTTGTTGCAGAGCACGGGCTCTAGGCGCGCGGGCTTCAGTAGTTGTGGCACACGGGCTCTAGAGCACAGGCTCAGTAGTTGTGGCCCGTGGGCTTAGTTGCTCCGCAGCATGTGGGACCTTTCTGGACCAGGGATCAAACCTGTGACTCCTGCATTGGCAGGTGGATTCTTAACCACTGCGCCACCAGGGAAGTCCTTGTGGTTACAAATCTAATTTTAAAGTTCATAGTATCTACGATGAAAAAGGAAAAATCAGTGGAATTCATTTTATTAATATATATTACGTAATCCAGTATATACAAAGTATTATTATTTCAGCGTGCAACCGGTATAAAGTTATCGAGATATTTTTCTAATTTTGATGTTAAGTGTTGAGCATCTGGTGTGTATTTTACACTTGGGGCTCGTCCCAGCTCAGACCAACTGCTCCTCAAAAGAGCACAGTAGCCATCTGTGGTGAGTATTGGCCACTGTATCTCCTGCATTGGCCAGCGCAGGCTGCAGATGGGTGGTTGCGGTGAGGGTGGAGGGTGAGATGGGCAGCCCAGCGTCTGGAAGAGTGGGTACTTGGCATGTACTGAGTGTTGAGTGTACAGGAGGGTCCGGAGGGGTGTGCTGTGGCCTGAATTCTGTCGGGATTTCTGTACCTCTTTTATTTTTTCACTAGGACCTTCCCTTTTCTGTGCCAGAATCAGCAGAGATCCCTTTAAACTTGCTCACTGAGGGTTCTCCGCATTTTCTGTTGGCCTTATATTAGGGATCTATTACAAGGTGCTCTTCAAATTCTTTCTTAGTCACTCTGGTGCTTGGTTTTCTACTCATCTGTCTTCTAAGTCATGTAGATTCATTTTCCTTTATTTTTGGTACAGTATGAGCCCACCTAATTGTTCCTAGAGTGTGCCAAATTCCATTTCTTTTTTTTTTTTAATATTTATTTATTTATTTGGCTGCGCCGGGTCTTAGTTGCGGCACATGGGATCTTTTTTTCTTTTTTTTAGCTGAGGCGTGCGGGATCTAGTTTCCTGACCAGGGATCGAACTCAGGCCTCCTGCATTGGGAGCATGGAGTCTTAACTACTGGACCACCAGGGAGGTCCCCAAATTCCATTTCTAAAACAGGGAGCTCTGTATTTCTACTAATTATGGGCCCGTTAGCCTGTGTTGCGTGACAGTAGAATTTGTAATTTTTTTTCTTTTTTAAAAAAAATCAGAAAGCAAGGGTGCAAAGCACTTTGGTAAGTTAGTCATCAGCAATTCTGAGTCTTGATGGTTCGCATACATTTTTGTGGTTTTAGTTCCTATATTTAATGGGAATTTTAAAGGGAGAAAGCAAAAATTCCAGAAGCAACTTAGCGTTTTTAAACGGACAGGCTTTTGCATCTTTATTGTTGAGTTTTCAATTCACTCTTGTTTTTGGTGCATAGGTATTCTTATAATCTAATGGAAATGTACATTTTAAGATCAGTGTGTTCATTGTAATCATTCCTCTTTTAAGAATCTAGATGAATTAATATTAGAATTCACTAAGGATATGCTGAAAAAGAAAATAGAAGGCTTTGAGAGTTCTTACACTATCATTATAGGAAATTTGAGACTATGAAGAACTGAATAGAAGGACAGAGCAGCATTGTTGTATCACCCGAAGGCAATCATTGTTCTTTTTGGTTTGTTTCTTGTCTTTTTTTCTATGGGCTTTTAAAAAATTTTCTAATCATGGTATTACATAATTTTATTTCTTGCTTTTTTCACTTAACATTATAACGTCATTTTTCCATGTTATAAAATTCAACAAATACTTTAATGTTGGCCTAATAATAATTATTAATATACAACTTATTTAACTATTATTGTATTATTGAGCCTTTAGGTTATTCTTACTTAAAGGTTTTTTTTGTTTCCTTTAAAATTATTGCTTTTTTCCTCATTATGAAAGTACTGGGTACTTAATATAGGAGATAGAAAATGAGAAGTAGAAAGAATTTAAAGACACGAGTAATTGTACTCATAACGGCAGCTATTTTGATGTATACCTTCTGGTCATTTTTCCTATGAATATTCTTTTGTGATGTTAATTTACACAAATACACAAAACTTTTGTACAAGGTTTTGTTTGTTTTTAAAGACTGTATATTGAATTAGCATTTTTCCATGTCACCAGCCTTCTTAACCATCATTCTTAATGTCTGTATAGAATTCCACTGAATAAATTCCAGTGTTTTCTTATTTATTTCCCAGTTGTGTATTTAGATTTTTCTTAATAGATGCAAGGGTTTAAGAACTTTTTTATTTTAGTGTGAATGCTGTGTGTTTTTATAGGTTCGTCTCACCCATGAAATTAAACACAAGAATATTGTAACTTTTCATGAATGGTATGAAACCAGTAATCATCTCTGGCTAGTCGTGGAACTCTGCACAGGTAAGATCATGTAAGAAGTGCTACGATTGTAGCCACAATATATAGTTTTGAAAAAACATATGATGTAGTTTTTTTTTTTATAAATTTATTTTATTTTATTTATTTTTGGCTGTGTTGGGTCTTTGTTGCTGTGCGTGGGCTTTCTCTAGTTGTGGCGAGCAGGGGCTACTCTTCGTTGCAGTGAGTGGGCTTCTTGTTGCGGTGGCTTCTCGTTGCAGAGCACAGGCTCTAGATTCACGGGCTTCAGTAGTTGTGGCACGCGGGCTCAGTAGTTGTGACTCATGGGCTCTAGAGCGCAGGCTCAGTAGTTGTGGCGCACGGGCTTAGTTACTCAGCGGCATGTGGGATCATCCCAGACCAAGGCTCGAACCCGTGTCCCCTGTTTTGGCAGGTGGATTCTTAACCACTGTGCCACCAGGGAAGCCCTGATATAGTTTTTGCTATTTTCCATTTTTCTTCTATTACAAATATAAGCAGTGTTGATACTATTGAGTACGTTAACTTGAACACCTGTTGCTTGATAGATATTAGGGACTGGAAAAGGGTAAAGGTGTTTGGTAAGAGGAAGACATGTAAAATTCAATTTGGGGTTAACTTTACTTTGGTATAAAATAATGCTAAATCACCTATATAACACTTAGAAATATTTTTTAGTGATTATTGATCAAAAAAGCTTTCCCATTCAGTAAAAACAAAGTATTTTAGCTCAACTAGCTATTAGCTAATTAGTTTATAAAGTGCTTATCTTTTTATGCAAAGGATACTTGCTCTTAAAAACTTAAGCAATATGGAAAAATACAAAGATGAATCAACAAATACCAACACCTAGCAGTAATTAGAGATAACATGTTATAGCTCTTGCTTGCTATAACTTTCTAGGACTATATACAGGAAGAAAGGTGACTAAATACATAGATACTGTATTATCTGGGCTTTCAGTTGCAGTGTCTTTAGGAAAAAATGTAACAAGTACCATGGTTAGTGTACTTCTGTTTATACACTGAGTAATAATAAATCATTAAATATTAAGATGAAATATAATTATTTATAGCTTTATGAATCTCCTACATACTGGCACTTAGAATTTAATACAATCATTAAAGAGGTTATTTGGAATAATTTATTTGCCTTTTATTTTTCTGAATCAATAGGAGGAGTCTGTGGTTTAATTACTTTCATGAGATGTACACACTTTTGAGGTAATCAGGGCACTCAACCTGTTTTACCTTTTGCTTCAGCTGTTATTTGTGACCCCTGGCCATTGTAATAGCCTAACTCTAATTTATGTCTGTGTTTGGAATGGTTCCTCACCCGCCAAACAAAATGAACAGACCCCAAAATACTCCTACCTTCATTGCACTAATTCTGATTGAACTTTCAGATGCCAGCTAAGACTTCACTTTCTCTGAACTTGACTCCTGTTATAATCTTGACCCTAAAAAAAAAAAAAAAAAAAAGGTTTGTTTCTGGCACTTAGATGATAGGAGATGTGAGTGGGACCCTGGTAGGGTATAGAAATGGAATTTGCAGTGTGTCTGCCATTGGCCTTTTGTTTCATCAGTGGTGTACGTCAGAGTTTGTGATTTTCTAACTATTAAGGAAGAGCACCTTTTTTGTTATGCAGTTCTTGTAGAATGTGACCTAACTTTGCACAGGAGTAAACATAACTGTACTTTGCACAGTGTGATTAAAGTGCACAGCTTAGGTTAGTATTTAACACTAATTTTTGTAGCTGTTTCTGTCCTGAGGGATCTGGAGTGAGAAATCACAGCACCAGAGTGATTCTCCCTTCATCCCACTGGCTTATTTATTGACTATTCTTACAGTCTGAGCAGTCATTCTCCCTGAGCTGGCTCTGGAGCGTGGAGGTTTCCATTTACGGTGCTTGGACCACTGTTTGTTAACATGTATGTTTCCCCTGCCAGCCTGTCCAGGTATACTGATTTGATCATGTTTTAATGCTCAGGTCCCAGCATGGAACCTCCCAGAGGCACTGTGTAATATTGGTGGGTTAAAGTGGGTGATTTTAATCAACTTGCAGGTGGTTCCTTAGAAATGGTTATTGCTCAAGACGAAAACCTCCCAGAAGATGTTGTAAGAGAATTTGGGATTGACCTGATTACTGGATTACATCATCTTCATCAACTTGGCATTCTCTTTTGTGACATTTCTCCTGGGAAGGTAATTCATGAAAGTTTGGCTTTCCTGTTTGTGTTTCAATTCATAGGGCTTCCTCAAAGATGTTTTTATTTTTAGATACAATTTTGATATAGAACATCTTGAAATTTTAAGTTAACGTTTTTTTTAAACAAAAGGAAGTACATAGTACTATATTTTAGGTTCCTATTTAGCTACCTATTGAAGTAGCTTTTAGAAAGGGAAGTCTCCCCTCCTTTCAGGGTTCTTTGAGTAATTATTATTGCTCTTGAGGTATATGGTGAATGATGAGCTCAACAGGTCTGTAAAATAAGATTCCTCGCTCTTAAATTATAGTACACAGTTCTGAGCCATTATTTTAGTTTGATGATGACATTCTTCGCTATGTATGTATGATTCCTGATATTATGGATCAAACATTTTTCTGGTAAAACTAATTAACCATAAGTAGACGTGCTTCAGTGCAGTAGAGTCACAAAACCTGCTTAGAGCCTGAGCCACATGAACGCTGATATTCAGAAGCTGTGGGCCCTGGACAAGTTACCTTTTCTCTCTCTCTGTACCTTGGTTTTCTTGCCTGTGATGTGGAATTAGGTATTTCAGGGAGATTGTGAGGATTATGCATTATATTTAGGCTAAACTTTTAGGACATTTTCTTAGGGATTGTATGTGTTACTGGTCTTAGCTGCTAGTTCTTTTCCTTTGTTAATGTGAACACAATGAAATGAAAAGTTGAATATTTCCTTGTTAAACATTTCTCTAGGCCATCTATATAAGAACCTAATTAAACCTACAAAAAGCTCCGTAAAAATTCTGTATAACAAATAGAAGTTCTTGTTGAAATATTCATATACTTGTGTCAAGACTATAACCACTTAACTGCATTACAGCCCTGAAAGCAGCTATAGACAATATGTAAATGCATGGGTGTGCCTTTGTTTCAATAAAACTTTATTTATGGACACTGGAATGTCAGTTTCATGTAATTTTCACATGTCAAGAAATATTAGCTTATTTTCATTTTTTTCCAGCTGTTCAGAAACATAAAAACCTCTCTTAGCTCATGCTTGTACAAGCCTAGAGGCTATAACGTACCAACCTCTGTGTGGGAGCTCTTTAGTGAGGTCTAGTATCAGCTCTTTATAACCTAGGAGCTTCAGGCTGATAAGTAAGGTTACTTTTTATTCCAGAACTGGGGTTAGCAGAGTTGCGGCAGGATGACTGTTTCTGTAAATGGAGTTTTACTGGAACACCCACATCCTTTCATTTATGTATTGTCAGTGGCTGCAGAGTTGAATAGTCAGGACAGAAGCCTTACAGCTTGCAAAGTCCAAAATATTTACTAACTTAAAATTTTTATCTGCCCCCTGCCGGTGGTTTTCAAAGTGTCTTCCCTGTACCAGCAGCATCAGCATTACCTGGAACTTGTTAGAAATGCAGGTTCTTGGGCCCTACCCCAGGCCTGTTGAATCAGGAACTCTCAGGGTAGGGACTAGTAGTTTTTCTTAACAAGGCCTCCAGGCGCTCAAAAAAGAAGTTTAAAGATCACTGTTGTAGACTAACTGACATCCTTAGTATTTGTGACTAGAAGCTGAGGGTAAACTTAAATTGCTTTTAAGGACCAAGAAAGCCCCCTGATCCATTGCCAGGGAGGAAGAGATAAAGGTATGATTTCAACAATCAACAGATAACTTCTAATCACAAATTATATTAGTAGACTTGTGCACTTAACACATGCCAGTCACTGTCAGAAGCCCTCTGCATCGTGTATAACCTCAGTCCTTACAACAGTCCGAAGAGTTAAGTATCATTTTTTCCATTTTGTAGGTGAAGAGACAGATTTACAAAGGTTAAGTAAAGTCTGCAGGTCAGACTGCCAGTAAGTGGTGGACCTAGGGCTCAAATTAGATCTCTAACTTCAACACCCTAGTCTTAACCCTAAATCATACGTCCTCATTTGAATGAACAACCCCTAGGACAGGTGGGCTTCCAAATCCTCTTTCAACTGTCACTGAGAATAGGTGAGTATAGATTGTTTCATATACTTTCCTCTTTATCTTTCCCAAAAGACTGAGGTTTCCCTCTGTGGTTAAATGATATGTTTTTCGTCTACATCTGAGAAGGGACAATTTAATATTTGATTTTCTTACTAGTCAAATGTTGAATTTATGTTTCTTTGGCTTCTTTTTTTAAAAAATTGTAAGCATTTAATTTTCTGAGTTGTGATGAAGCAAGAAAACCAATACTCAGAGTTCTATAGTGAGATTATAAGAGGTACGGATGGAAATGCAAATTGAATAGAATTTGTTTCTAAACACATTTGTTTTTTAACCTTTATAGATACTCTTGGAAGGGCCTGGCACACTGAAGTTTAGTAATTTTTGCTTGGCCAAAGTGGAAGGTGAAAATTTGGAAGAATTCTTTGCATTGGTGGCAGCAGAAGAAGGAGGAGGTGATAGTGGGGAAAATGTACTGAAGAAAAACATGAAAAGTAGAGTCAAAGGTACGTGGAGAGCTTCCAGGTCAGAACTCTAGTTGTGGGCCGCCCAAGTCACGTGTTTAGGAGATAATATGTCCACCTTTTATGTTGCCAGTCAAAAAATGTATTAAAAATGATCAGGAGAAGTCTGGATTTATGGATGGTTTTGTCCAGGGCCTACCTTTTCCGTGTGGCTCTAATGCCGTGTGAGGCGCAGGGGACCTCTGACAAAGCCTTATCCTTAGCTTTGTCACTGACCACTCATTGGAACATAAGGAGGGGGGTTTTGTCTCCCTTCCTGCTGTATCCTCAGCACTTAGAACAGTGTCTGGCATACAGTCGTGGCTCCGGAGATACTCAACGTTGTTGAGCAGCTGATATTCTTCTGCAAGTAAGGAAGATTTTTAAGGGTGCGTCCTTGGGAGGTGGTTTTGTCAGTGAGATGGGGCCTGGGCCGTTAGATTGCTGTGCTTGAGGGGAGACTGTGAAGTCATATTTCTTAGACCAGAACTTTTGATAGAAGTGATAAAGATCTCTTTTCCTCAAGTTCCTGGTGTATGTACTTGAGACTTTGGACCACCGAAGCTCTGGTACACTCACCAGGAAGCAAAGGGCACTGAGAGAGAGAGTGGCATCCTTGGGCTTGGTGGTCATATGGCCGTGGATGAGAGGAATGAGGGAAAGGGACGGGGGTGGGGTGGGGTGGGGGTGGAGCAGCGGGTTAACAGAGGCCCCATAAATACGAGCAAGGAACTTTAACTTGCAGGGCCAGTCTTGAAGTAAGATTTCACGCCCAGGAAGAAGGCTTTCTAAATCCCCAAATATCATTCCGTGGCCTCCTATGAAAATGAGTATTATGGACTATGCTTTTATATAGAAACCAAGGAGGGCAATATGTTTCAGGAACGTGTATTTGAAAATTTCCCCAAATTTTCCCCTTTCGTAAGGGGAAGAGGGCTGTGTTGTGAAGAAATGTCAGAGTTTCTAGCAGTGACACTCGATTACTTCTGAGCTTAATCTAAGAACAGTCCCCATGGTGGGCACACATTAACCTCTTTTCCAAGGGATTGGTGATTGCTCACTTCATGGTAAGAACATTCTCATTGGAAGATGGGAGGCTGTGGGCTTTGGCGAGTGCTCTGTTACTGCCCAGCTCTGTGACTTAGAGGATGTTAGAGTACCTTCCAGGCTTCAGCTGCTCTCATAAGTAAGCAAGGGAACTTTCTGTCTCTAGAATTTGGTGTTTCTATGTAATACTAAACTCTGTATCAAGTGTACATGATACACACTAGTGCTGTTCACCAAGTAGGTCCTGTTCTGTTCCTCTTCTGGTTACATGGTAGGATTGCATCTTCCCTGCCAAAGCTCACCAAGTGTGCGTAGAAGTGATGCGAGTCTCTGGGAATTTTAAGAGCCAGTGTTTAATTTGCTACGTTCTTTGCCCATGCCTTGGTGATTGAGGAAGCATGGTTGAAATGAAGCCTGGGTCTTGGATGGACTGACTGTGAGGGTCGGGGCCCCTTGGCTGACCTGTGAGGGACGTGTAGTTTCAGTTATAAGAAAACCTGTGTGGTTAAGTCAGTGGGAATTTGGGGTGCTTACTGCTGCATAACTTAACCTATCCTATTCAAAATACTACAATCAAAGGTTCTTTTCTTTCAGCTATTTGAATTGTTAATTTAAAAAAAGAATGCACCTCAATGTGCCACACCTCTTACTCAGGTGAATATTCAAAATCTTTGTATTTTTATATATTCTCACATAGTCTTGGGAAGTGGGACCTTAATATTAGAAAACATTAAAAAAATGTGAAATATGCATGAAATTATATTTATGTGCGTGTTCTCCCATCTTTTTTCACCTCACCTGGTCTCTCCTAGGTCGATTTGTGTTGGGAACAGGACAAACGCCTAACAAAGCTGTCCTTTCTCCCTTGTTCTCAGGATCCCTTATCTATACAGCTCCAGAAATTGTGAGGGGTACTGACTTCTCCATTACCAGTGACCTCTGGTCCTTGGGCTGCCTGCTCTATGAAATGTTTTCAGGTGATTACTTTCTGGTTCAGTTTAAAATCAGAGCTGGACACGCACACACAAAGGTTACATCTGGAGTTTTCAGAGTTTACCTATAAGATGTGAAAAAGCTAGTTTTCCTAAGATTTTCTATGTACTGATTTTGGCCGACTTGCTTGGTGTCTAGGCATAAGCAGATTTGTAGGAACTTTTGACATGGAGATATTTTTCATGCTAATCATTTGGAATGTTGAAATATGCCTAACTGATGTGTCTAACTGATTATTAGTAGAAAGTCTTGTAAAGGTACCTGTGACTGTGAATTATCAGATGTATCCAGTGGCCCATGTAGCCATTGGATCATGGTTGTCTATAAGTGAATTTTGTATTTGTTAGGTTGATAAATTTTGAATTACACAACTATAAAAATACATAGTGTGCCTGGTATGTACTAGGCATTCAATAATTAGTTATTGCTATATACATATTTTTTCCTGTAAATTATGCAATCCTGAACTATCTGTATTTGAGATTTATTAAGAATTACTGGTAACAGCAAACAGTTGTTTAATTTTGCAAGTTTTCACATGATTTCAGGAAAACCTCCGTTCTTCTCAGAAAGTTTCTCAGAATTAGTTGAAAAGATTTTTTATGAAGATCCTTTGCCACCTATTCCAAAAGGTAGGATGTTTTTATTATAAATGCAGTTAATATACTCCTTACGTGGACTAAAGGTGCACTTTTATCCCCAAAATGTGTTTGTATTGATTCATAACCCCTCAAATTTATATTTTCTACATAGTCACAAAGTGATATTTTTAGAAATGCTAGCATTCCTTTTGCTATTTTTAAAAAGATACTGAAATGGAAAACAAAGTACTACTAAGACTTTCCCTCATTTAAAAATACAAATTATCTTGTGCTCCTATATCAGAAGAAGTCTGGTTCAAAGATTTAAGAAACTCAAACTTTTATGTCTTTTTTTGCTGTGTTCATGTGTATGTACCATTTACTTAATGTGTAGTCATGTCCCATGTAGTTATTTCTATTTAGTGCTTGACTAGGAACAAAAAGGTGTTTCTCAGTCCTTATCTTGATGAATCAGAATGCTACCCAGATAAGCTTTTAAAGGCTTTTAAGCTAGATATGGTTGTATTTTTAAAGTGTTGGCAATTTAATCATACAAAGTGTAATTAATGTAAGTCTACCATTAACTATTTTAAGAAAAGAAAAAGAAGGTACAAACATAATAAAACACTTTGCTACACACCTCAAAAGATGTGAATCTTAATTCACAAAGATGAAAACAGGACTTTATGAAAAATAAGGTTGTGAGTTTTTAAAGAAAAAAAATCCTCAGTAATTAATGGAAAGAATAGAAATACGGAATATTTTCAATATTTTAAGAATCATCCTTGGTGAAAAAAACAACTCTCGATATCTTGAAAATGGTCTATATTTCTTAAAACAAAAAGCATTTCTTTTTTATTAACTTTATTTTAGTTTTCGTAGAAATCAGTCCTTCCTGTCTCCTGTAATGATGACTTCTGATTTTTTTTGCTGTTGTTTTAAGTACTCATAGTACTGAGTATTGTTTTCTCCTAATAAGTTAAAGATTTTTATGTAGGGAAGAGAAATCTGAGAATGAAGATATCAAACGTCTGGTCAAGATACCACTTTGGCCTAAGCGTAATTATTTCACAGGGATCTTGATCAGACTGTGGCCACAGGGCCTGATAGCACCGTCTGTTCTGATGGCTTTGGCCGTTATCTTCATGGCCACTTCTTTTAATGATAGACTGATAATTTGACCATGGTATGTATCTTTCTAATATAAAAAGACAAAACACTTGGAGATTAATGGAATTGGACATTGTCATAATATTGTGATGGTTATTTTCCTGTTAAAAAATCTTTAAAGAGAGATCGCAAGTACTCTAATCATAGTATATTATAAAGCAAAGCTGGTCAAGTTAAGAGAAAATGGTCAGAAAATGAGGCATAATTAATAGCTGAAGACCAAGGGTATGAGTTTGTCAAGCTGGTGGTCCTTACTGGGGTTGTTCAGTAAAGAAAAAGTTTAGAGGTTAGTCAGAACTTAGGTTTTGAGATTCATATTTTTTGTGGTCCAGGGAAAAGTTTTTAATTTTTGTGTCCTGCCCCCGCTAGCCCTCTCCTGGCATTAAATGAAGACTGTAATTGTTACTGTGTATTCTGTGTTCTCTTAAAAATAATTTATGTGCTTAAAATACTATTATTATGACGTTGATGTAGGGTGTGTTTTCAGCTACTTATCACTTTTTTTCTTTTTTGGGTATTACTTTTTGTATAGATTCTTCTCGTCCTAAAGCTTCTTCAGATTTTATTAATTTGCTTGATGGTTTACTTCAAAAAGATCCTCAGAAAAGGTATGTATGGGTAGTACTTTAACATGAATAAGACTGGAATCCTTTTAGCCTTTAGTGTACTTCTAACACTGTACCGGTCTTAATATAGAAAGAACTGTTCAAATTATCTTTTTTGAAAAAAAGAAATCTTGAGTTTACACTGAGTGGCTGCTCTCGGTTTACAGGTGTTTTTAATCATGAGGAATTTTAACTCTTTTAATGTAGCAAATAGTTGCCTCATAGGTTGACAGATTTTCTTGTAACTCCCAAATCCAAGAGGTACATTTTTTTTTTTTTTGCCCCCCCGTTGTGGATTTCAGGCTAAAACTGTCTTAGCCTACTCAACTAGGGATGACACTGCCAAGATACTTAATGTAATAACGACTAACGGAGCAATATTTCAGTGCGATGTGATTTATGATAATCCTGTCATACTGGGAATATCAAGTGACAGGATAATAGGCACAGTGTGAATTTTCTGTGTTGCAGGGATGGCAGGAAGATAGAAATCCTTATGGTGTGGAGTGGGGGAGGGCAGGAGGGAGTGTGGAGTGAAGAGGGTGTCTCCCTGGCCTGGGAGACAAGAGAACCTAGGTTCTGGTTCTGCCACTAGGTATCTAGGGGTTTTAGGCAAGCATTTGGGGTCTCTGCTTCAGGGTATAAAATGAAGAATAAATTTAGTGTAGCATGTAATGTATCTTCATTAAATATAACCGAAAAACTGCAGAAGAAAATGTTGATTCTCGTATAAGTTGTAAGACACTCCTATGCTTACAATAGAATGCTTTTAGGATCAACGTTATTTTAGTGGATACCTTCCCAGACATATTTGGATAAGATATAAATATACTTAATTTAACTTACTTTATCTAGGATTTATTTAGGACACATTTCCACATATTTATATCCCATATTAAATACTTTTTTGCATACATGAGACCACCCCATAATCTAGTCTTTTTCTCTCTCTATATTTGCTTGGTTATTTTAAATGGCTGCTGATTGTACATGTAATAACCTGTAATAACAACATTGAGAGTTTTCTTGATTTAGAATATCATATACACTGACTGCTACAGTAAATATCCTGTTTTTGTTGTTGTTGTTCACTTAGGCAGTTATCACCTTTGGATAATTTTCTTAAGGTGGGGTGGCTGGCCAAAGGCTGAGAACAGTAAAAAGTTTGACACATTTGCTGCATCCTAGGAACACGGGTGGGTTTATACCTCCAGCATTAGAAATTCCCCCCCCCCCCATTGTTACCTACAATGGGTTTTGTCGATCTTATAAATTTTTGCTAATCTAATGGATGAAAAAAATTCCATTTTATTGGTAATTTTAATAGTGAATTTTAGGAGCCCTTTGTATAAAAGGAATATTATATGTGGTTGCAAATTCTCTCTTTTACATTTGTGTTTTAATTTTGATCAAGGTAGTTTTTATTTCAGTATGGAAATTTTGAACGATTAAATGAATCAGATACAAATTACTTTTTTGTTTTAAAATTTTAGTCGAGCTTAATCATTCTGAGTTTGAGTATACCTCAGGTATAATCTATTTAATTAATTAATTTATTTTTTGGCCGCCTCTGCGGCATGCGGGATCCTAGTTCCCCAACCAGGGATTGAACCCGTGCCTCCTGCAGTGGAAGCATGGAATCCTAACCACTGGACTGCCAGGGAATTCCCCTCAGGTATAATCTACTAGTAGTAAAATTTGATGCTTTGCTAGTGAGTCTGGGTTTTAAATATGGCCTGAAGTCATTTTAAAGTGGGTGAACTAGTTAGATAACATTTTGACTTCTAAAGAGAAGTGTGACTCTGGATATAGTCATGAGGTTGATAATCTTGTTTCTTTCTGAATGAAGTTCTAAAAGTGAAGTTCCAACAAGAATGTGTGAAACAAATCTGATCTATGTAACTGGGGCATGTCCTGGGAATTCTCCATGGTAAATCATGTTAAAATAGATTTTTAACATTTATGTTTTATAAAGATTAACTTGGGCAGGACTACTGCAGCATTCATTTTGGAAGGATGCTTTCACTAGAAAAGATCAGGACTCAAGCAACGAGGATTCCAGTGTCAGGTAGTATAAGCTTATTTTTGTGTGTGGGGCATGGTTATTAAACACTTGTACCCTTGCTATTCTATTTTTGCAGCATCAATGACACGAATTTCTATGCCTTCATAATAGGAGAAAATCAAGCATGTGTTTAATTAAGGGTTGCTTAAAGAGTTCAGTCATGACATTTTGTGTTCATGATTTTGCTCATTTTCTGGTCAATTGTTTATCCAGGCAGGGATTTAGTATGGTCGTCATTAGTTTTTGTTCATTGTGTTCAGCTGGCTTCCCACCTTGTCAGCACATGGTAGGATCTCATTTCCCCTTTCAAGTTAGGTGCAGTCATGTGACTTGCTTTGGCTAATAAAATGTGAGCAGACGTGACCTGTGTTATTTCTGGATAGAAACTCAAAGAGCCACTGTGGGATGTGCCACATTTCTTTCTCTTGATGAAGTAATTGGGAAGGAAATGTCCACGTGGAGTTGCTGTCAGGCTGGGTCTTTAGTGACCATGATGAGCATAGCTTTCCTGCCAGCCTTCAGTGGCTGTGTGCTTGAGTGAGACATAAAGCTAGGAGATTCTGAGTTGTAGGATTTGTGGATTTTGTGTTACCACAGTATAACTTAGTTCATCCTGACTAATCCACTTCACTTTTATTATAAAATCTTTTTAGCCCAGGACAGTTATAAAAGTGATGGTATTTTCAAAAAATTAATTAATTAATTTTTGGCTGTGTTGGGTCTTAGTTGTGGCATGTGGGATCTTTTGTTGCAGCTTGCAGGCTTCTCTCTAGTTGTGGTGCACAGGCTCAGCAGTTGTGGCGCCTGGGCTTAGTTGTCCCACGGCACGTGGGATCTTCGTTCCCTGATCAGGGATTGAACCTGTGTCCCCTGCGTTGGAAGGTGGGTTCTTAACCACTGGACCACCAGGGAAGTCCCAAAGTGATGATATTTTGAAAAGAACAAGGTGAGAAGTAGATGAATAGAGGCAAAGTCCAGATAATTGACTCCCCCTCTCCTCCATTCATTCGATGGTAAGTGGTTGTCTGATTCTTAATTTTAATCTTGTAAATTCAGTGTATTGGATAGAGAAGTCTGAATTCTATTTAAGGTCTCTCCCAAACTTCGGTTTCTGTGATCCATTGAGCTTCAACTATGTTTTCACATTGTATCAGACTCTCTGAAAAGTACAGAAACCTGGGCTTAGGACCTGGTCCATCAGTGTCAGCAAATCCCAGGACACCTTTCACCTTAATTTGTCAACTTCCTTTTAATCTGTATGCCTTTTATTTCTTTTTCTTGCCTTACTTCCCTTGCTGGGACTTTTTCGGTAAGGTAATGAATGAGGAGTGATGAAAATGAACACATTGCCTGGTTTCTCATTTTAGAATGAAAGCATTCAGCCTTTACTTGTTAAATATGATGAGCTGGAGGTTTTTGTAGCTTCCCCTTTTCAGTTTGAATGAATGTTAAATTTTGTCATTCTTTCTGTATCATTTGATATGATCATGCGGTTTTTCTTCTTTAGACTCTCATTATGGACTCTTACATAAAGTGGTTTTCATATATTGAGGCAGCCTTGCCTTCCCACAATAAACCCCACTTAGTCATGGTGTATTATAGTTTTTATGTCTTGATGGATGTGTTTGGGACCAAGTAGCAGTAGGACAAGGAGAGAGGAGAAAAAAGAGAACAGAGCGACAGGGATTTGCTTCACGCTCTTGGGGGTCTTAACTCTCTGGCTAGAGAAGAGAATGTTCCTCCTTCAGGGTTTTAGGCACTGGCCAGAAGCGGCTACTGTCCCCTGTAGCTGCTGCAGGATTACCTGCAGGCTGGGGAAGGACAAAATGGAAAAAGCAAAAGCAAAAGAGCAAACAAAAAACTAGGGTGTTTCCACTGCTCTGACCCTTAGGGGTCCCCTTTCCTCTTCCTTGGAACAGAAATAGAGGGC
This sequence comes from Aethalodelphis obliquidens, assembly GCF_003676395.1. Lineage (NCBI taxonomy): Eukaryota > Metazoa > Chordata > Mammalia > Artiodactyla > Delphinidae > Aethalodelphis > Aethalodelphis obliquidens. The sequence goes on from NW_020838056.1 coordinate 362,174, forward strand.
TTCTCTTGGGGCTCCTGTCTCTACTCACTGCTTTTGAGTCCAGGTCGAACAATACTGGAAGGGAAAAAAATAAAAGGGAAACTCACTACTGGTTCACTGATATCTTGAGTTCTGGTTTACTTCTCCGATCTGCCTGCTGTTACTTATTTTTCAGGGATAAGGTTTATAGGCTTCTTAGTACAATACCTACCATGTAGTAAGTGCTCATTTTAGCTACTCAATGAAAAATATTACTTTTCTAACTCATTAGTTGTTTTTTTTTTCTGGCTACGCCACACAGCTTGCAGGATCTTAGTTCCCCGACCAGGGATTGAACCCAGGCCCTGGCAGTGAAAGAGTGGAGCCCTAACCACTGGACCACCAGGGAACTCCCTCTAACTCAGTAGTTTTGCCAAATGTCCTGTGCAGTTTAAGTATCTTTTCCAACCTCTTGTTTGACAGAGAAAACTCTACAGAAAGCTCAGTAGTAAGCTTGATTGTGTTGGGTTTCTATCGTTGAACAGCAGAAACCTGGAGTATTCTGGGTCACAAGATTCCAAGGAGCTTCTCAAGAGCCCTCATTGTGGACAAGCAAAAGTGGAGAAGAGTGGTGAGCAGCTCAGTCACTCGTTCAGACTAGGTGAGCTTTCATTTGGCACTCTTGAACTCAGTGCTATTTCTGAGAGTTCCTAATTTGCATTACCTTTCTCTCTAAATCTCTGTGTACGTCGTGCCCTGCTCATATTTTTGTTCATTGATGGATATTGTTTTATCTTCCTGCCACAGAAAATCCATCCGAGTTGCGGCCTAAGAGCACTCTTGGGGGTCAGTTGAATGAGTCCATGTTTCTTCTCAGGTATGTAAAATGACAGAGCAATAAGGGATCCATGGGAGATGAAAGTGAAATCTTCTTCAAGTGTCTGTTGTCTGGCTGGTAAACCATGTTACACAGAAATAAAGGACAGGGAGAAATGCAAATTCCAGTCTCACTCTCTACTTTCAAAGTTACTGTTAAGTGCTGGCCAATGGAATGTAGACGTCGTTACGTATTTTTAAAAAATTTTAACCAAACCACCTTATTTTTCCTATTTATAAGGGTTAATTAAAACTTTTTCATTTTGTACTTCTACTTCAAATAAAATTGAATTTAAAATTTCAGAACTCCAGCTTTATTTAGATAAAGACTTATAGAAAAAGGACAGGTTGTGTTTTTATTTAAATGTCGCTTTATCTAGGAGGCTTAAACAATATTTGCAATCATTGAAATAATAAAATCAGAATGGTATTTAAAGTGACTAAGACCAGTGTATTTAAAATTTTATTAATGTGTAAATATTGTGTTATATTTTATTTATAGTTTTAGTCTCATAGAGAAATAGTTTAATTTCATGATATAGGGGTTATAATGATAAACTAAAATTTCCTGATTTGTTTTACTCATATTTAAATATAAAGCATGTTAAATTTATTTATACATATCTTAGGCATTTTAAATTCAGTTTTTTAAAAAAAATTTTGTACAATCTCTGGTATATTTTATGACCTAAGTAAGTCCTCGTTTAATGAATGAATAAAAAGGCAAGTAGATGAAGGAGGGGTGATATTTGGAAATTTGAAGGAATTCATTAAAAGAGACCATAATGATCTGAATGGAAGAATTTCTTAAAATGCAGAAAACTCAAAATCAGAGACGTGGGTGTAATGGAGTGGTCCACAGAGTATGGCAGCCATCGATAAGTGTAGGAGGAATCATTAAAAATAGATACAGAATATAACTTGTTGCTTAAGTAGGTACCAAGGTAATTTTCCATTTCAAACATTTTATGAAATAAAATTGTAAACCTTGTCTATGCTTTGTAGAATATCTGTTCTATTTTATTATGTTAATCCTGCCTAGATCAGCAGACATTAAAAAAATAAAATCTTTTTTTTAGGTTTCTGGTTAAAACAGAAAATACTGTATATAGTATAGAAGCTCCAAATAAAAAAACCAATTACCCAGGAAATTACTTTGAAAACAGTTTAAAAAAATTAGTGTCATAAACACAAATTAGAGTTTAAAGTTTTTAAAATCTAACGAGGTCACATAGAATCATCATATTCTACCGTTTTTCATGAGATGTGTTTTTTAACCCAGAAAACAGTAAACAGGATAAAGTTTCTGAAATGTGAGTAATGTTAACTGGTGTGCACTTTTCAGTTCTCGTCCGACTCCAAGAACTAGCACTGCAGTGGCATTAAATCCTGGTGAGACTATGACTCAAAATTCACCACAGAAGACTTCTCCCTTGACCAAAGTAAGCAGAGATGGAATTTTCTTTTTTCTTTTTGTGTAGGATACAGGGATTCAGAAGAATAATTGCAAGTTAATCTCTGAACTGTGTTTTTAATTGCCAAATTTACAGCTGAGTCATCTTCCTTGATTATCACTGGTTTTTCTAGTAAGTACTCTTAAGAGAGAGGTGCTTCATAGGTGTTTTTTTGATAACAGCTTTATTGAGATATAATTGACACACCATATAATTCACCCATTTAAAGTGTATAATTCAGGGGCTGTTAGCATAGTCACAGAGCTATGCAGTCATCAGCACAGTCGGTTTTAGAATGCTCATCATTCTGCAAAGAAGCCCTGTACTCATTAGCAGTCACTCCTATTTTCTTCCAGTTTCTCTACCCTCTTGCCTGAGGCAACCACTAATCTACTTTCTGTCTTTATAAATATGCCTATCCGGGACATTTCATATAAATGGGATCATGAAATATGTGATCTTTTGTGACTGGCTTTTTTCACTTAATGTAATGTTTTTAAGATTCATCCAAATTGTACCATGTATCAATACTATATTCCTTTTTACTACCCAATAATATTCTGTTGTATATACCACATTTTATTTTTCCATTCATCCATTTGTGGACATTTGGACGGGTTTCCCCTTTTGGCTATTCTGAGCGATGCTGCTATGAACATTTGTGTACATCGTTGTGTGGGTGTGTGTTCTATGCTGTATCATATGGTAACTGTTTAACCTTTCGAAGAACCGCCAAATTGTTTTCCAAAGCAGCTGTACCATTTTACATTCTCAGCACCAGTGTATGAGGGTTCCAATTTTTGCACATCCTCACCAAAACTTGTTATTATGTCTTTTAAAAAATTGTGGTAAAATACACATTACATAAAATTTACCGTTTTAACCATTGTTAAGTGTACAGTTTGGTGGCATTAAGTACATTCACACTGTTATGTAACCATCACCACTATCCATTCCCCCCTACCCACCCCTCCCCCCAACCCCACCCGCTGGCAACCGCTGTTCTACTTTCTGCTTCTATGAATTTGCCTAGTAACCTTATATAAGTGGAATCACACAATATTTGTCCTTTTGTATCTGGCTTATTTCACTTAGCATAATGTCTTCATGATCCATCCATGTTGTAGCGTGTATCAGGAATTTCATTCCTCCTTAAGTCTGGATAATATTCCATTGTGTGTATGTACCAATTTATTAATTCATCTTTTGATGCACACTTGGGTTGCTTCAACCTTTTGGTTATTGTGAATAGTGCTGCATCGTCTCTTTTTGGTTACAGCCATCTTGTAGGTGTGAAATTATATCTCACTGTTGTTTTAATTTGCATTTCCCTGTTGGCTAATGATGTCGAGCATCTTTTCATGTGCTTATTGGCCATTTGTATATTTTCTTTGGAAGAATGTCTATTCAAACCTTTTGCCCATTATTGAGTTGTAGGGGTTCTTTATATATTACAGATATATGATTTATAAACATTTTCTTCTGTTCTGTGAATTGTCCTTTCACTTTCTTGATGGTGTCCTTTGAAGCACAAAGGTTTTAAATTCTGATGTAGACCAAATTATCTTTTTTGTGTGTTTGTTGTTGCCTGTGTACTCTTGGTGACATAACTAAGAAATAGTTGTCTACTCTAAGATCATAAAGGTTTATTTCTATGCTTAGCTCTTACATTTAGGTCTGTAATCCATTTTGAGTTAATTTTTGCATATGGCATGAGGTAGGGGGTCCAACTTCTTTGTTTTGCATGTGGATATCCAGTTGCCTCAGCACCGTTTGTTGAGAAGGCTCTTCTTTCCCAAGACATTAAATAATGTCTTGGAATTCTTGTTGAATATTAATGAACTTTAAATGTGAAGGTTTACTTCTGGGCTCTCAGTTCTATTCCATTGATTGATATGTCTTTCGTCATGCTACTAGCACACTGTCTTAATCACTGTGGCTTTTTAAGTAAGTTTTGAAAGTAGGAAGTATGATTTCTGACTTTGTTCTTTTTCAGAGTTTTTTGTTTTTGGCTATTCTGGGTCTCTTGCATTTCCATATGAATTTTAGGATCAGTTCGTCAGTTTCTGCAAAGAAGCCAGCTGGGATTGTGACAGCAATTGTGTTGAATCTCTAGGTCAATTTGAGGAGTATCGCCATGCTAACAATATAAAGTTTTCTTCCACAAACATGGGATGTCTTTCTATTTATTTAGTTATTCTTTAATTTCTTTCAATCATAGTTTTTTTGAATGCAGAAATATTTTGAAGTAAAAAATTTGCCAAGTTATCATTTATTGTACTTATTGCAGTTGTTGCTGTATTTTTTATGTAATGTGAAATGCATTCGAACCATGTGAAACTTAATTTTGTATTGAAATGAAATGTAAATAGGTTGTAATAAAATCTCACTGTGCTAATAATTGTTTGGTTATATGTGAGATAGAAAATCAGTGTAAAAGTAAAAAATGCATTCTGAAATGCGATAGATGTTGAATTTCTTCTGCCAGATGTTTATTGTGGAGGAGTGTATGTAATTATTTTATTGAGAATATTTAAGCACTAATTATATAAGGGAGCTTATGTTTTGTAATTTTTTAAAACAAATTTCTAAGTTTGTTTACTGGCTGTGTTGAGTCTTTGTCGCTGCGCATGGGCTTTCTCTAGCTGTGCCGAGCAGGGGCTTCTCTTGTTGCGGAGCACGGGCTCTAGCACAGGCTCAGTAGTTGTGGCGCACGGTCTCTACCACTGCGCCACCAGGGAAGCCCTCATTGCAATTTTTGATTAGTTTATTCCTGAGCATTTTATTTAACAGCTTATTTTTTGCTATTGTGAATGGGATGTTGTATTTTTATAACCTGTTTTTGTGCATACATTCACTTTATGTATATGAAATTAATTTCTACATATAATTTTCTAATTGGTCTACCTTACTCATTTTTAGATTATTGTAAAAGTTTTTCAGTGGACTTCATTTTGGCTTTTCTTTCAAGTTTATCTGTTTTGAAAGTCCATGTTCTTAAATTTTCTTTAACATATTTTTTTACAAAAGTTCCTCCTTACTTATTCTTCATGTGTTTTTAATATGTCTGTCTTCTAAGTTGAAGAAGGGTTGTTGTGGTTTCCAGGAACTTTGTTAGCTAATTATTCTGTCCCTTACCTTAGTTTTGGATCATTTCCTTTTCTACTTAACCTTTCACTTCACTGATTTGATTTTCTGGTTAGCATTTTTTCGGTCAAAGTTTCAGTGGAAGTTCTTAATGCATAAATCCTCTTTTTTTTTTTTTTTTTTTTGTCTGATGTGAAATACTAAGGCATAGCACCAGGAATAAAAGTTGAGTTTTGGGCTTCCCTGGTGGCGCAGTGGTTGAGAGTCTGCCTGCCGATGCAGGGGACGCGGGTTCGTGCCCTGGTCCGGGAGGATCCCACATGCCGTGGAGCAGCTGGGCCCGTGAGCCATGGCCTCTGAGCCTGCGCGTCCGGAGCCTGTGCTCCGCAACGGGAGAGGCCACAGCCGTGAGAGGCCTGCGTACCGTAAAAAAAAAAAAAAAAAAAAAAAAAAAGTTGAGTTTAAGGAGAGCACAAAGAAACATCTTGAATAACTGATGGGGAACATCTAGTTATTCATTTTCATTATGTGTCAATTCCACTTTAACTAGGATTTGTAAAGATGTGGTTGTTTAATACTTATATAACAGGTCAGTACTTAAGCTTGAAATTTTTTTATGCTGTAATTTAAATTTCATATTGAATATTCTGTAAAGCAGAAATAAGCTGATTAATTTTTGGTCGATGAAAGATAACAACCCTGCTGGTAATTGAAAGACCAATTTGTCTCATCATGTTTAGAACATCAAACTGTAGAAGATCTGTTTTCTAGTTCTAACCAGCCATTGTGGTAAACACGAGCAAGTCAGTTACTTTCTCTGAGCCTTGTTTTTTTCATCTGTAAAAATGGGAATAATGATACACTAGATTTAGGATTTTTGTGAAGATCAGATGAGACTGTCTGTGGAAGTGTTTTGAATAGCAGTGGAGGTCCATTGATACAGGTGACTTTTTTCAGTGGGGTCTACTCAGCATCTTACTAGCTCCGTCTCTTAAAGCTTTTCACTAGTCACAGAAACTGGGTCTAATTTTTGTTCTTGTTTCAGATCACAAGTGGACACCTGAGTCAGCAGGACCTGGAGACCCGGATGAGAGAGCTTATCTACACAGACTCAGATCTTGTCATCACCCCAATTATTGACAATCCGAAGGTGCGAGAAGGCACCCTAACAACCGAGGGCTGAAATCTGGGTGATGTTTTCATTCCCAGTATACTTTGCCTTATTTTACTTTTTAAAAAAAATTATTTATTTTTTGGCCATGCTGCATGCGGAATCTTAGTTCCGCGACCAGGGATTGAATCCATGCCCCCTTTCAGTGGAAGCGCAGTCTTTTTTTTTTTTTTTTTTTTTTTGTGGTACGCCGTCCTCTCACTGTTGTGGCCTCTCCCGTTGCGGAGCACAGGCTCCGGACACGCAGGCTTAGCGGCCATGGCTCACAGGCCCAGCCGCTCCGCGGCATGTGGGATCTTCCCGGACCGGGGCACGAACCCGCGTCCCCTGCATCGGCAGGCGGTCTCTCAACCACTGCACCACCAGGGAAGCCTGGAAGTGCAGCCTTAACCGCTGGACCACTAGGGAAGTCCCTTCTTTGCCTTATTTTCTCTCCTGTTCTTGTTGTCTTCTGCTTTTCTTTCTTTCTTGCCACGTGTCTATATTCCTAACCCTCACCCTTTCTGTAACCCTCTCCTCTTCCTGCGTCACTCTTTCACTGGAAGGGTAAGTTTTCTTCCCCCTTTGCAGCAGCTCTGCCTGTCAGTACATGAGCTGGAGAGTGGCTGCTGACTTCTAGACCTCAGACCTTAGCCTCAGTCCCTTCATTTCTCCATACTTACTTAGGTGAATTACTCCAGACATTCTCCTCGCTGATGTGTTGTGAAGGCAGATATCAGGGAGCAGCGCTCACCAGACTGGGGTGGGTGGGCAGATCACAGGGAGACCACACCTCTCACAGGTTGTCAGGATTGTAGGGCAGATGATGGGGAGACACGGGGAGCTTGGGGAGCCTTGGTTACAATGCACTTCTAACCCAGTGGGATTTTCATTGCTTCACATCTTTGGAATATAATACTGTATTAGGGAATGATGAGTACTCTCCTTGGAAAAGGAAATTAATTTCTCAGTTCCTCTGTTTTCTGTTGATTTCCAGCTCCAACACACATTTCACCACCCATTATGCATTTTTATTTTCTTCCTTTTTTAAAAATGTTTTTTTCTTTATTAATTTATGACTGTTTCATCTCACTGGGGAAGCTTCTATAGTTTGGAACAAAAGGCTTCTTAGATCAATGTTTATTTACTAGATAGATAACATTTAATATAGATTGCTCAGCTATTTGTCATAATGGAGCTATCTCTCTTTTTATGCATTCAGGTATCTGGCAGAGTAACTGTATATTATACCAAATTTAATGTGTAACAGGGTATTTTCCCAGTGGAACTTCTAGAACAATTTCTGCTATCTTTTGACCATATTCTGTATTTCTTTCTTTTTATAACCAGACTTAGTTGTTTCTGGGAAACCTTAGAAGTTTTTTTTTTTTAACTTTTAATTTTGAACTAATTTTAGACTTAAAGGTTCAAAAATAGTAGACTTCCTGTATACCTTTTACCCAGCTTCTCTTAGTGTTAATATTGTACAGGAACACAGTACTGTTAGCAAAACCAGGGGATTGACATTGGTACAGTGCTGTTAACTGATGAGCTGATTTGAATTTCATCAGTTGTGCCACCAGTGCCCTTCTTCTTATGTTCCAGGATCCCATGTTACAGTTGTTTTTTTTTTTTTTTTTTTTTTTTGCGGTACCCGGGCCTCTCACTGTTGTGGCCTCTCTCCCGTTGCAGAGCATAGGCGCCGGACGCGCAGGCTCAGCGGCCATGGCTCACGGGCCCAGCCGCTCCGCGGCATGTGGGATCTTCCCGGACCGGGGCACGAACCTGTTTCCCCTGCATCGGCAGGCGGACTCTCAACCACTGCGCCACCAGGGAAGCCCTACAGTTGGTTTCTATGCCTCCTTAGTTTGCTCCAATCTGTCCTTGTCCTTCACAGTCATGTGGTAATTTCATATTCTTTCCTTGTCTGTCATGACCTTGACACTTTGAAGAGTACTGGGCAGGTATTAATATTTTGTAGAATGTCCCTCAATTTGGGTTTGCCTAAGTGTTTCTCATGATTAGAATGAGGGTATGTATTTTTGGTGAGAATACTACCAGCAGAAGTTTAAAAGATGCTCTATAGAGAGGTTTTGGAGAAGTTAGACATAGAAATGATGGTTGAATTTTTTTTAAATTAATTATTTTTGGCTGCATTGGGTCTTCATTGCTGCATGCGGGCTTTCTGTAGTTGTGGCGAGCGGGGGCTACTCCTCATTGCGGAGTGTGGCTTTCTCATTGTGGTGGCTTCTCTTTGTTGTGGAGCATGGGCTCTAGGCACATGGGCTTCAGTAGTTGTGGCACTCGGGCTCAGTAGTTGTGGCTCACGGGCTTAGTTGCTCCGCAGCATGTGGGATCTTCCCAGACCAGGGCTTGAACCTGTGTCCCCTGCACTGGCAGGAGGATTCTTAACCACTGGGCCACCAGGGAAGTTCGATGGTTGAATTTTTTAATTAAAAGTGTCATGTTGAAGTACCCCAGCTATTCCAAACTCATGAATCCAGCTGCTATACACTTTCCTCACTTTGCTCAAGGAAATCGTGTGCTTTCCTATTCATGAAGTTGTATCTTCGCCAATTCAGTCATCAAGTCCTCACCACTCTTCAAGACCTCATGCCACTTTCCAGGTCTTCCATAAACCCTGCCCTGACCACATCAACCTAAAGTCCTTTCTGATTCTCTATCTTTTTAGAAACATTTCTCTGAGTATTTTGTCTGTAATTATGTCCCGCCTGTTTTGCATTCTAATTTAAATATCTTATGTTTTTCTGTTGTTTCACAGATGTTTGTCTTATCTTTCTAACCAGTGTGTCAGCTCTCTGGCAGTAGGATCATGTCTTTGTATCCCCCTTAGCACTTAGCATAGTGCCTCACCCTAGCAGGTATCCAATAAATATTTGTTGAGTAACTAAATTTCTAACCTAGAGGTAAATTAGCCTAAGAGTAAGCCAGGATAGGGTGACCCTTTTCCATGATGCTTTATTTTATTGAAGATATCAATTGAAATGATATTATTTTATGCATTATTACCTATATTTGTATATTTTAATCTGAAGGGGCTTTGCTGAATGCTTATTCTTTTTGGTGATAAATTTTACAGTGTTATTTTCTGTCCTCATTGATTTATAATCTGATATAGGAGACATATCAGGAGATAGATACCCATCTTAAAAGGTTTTGTTCTGTTTTTTTAACCACAGATAATGAAACAACCACCAATTAAATATGATCCAAAAATATTGCATCTACCAGCACATTCAGGTAGGATCATAAAGGGCTTATCAAGCACATAGATTCATGGCGGACAAATACAAATATGAAATTTAATAGCAAATGGAATATTTTATTTATGAATAGCTAAATTTTTATTTTCTTGCCAACTGGCTATATTCTTGAGACACTGTATAAATTATTAACAACCTGTAATCCATTTGAGCCAGCGTTTGACCTTACTCAGCTGGGTCTAGGCTGCTCAGTACTCTTGTGAGTGGGAAAGTTCCTATGAAACTGGGCGAGTTTTCCTGTTGAACGGGTGGGCCCTCCTCCTGTCCTTTCCCTTGTAAAGCCAGTTGAATTTCCAACATTAATGGTGCTCTTATGGGTACAGAAGGTTGGAAACCACAATGAAGAATCGAGAGTCTACTTGAGGGAGTAGGGCAGTTGAGATCAGGGTCAGATGGTTGGTTCACTTTTGTGGGGTTGATGTAGGACTGGAGATACTTAAAGGTTGATTGTTACATTCCCTTTCCCCTAACAAAGTCTTACTTAGGGTGAGTATAAGAATTTTTCTTATACCTTAAACTTTGATGTATTTTGTTTGATAAGTTATATTTTAAGCTGTTAAACTAGATCTGGAAAAATTCTTCATCATAGAGTAGAATCTACGATTTGAAATCAAATCAAAGTAAATTCAAAATAAACAACATAGGTTCAAATTGAAATAAACTGTTCCAAGTAGAAGCACTATTTATGAAAACTTAGAGGAAAATTATCTCAAAATAGTATTCCGTCCCTTTCCCCCTTTACTTTGAATTATTTTAGGAAATTATTGTTGTAGCTTATTTTGTTTAAATATAGAGATTAGGTGAAACTATGTTAATTTTAGCTGGCATTTCATTTCCCAGTTTTTGTCTTTTGTTTGTATAGGGGTTTGGAGGTGGGACTCCCAGATGATTTCAGCTTTGTATTAACCTAGTTATGTTTACTAGTAATTTCACTGGGACCTTATAACATCTGTAGAAATTTTGGCTTTTCCAGTACTTCGAGGCTAGGTTGCTTTATTTTATGCAAAGGGTATCTTGTTTTTTCCATAGTACCGTTTTATTTAAGTTTGCATTTTGTTATGTTCTTGGTTGCAAGAACATTCTCCTAAATTTAGGCATCTACCTTCTTTTTTTAAGCATAGGTTTCCATTGACATAGTGCAAACCGTCTCCATGGGGAGAAAAAGAGATGAACATAGAAGAGCAAATAAAAGTAGTGATGTCTTTCGAGTATTTTTGGTTTTGACAGTGTAAATTTATAATTTTCTGTGTGCCCTCACCTTAGGTATTGAAATTCTGTGTTCCATTTTATTCTTCTTGTAATGTTCTCAGCAGTCCTTTTTCACGTGGTCCCCACTTTTAATATTTTCTTTCCTCTGCAGTGGATAAATTAGTATTTCTAGAAGACCAAGATTGGAATGACTTTCTGCAACAAGTGTGCTCACAGATCGACTCCCCCGAGAAGAGCACAGGGGCCTCCCGAGCCAAGCTGAATCTCCTTTGCTACTTGTGCGTGGTGGCCGGGCACAGGGAGGTGGCCACCAGGCTCCTCCACTCACCCCTGGTACGTAGTTAAGTCGTGAAGTAAAGACTCCTCCTATCACGGGCTTGCAGCTCTCCTCCTGCACATAACTCTTTTATTTCTGTAGAGATTAAAACAAGTGCAAAAATACTAATACGATTTAATTACAATGAAAAAAAGTGACTCATCAAGATGATAGGTTTGCCAGAATTGTCCTCTGTTTAATGCTTAGATCTAAAAGCAGTTGAATCGACAGTGATTTTGAACAACTCCTTTGGTAACACTCAGCTTGCATTTTACGTTAATTTGTAGTAGTTGTAAGGTATTTTTCATCTGTGAAATCATAAGACAGAGGTCTTTTCATCAGCTGCTGGAGTGAGCTGCCCACGTGGAATAGGGGCTCTTTTTACTGGGTCTTCCTGGTAAATTCCAAGGCTTCCGATGTGACACTGAACGGGGAACTGAGTCTCTAAGACTTTTCTTTTTCCTTCTTCCCCTGGAGATATTTCTTGGACCGTCTTGATTCATCGATGAAACCGTGGGAATTCGGCAGATCTTTTGAAGTCGTCCTCAGAAAGGAGTTACAGTGGTCTGGGGCCTTTTCCCTTGTGGGCCTTTGTTTGGGAACTGGCTTGAAAAAATCTAAGTTCATTTTCTTCCAGGATAGTATTACAGTTCCTTATTTGGTACTTGGTGTGTGTTTGTGGGGTGGAGGGGCAGAGGCATATTTAGGGAATATAATTCAGTTGGAGAAACTGAACGTTCTTATTCTTAGTTTTTATTTTTATCTTATATTTACAAAGATGCAAAAACACTGAATGTAATTCATTTCCTTGGTGCAGGCTTTGCATTTCATGTGTATACTGGTTTGATTTGTTAACTTAGTGGTCACTTTCTGTGTCATTTCATGAATTAAATACATCTTAATTTTTTTTTCTAGTTCCAGTTGCTAACCCAGCATTTGCGAATAGCTCCAAACTGGGATAGGTAAGTAATATTTACATCTTAATAAATTATTATATCATTAAGTAGTTAAAACATACATATTTATCAAAAGCACATAGTCCTAAATACTTATCACGAAATAGTCTAAAGTAATGATGACCCTGAATCATAGCACTTTCTATAGGCATCCCAGTTGTCCATTTAAAAAGATTTCAAAGTAGTCTTTATTCTAATATTATAAATATAATTCCAAGGTTATGTAAACTACATCTGGAAGCTTTATTAATGATTACTCTTTTGAATATTCTTTATCAAATACTTTACAATTGGGCTTTCCTGGTGGCGCAGTGGTTGAGAGTCCGCCTGCCGATGCAGGGGACACGGGTTCGTGCCCCGGTCCGGAAAGATCCCACATGCTGCAGAGCGGCTGGGCCCGTGAGCCATGGCCGCTGAGCCTGCGCGTCCGGAGCCTGTGCTCTGCCACGGGAGAGGCCACAACAGTGAGAGGCCCGTGTACTGAAAAAAAAAAAAAAAAAAAAATACTTTACAATTATCCCTGTGTTTTAATTTAGTTATGCTTCTAAGGCGTTTTCCCTTGCCACTTTATCTTTCCTTAAGATGGTTTACAAAATCTAATGAGATTGTGTTCTGTAAACTCCTGATGGAAGGATGTGTACTTGCTTATATGAGGGCAGCATACTTGGTGAAAAGCTCATTAAAGTGTAAGAAGGCTCTGTGCTCTGGTTGCCAATGAGACTTGGTCAGATAATTGATTACCTCTTTCCGAGTCTCAGCTTCTGGGGGACTGTTTGTGGGATGATGAAAGTGCTTTGGATTCAGACAGATGTGGGTGTAGATCACAAATCTGCCCCCAGGCAAATTATTATAACTGCTGAGTGTCAGTTTACTCATCTGTAAAATGGGGATAGTGTATCAACTTCATAGATTTTTGGTAACAATCAAATTTTTTTTAACTGAAGTATAGTTGATTTACAATGTTGTTAGTTTCAGGTGTACAGCAAAGTGATTCAGTTTTATATATTCTTTACAATTAAATTTTGAATGAAGTAGGTGTATGAAATACCTTGCCCGGTGCCTGGTTCTTAGTGGGTACTCAGTGTATTTTGGGGGTTTGGAAGTTGGTGTTATCAATCCTACTTATCTTGTATTATTGTTGAGAAGCTTGTGAAAACTTGAATGTGAAGGGGTTTTGTAAAATGTGCCAGTGGTAGGATAGTAATTATTCTTCCACGCTGCCAAAATATAGGGGAAACAATAGGTGTTCACAAAATGCTTTTTTGGGTAATTATTCCTACGCATCTTCTCATGTTACTCTCTCAAGGTAAAATCTGGCGTTACAAAATAGGATTTTTAGATCATTTTTGGGCATGTTAAACTTTGAGAAGGATTGTGGTATGCTCACTGTAAAAGAAACCAACAAAAAATCTTAGCACTTCGGCTAAAACAAATTATATCCTTGAATAGGGTGCCCTCTGCTGATTTTTAAAAAACAGACATTCTTAATCCTTTCCAGGTACTACTATTTTTTTCCATTTTTTAGATTTAAGTTTAATTGTAAAACAGTTTTTATTTGAGGAAAATATGGATAGATAAGCCCTATGCTTGGAGCCTTCTTTTACTCTCTTTCTCCATTCAAATACTACTTCTTCCAGTGAGGCCTTCTCTGTCCTGGGTCATATCACCTTGATAGCATATGATAAGGGTCTTTAACTTAGCTGGGGGACAATCACTGTTGAAGTATGTATGTTTTTTCCTTGGCTTTGTTCAGCATATAGAAAAACAAAATAAAATAACATAATTTTGTATGTTTCTCCACTTTATAACATGTATTCTTTTAATGTCACTAATTGTCTAAGTTTTTTTATGGTATGCCTCTTTTTATGTGCTATGAATATTTGATCATTTTATTTACCCTTCCCTATTTTTGGACAGTATTATAATATTGTAAATAATATATTGATGAACATTTTGTGCTTAAATCTTCATGCCTATTTTTCCTTTCTCCCCTAAGGGCAGATTTGTAGAATTAGAACGAATGGGTAGAGGGCAATAGATATTTTTGTGACTTCTGATAAATTGCTGAAATGCTCTATAGAAACATGATATCAACATGCATTTCCAGTCAATGTGTGTAAAAATGCCATTTTGTTAGAACTTTTAACAGTGAATACTTACCAAATTTTATAGCCTTTGCCAATCAACTTTATTGAGGTATAATTCACAGATAATGCATAATATTTTAATTTAAAAATTTTATTAATTATAAAATATACATAACCAAATTTACCATTTTAGTCATTTTAAGTGTATAATTCAGTGGCATTATGTATATTGCGATACGTATGTTGTGCAACCACGATCACTGTCAATTTCCAGAGCTTTCTCATTATTCCGAACAGAAGCTCTTCCCCATTAACCAGTAACTCCCATCCCTCCTCATTCCAGTCCCTGAAAACCTTTGTTATACTTTTTGTTTCTATGAATTTCCCTGTTGTAGGTACCTAATATAAGTGGGATCATACATTTGTCCTTTTGTGTCTGGCTTATTTCACTTACCTGAATGTTTTCAGAGTTCATCTGTGGTGTAGCATGTATCAGACTCATTCTTTTTTAAGGCTGAATAATATTCCATATATGTATGTGCCACAGTTTATCTTTTCATTTGTTGATGGACACTCGGGTTGCTTCTACCTTTGGCTGTTGCAAGTAGTGCTGTTGTGAGCATTGGTGCGAATATACCTGTTTGAGTCCCTGCTTTCAGTTCTTTTGTGTATATACCTAGGAGTGGAATTGCTGGATTATTTGATAATGTTATGTTCAACTTCTTGAGATACCATCATAACTGTTCTGCACAGTGGCTGCACCATTTTACATTTCCACCAGCAATGCTTGAGGGTTCCAATTTCGCCACATCCTCTTCAACCCTTATTTTTTTCAATTTTTTTTAATAGTAGCCCTCCTAATGGGTATGAAGTTATATGTCATTGCGGTTTTGATTTGCATTTCACTAATTACTGATGTTGAGCACCATTATTTACCTTCTTTGGAGAAATGTCTGTTCAGGTCCTTTGCCCATTTTCTAACTGGGTTTTGTGTCGTTTATTTATGGGAGTTCTATATGTATTCTAGATATTAATGACATACGACTGACAAATACTTTCTTCCATTCTGTGGGTTGCCTTTTTACCCTGATAGTGCCCTTTGCATAAAGTTTTAAGTTGTGATGAAACCTAGTTTTTCATTTTTTCTTTTGTTGCCTGTGCTTTTAGTGTTCTAAGAAATCACTGCAAAACCAATGTCATAAATCTTTTCATTTGTTTTTTTCTAAGGGTTTTATAGTTTTAGCTCACATTTAGGTTTTTGATCCATTTTGAGTTAGTTTTTTTTTTATACAGTGTTAGGTAAGAGTCCAGTTTCATTCTTTTGTTACGTTTATATCCAGTTTTCCCAGCACCATTTGTTGAAAAGGCTGTCCTCTCCCCATTAAACGGTATTGGCACTCTTGTTGATAATCATTTGACCGTATATGCTGAGGGTTTGTTTCTGGGCTCCCTGTTCTATTCCCTTGGTTTATAAATCTGTCTTTATGTGAGTATCACAGTGTCTCGATTACCATAGCTCTGTAGTAAGGTTTGAAATCAGAATATGTGATTTCAACTTTGTTCTTTCTCAGGTTTATTTTAGGGTCCTTTGATATTTATATTCTAGGAAGGATTTTTCTAATTTTTAGTATAGTTTGGTACTTCAATGAAGTAAATGCTCATCGTCAATTTTTAAAATACAGTTTCTCCATTTGTGAATTACTTCACTTCCTGGTTGATGGGATTTCATTATTTGGTAGTTTTTTGTTTTGTTTTTTAAATAGAATATCTCTCAGGCTCTGCTTCTGGAGTTCCTCCTTCCTTGAAGCTTTCTGCCTGTGGTTTTGGGGCTCAGGCATAACAGGCTGAATGAGACCTTCTTGCACCTTCAGGCCACACTCACCTCTGTGCCATGCTGCTTTGTTGCTCACTCGTGTGCTGGCTGCAGCTCTGGAAGACTCAGGGACCCACCTGACTTTTTCTTCCTCTTATATGTGACTAGTTTGATTTTGTTTTCCAGTGAAAAAAGAATTTTTCTTTATATTCCAGGCTTGCAAACTTTTACTAGAATGTATCTAGGTATCCCTTTTTACTAATTTGCTTTGCCAGTCGGTCTGTTAAATGCTGCAACCTTTCTTTTGCTTTCCTATTTCCTTACGATTTCCTCATCTCTATTTCATCCTTTTTCTGCTCCTGAAACTCCTGTAGGATGGGTGTGTCTCTCTCTTTTTTTTTTGCTTGCCTATTTATTTATATTTTTGGCTGCGTTGGGTCTTTGTTGCTGTGTGCGGGCTTTCTCTAGTTGCGGCGAGTGGGGGCTACTCTTCGTTGTGCTGCATGGGCTTCTCATTGCAGTGGCTTCTCTTGTTGCGGAGCATGGGCTCTAGGCGCGCGGGCTTCAGTAGTTGTGGCACGTGGGCTCAGTAGTTGTGGCACATGAGCTCTAAAGCGCAGGCTCAGTAGTTGTGGCTCACAGGCTTAGCTGCTTCGCAGCACGTGGGATCTTCCCGGACCAGGGCTCGAACCCGTGTCCCCTGCATTGGCAGGTGGATTCTTAACCATTGCGCCACCAGGGAAGCCCAAATTTAGTGTCTATTGACTTAATTTTCTTTTGCTTTCTCACTCTTCTATTGAGGTACAATTCACATATCAAAAAATTCACCTTTTCTTGGTTTTTGTTGAGTTTATTTTTTAGAGCAGTTTTAGGTTCACTGCAAATTAAGGGGAAGGAACAGAGTTTTCCCACATATCTCTGCCCCCACATATGCATCGCCTCTCCAATTATCACTATCCCCTGCCAGAGTGGTACATCCTAAATTGACACATCAAAATCATCCAAAGTCTATACATTACGATTCCGTCTTAGTGTTGTACATTCTGTGGGTTTGGACAAATGTATGACAATGTGTATCCATCACTGTGGTATCACACAGAGGATTTCCACTGCCCCCAAAATCTACTGTGTTCTGCCTATTCATCCCTCTGACAACCACTGAACTTTTTATTACCTTCATAGTTTCTCCTTTTCCAGAATGTCATGTAGTTGGAAACATAAAGTATGTAGTTTTCTCAGATTGGCTTCTTTTACTTCGTAACATTCATTTAAGGTTTCTCCATGTTTTTTCATGGCTTGATAGATCATTCTTTTCAGTGCGAAGTATCCCATTGTCTGCAGGTACCACGGTTTATTTGACCATTCACATACTGAAGCTCATCTTGATTGCTTCCAAGTTTTGACAATTATGAGTAAAGCTGCTGTTAACATCCATGTGGACATATGTATTCATCTCCTTTGGGTAAATACCGAGGAGCCTGTTTGTTGGATTGTGTGGTAAGAGTACATTTAGTTTTGTAAGAAATCACCAAACTGTCTTATAAAGTGACTGTACCATTTTGTATTCTCATCAGCAATGAATGAGGGTTCTATTGCTTCACATCCTTGCCAGCATTTGGTATTTTCAGTGTTCTGGATTTTGGCTATTTTGATAGGTGTGTAGTGGTATCTTGTTGTTTTAACTTGCATTTCCCTGATGACATATGGCGTGGAGCATTTTCTCATATGCTTATTTGCCATCTGTATATCTTCTTTGGTGAAGTGTCTGTTCAAGTCTTTGGCCCATTTTTTCATCAGGTTGTTTTCTTATTGTTGAGTTTCAAGAGGTCTTTGTATATTTTGGAAAACAGTTTTTTATCAGATGGGTCTTTTGCAAATATTCTTTTCCAGTCTGTGGCATATCTTCTCATTCTCAACATTTCTTTTGCACAACAGAAATTATTAATTTTAATGAAGTCCAGCTTATCAATTATTTCTTTCATGGATCATGCCCTTGATGTTGTGTATAAAAAGTCATTGCTACACCCGAGGTCATCTAGGTTTTCTATGTTATCTTCTAGGAGTTTTATAGTTTTGCATTTTACACTTAGGTCTGTGATCTGTTTTGAGTTGAAGTTTTGTGAGCGGGTGTAAAGTCTGTGTCTAAATTCATTTTTTTTCTTGTAGATGTCCAGTTATTCCAGCACCACTCATTGAAAAGACTGTCTTTGCTCCATTGTATTGCCTTTGCTCCTTTGTCAAAGATCTTTTGATTATGTGAGTCTATTTCTGGGCTCTCGATTCTGTTCCACTGATCTGTTCTTTTGCCAATACCACACTGTCTTGATAACTGTCGCTTTGTAGTAAGTCTTGAAGTCAGGTAGCATCAGTCCTCCAACTTTGTTGCTCTTCTCCAGTATTGTTGGTTATTCTGGATCTTTTGCCTCCATATAAACCTTGGAATCAGTTTGTCAGTATCCACACTGACAATGTGGAATCACATCGAATCTACAGATCAGTTTGGGAAGAATTGACATCAGGACAATATTGAGTCTTATTCATGAACATGGAATACCTCTCCACTTGTTTACTTCTTTGATTTTGTTCAATAGCGCTTTGTAGTTTTCCTCATATAGATATTATACATATTTTATTAGATTTGTTCCTATGTATTTCACTTATTGGGTGCTAATGTAAATGGTATTGTGTTTTTAATTTCAAATTCTACAAGTTTATTGCTGGTAAGACTTTTATATATTGATCTTGTATCCTGCACCTTGCTGTAATCACTTAATAGTTCCAGGAGGTTTTTTTGTTGTTGTTAATTCTTCAGGATTTTCTGTATAGACAGTCATTTCATTTGCAAACAGTTTTATTTCTTCCTTCCCAATCTGTATGCCTTTTGTTTCCTTTTCTTGTCTTATTGCATTACCTGGAGCTTTCAGTGTAATATTCAAAAGGAATAGTGGTGAGAGGTGATGTCCTTGTCTTGTGCCTGATCTTTTTTTTCCCTTAACTATTATTTATTTATTTTGGTGGCGCCAGGTCTTAGTTGCGGCACGTGGGCTTCTTAGTTGCAGCACGTGGGCTTCTTAGTTGTGGCACAAGAACTCTTAGTTGTGGCATGCATGTGGGATCTAGTTCCCTGACCAGGGATTGAACCTGGGCCCCCTGCATTGGGAGTATGGAGTCTTACCCACTGGACCACAAGGGAAGTCCCTGTACCTGATCTTAGCGGGAAAATTTTGAGTTTATCACCATTAAATATGATGTTAGCTGTATTTTTTTGTAGATAGTCTTTATCAAGTTAAAGAAGTTCCCTCTATTCCTAGTTTACTGAGTTTTTGTCATGAATGGGTGTTGGAATTTGTCAAATGCTTTTTTTGCATATATTGATATGATCACGTGATTTTTCTTTTTTAGTTTCCTGATATGATGGAAATTCACTTTTTAAAACTGTACAGTTTAGCGGTTTTTAGTGTAATCACAAAATTGTACATGTATCACCACTATCGAATTCCAGAACTTTTCATCACCCAGTGAGATCTCGTACCTGTTATCCTCTTCCCCTCAGTCCCTGGAAACCACTAACCTACCTTCTGTCTATAGATTTGCCTATTCTGAATATTTCATATAAATATACAAAATGTGATCTTTTGTGACTGGCATCTTTTCACTTAGCATAATGTTTTCAGGGTTCATCCATGTTGTAGCACGTATTAGTAGTTAATTTTTTTTGGCTGTGCCACATGGCTTGTGGGATATTAGTTCCCTGACCAGGGATCGAACTTGGGCCCCTTCAGTGAAAGCAGGGAGTCCTAACCACTGGACCACTGGGAAATTCCCACTTCATTCTTTTTTATGACTGAATAATATTCCATTGTATGGATAAACCGTATTTCATGTATCCATTCTTAATGGACACTTGGGTTGCTTCCACATTTGGCTGTTATGAATAACACTGCTCTGATCATGTGTATAAAGGTTTTATGTGAACATATGTTTTAATTTCTCTTGGGTACATACCTAGTAGTGGAATTGTTGGGTCATATGGTAATTCTGTGTTCAGCCTTTTGAAGAACTGCCAAACTCTTTTACTGCTCTTCCCTGATTTTATCTTTGAGTTTTCAAGCTTGATACTTTTCCTTGCTCATTTTACTGAGAATCACTATTTTATTTCAGCAATCATATTTTCAAGTTTTTGTTCATTTGTTCTCTGATTGGTCCTTTTTCCTAGCTGCCTATATTTGATTTAAAATGTACTTTTGAATTTGAGGATAAAGTATAGGATTATAAAAATTCCGTTTTGGAATAGAATTTAGGGTTAAATATTGTGACTAATATTTAAGGTTAAACATTAGGATTATAAAAATGTTATTCTTTTTAACCTGTGGGTCACTTCGTTTTCATCATGGTCCTGCTTTTTAATGCTGTTGGTTCCTCAAATGCTTGGTGATCTTTGGTACTTAGTTTATATTATGAATAAATGGTTAAATTGATCAGCATAGAAGCTGGCAGTACACATTTCCCCTATGGTTCTCTTAGTCTGTTTCTCCAACAACGTCTTCTTTAAAGGGCTGGCCTGTGAGTGGATGATGCCTGTTGACTAATTGACTTGTATGTTGGGAGCCCACCTAGCTGAAGGAGCAGGTAGGCAGGCTGGAGGCCTCGTCAGTTTCCAGGTTGGGTTTTCCTTTGGGGTGGGGCTGGCTTTCCTTCATTAACCTCTTTCCTTGCTCTGGTATCTGGTGTGGAGGACCACTCTCTGTTCTCCACATCCATACTTGTATCCCACCCCAGAGTAGATTGCTCACTGCAGGGATAATTTTACATTTTTACCCTGGAGGCCAGGACTGAGGGTTTATTCTGTGTATCAGGGAGGGAGATGGGAAGGAGGCAGGACCTAATTGGCTCACCTGTTCATCGTGAAGTTCTCTAATCTGATGATTGTCTATGACTAATCCTTGCTTTCTGTTTTACTTTATTCCAAACCTCTGAGGCTTGTTGGGAAGACCTGTCTTTACCTGTGGTTCTTAGACAGGAATTTCTTCTCTCCATTTTCTGTCTAGTTCCATCTAAGTGTGTCATCTAGGATTTCCTCAAACATTCTGGTCTACTTTCAGCCTTTCTTTCTGTCTCCAGTTATTTAATTATAAACTTTTTTTCTTTTAGCAGACTCTTGAGGGAACAGAAAAGTGGGTGTCAGTGTCTCGTCTGCTATCGTAAAGTTTTTTTTTAATTTTATTTTTTTAAAATACAGCAGGTTCTTATTAGTTATCTATTTTATACATATTGGTGTATATATGTCAATCCCAATCTCCCAGTTCATACCCCCACCCCCGCGTTCCCCCCTTGATGTCCATACGTTTGTTCTCTACATCTGTGTCTCTATTTCTGCCTTGCAAACTGGTTCATCTGTACCATTTTTCTAAATTCTACATATATGCGTTAATATATGATACTTGTTTTTCTCTTTCTGACTTCACTCTATATGACAGTCTCTTGATCTGTGTTATTTACACGATTGTGATTAATGGGCAATTTTTTTTTTTTTTTTGCGGTACGCGGGCCTCTCACTGTTGTGGCCTCTCCCGTTGTGGAGCACAGGCTCCAGACGCGCAGGCCCAGCGGCCATGGCTCACGGGCCCAGCCGCTCCGCGGCATGTGGAATCCTCCCAGACCGGGGCACGAACCCGCGTCCCCTGCATCGGCAGGCGGACTCTCAACCACTGCGCCACCAGGGAAGCCCTAATGGGCATTTTTGTTTTTCATTTGCTCTCTAAGCTATACAGAAGTGCTTCTAAATTTACAAGCGTTTAGGATTTTTGGTTTATGTTTGTTATTTCACTTTTATTATATCATCATATGTCCTGTATAATTTCTGCCTTTGGGAATTCTATGAATTTATCTTTGTGCTCTAATAAAAAATCATTAAAAAAACGTCATGGGGCTTCCCTGGTGGCGCAGTGGTTGAGAGTCCGCCTGCCGATGCAGGGGACACAGGTTCGTGCCCCAGTCCGGGAAGATCCCACATGCTGCGGAGCGGCTGGGCCCGTGAGCCATGGCTGCTGGGCCTGCGTGTCCAGAGCCTGTGCTCCGCAGCGGGAGAGGCCACAACAGTGAGAGGCCCGTGTACCGCAGAAAAAAAAAAAAATGTCATGAATGTAGTAGATAATGTGGTAATCATAGCTAGCCCATTCAGCACATATTAAATGTTAGACACCATGGTAATTTCTCCACACGGATTATTTCCTTTGACTCTTTGAGTAACTTGGTGAGGTACATATTGTTGTTAGTCCTAGTTAACATGAAGTCATCAGGCACATGAAGGAGGAGTAACTAACCCAGGGTTCCTCTCCTCCCCCGCCCCAACCATGGGGCCAAGACTGGCCTCAGGACATTTCATTCCAGAGTCCTGAACACCATCCTATACAGCCTCCCACTGAGTAAGTGTGGTCCGAGTTTAGATCGTAGAGCTTGATATATACATCTGTTACTATGATGCTTGTATGTTTGTATTCACTGTGGCTTTCTTGCTGTGCTTGGGAGAGAAGTAGATTGGAGTTTCCCACTACTATTGGGTTTACTTTTTATTCTTTATTATTATTAATATAATAATATTATATATTAGTATTCTTTATTAATATGGTTTGTAACGACCCACAGCTTACATCCTTTGTAGGTCATACTGTTTTTAGTCCTCAAACAATCTTTTCCTCATTTAATGATTTTAGCCTTAAATTCTGCTTTGATATTTACATTGAAAATTCTGCTCCAATTTTGTTTACCTTTATTCAGTCATATTTTTACCCACCCATTTTCTACTAATGTGTTTAGTTACTTTGTTTTGATGTTGATATTATATTCATTCAACAAACATTTATTGAGGGACCATGCCACGTACTGTCTTAGTGCTCGCAGCCCTGCCTTCATGGACCTTGTGGGCTAGTGGAGGATATGGATAATAAATAGTCTGTTTTATTAAACACACAAAGAAGTAACTGTAACATTTTAGATCTGCTCTAATACAGTAGCCACTAGCTGCATGTGGTTATTTATTTAAATTTATTTATTCATTTATTTAATTTTTGGTTGCATCGGGTCTTCGCTGCTGCATGCAGGCTTTCTCTAGTTGCAGTGAGCGGGGGCTACTCTTTGTTGTGGGGCGCAGTCTTCTCATTGTGATGGCTTCTCTTGTTGCAGAGCACAGGCTGTAGGCGCACGGGCTTCAGTAGTTGTGGCACAGGGGCTTCAGTAGTTGTGGCACAGGAGCTTCAGTAGTTGTGGCTCGCGGGCTCTAGAGCACAGGCTCAGTAGTTGTGGCACACGGGCTTAGTTGCTCCACGGCATGTGGGATCTTCCCGGACCAGGGGTCGAACCCGTGTCCCCTGCATTGGCAGGTGGATTCTTAAAACCACTGCGCCACCAGGGAAGCCTCATGTGGTTATTTAAATTTAGAACTAGTTCCATATTTCTCAAAAAACTAAAAATAGAACTACCCTATGACCCAGCATTTTCACTCCTGGATATATATTTGAAAGAAACAAAAACACTAATTTGAAAAGATAATGCACCTCAATGTTCATAGCAGCACTCTTCACAATAGCCAAGACATGGAAACAACCTAAATGTCCATCAACAGATGAATGGATAAAGAAGGTGTGGTACATATATACAATGGAATACTACTGAGCCATAAAACTAACCAGATTTTGCCATTTGCAGCAACGCAGATGGACTTGGAGGGCATTATGCTAAGTGAAGTAGAGATAGACAAATACTGTATGATATCACTTATATGTGGCATCTGAAAAATAAACTAGTGAATATAACAAAGAAGCAGACTCATAGAGAAGAAACTAGTGGTTATCAGCAGTAAGAGGGATGGAGGAGAGGCAAGATAGGGGTAAGGGATTAAAAGGTACAAACTAATTTGTATAAAATAAGCTACAAGGATATATTGTACAACACAGGGAATATAGCCAATGTTTTATAATAACTATATGTGGAGTATAATCTTTAAAAATGGTGAACCACTATATTGTACACTTGTAACTTATATTATACATCAATTATACTTCAGTAAAAAATAAACTAGTTCCTTAAAGTAAATTTTATGTGTGTGTGGGTATACATATACATATATATATTTCTTCAGTTGCACCAGCCATACTTCAAGTGCTGGATAGTCACATGCATGTGGTGGATACTGTGTTGAACAATGTAGACATGGAATGTTTGTTATCGCACGAAGGTTTATTGGCCATTGCAGCTTTGCGTGCTGTTATGGATGTGGGATGTTCTGAGCTACAGCATAATGGGTCATGAGGGGCACCCGAAATGGTGACCTTTAAGAAGAATTCTGAATTATGAGACGGAGCCAGTTTTGTGAGGGCATTACATGTAGATATAGTTGTATGTAAGTATTTGGTATAAATTGAGAAATATTGTCACTATTAGTTTAAATAGTTTACAACTTAAAACTGTAGGAGTTTCAAGGAGGGTGTTTTCTCTAGTTCTGATAGGAATTGTTTCTCGTGAGAATGGGAAAAATATTTAATTAGCATGTCCTGATACATTTTTCTTTTAGTTGGATAAATCTGGTTGCCATTATCTAATTTTGTAGATTGAAAAAGTGCTTCAAGATTTCTGAAGTATTTTGAGCTTGTCTTTGAACTGAGATAAGTTTTTGCCTTGCATCCTTTAATTCATTAGTGAGTTTTTGATAATAGCATTTGTTTTACATTGTGAGAAAACTTAGAAGTTAATCCATCTGACCTTCTAAACTGCACACATTTAAGCAATTCAAAACTGAAGTGTAATTGACGTGACTGTGGTCCCATATCTGGTCAGTGACAGAGCTGTGACTGGAAGCTTTTCCTTGTAAATTTTGGGCCAGTGTCCTGCCAAATCTTTTTCGAAACCATTACTTTTAAAACATAATCTTCTTACTCAGAGGCAGAATGCTAATCATAGAAATGCCTAGGACTTATTTAATCTGTTTATGTTTAGAGATTTTAAATGGCTAATCCAAGAAGCATTGAAATCCATAAGAATTATCTCTGTATGATAGAGTTCTGACAACATGAACACTTACCTGTGGTACTTCTCTGAGTGTGATTTGTTTCCCTCCACGGGTTCTGCACAGTTTATTTTACGAATATGAAAAGTAGAGGCTCTCTAGATGAGGAACGTGCAATGCAAGCATTACTAAGTAAGAGTACAGTTATAATCAACTCAACCATTTTTTTTCCAATTAAAAAAGTCTTATCAAAACTAATTTTCTCCGTGAAGTGAACTTTTCCAAATCACCTGAAGTGATATTTAATAATTTATATTTCATTATAAAACTACTTTTATAATTTAATACTTCATTTTCCACTGGGTAATGAAACAAACACCTCACTGAAAGTATTTTTACAAGATTTGTTAGACTTTTAAAAATTTCTTTTCAAGTGAATATATACACATATGCTTCACTATCCTGATATTAATTACTGACTACTTGCGTATAAAATCATTGGTCTGCTAATAAGTAGAGCAGAAATCTTGAGAAAGAAAGACGGAGCTGGAGGAATCAGGCTCCCAGACTTCAGACTATACTACAGAGCTACAGTAATCAAGACAGTATGGTACTGGCACAAAAACAGAAATATAGATCAGTGGAACAGGATAGAAAGCCCAGAGATAAACCCTCAGACATATGGTCACCTTATCTTTGATAAAGGAGGCAAGAGTATACAATGGAGAAAAGACAGCCTCTTCAGTAAGTGGTGTGGGGAAAACTGGACAGTTACATGTAAAAGAATGGAATTAGAACACTTCCTAATACCATACACAAAAATAAACTCAAAATGGATTAAAGACCTAAATGTAAGGCCAGACACTATAAAACTTAGAGGAAAACATAGGCAGAACACTGTATGACATAAATCACAGCAAGATCCTTTTTGACCCACCTCCTAGAGAAATGGAAATAAAAACAAAAATAAACAAATGGGACCTAATGAAACTTAAAAGCTTTTGCACAGCAAAGAAAACCATACACGAGATGAAAAGACAACCCTCAGACTGGGAGAAAATATTTGCAAATGAAACAACTGACAAAGGATTAGTCTCCAGAATATACAAGCAGCGCATGCAGCTCAATAACAAAAAAACAACCCCCAAATGGGCAGAAGACCTAATTAGACACTTCTCCAGAGAAGATACACAGACTGCCAACAAACAAATGAAAAGATGCTCAACATCACTAATCATTAAAGAAATGCGAATCAAAACTGCAGTGAGGTATCACCTCACACCAGTCAGAATGGCCATCATCAAAAAATCTGCAAACAATAAATGCTGGAGAGGGTGTGGAGGAAAGAGAAACTTCTTGCATTGTTGGTGGGGATGTAAATTGATACAGCCACTATGGAGAACGGTATAGAGGTTTCTTAAAAAACTAAAAATAGAACTACCATATGACCCAGCAATCCCACTACTGGGCATATACCCTGAGAAAACCATAATTCAAAAAGAGTCATGTGCGCTTCCCTGGTGGCACAGTGGTTGAGAGTCTGCCTGCCGATGCAGGGGACATGGGTTCATGCCCCGGTCAGGGAAGATCCCGCATGCCGCGGAGCGGCTGGGCCTGTGAGCCATGGCTGCTGAGCCTGTGCGTCGGGAGCCTGTGCTCTGCAACGGGAGAGACCGCAACAGTGAGAGGCCCGCATACTGCACACACACACACACACACAAAAGTTATACCACAATGTTCATTGCAGCACTATTTACAGTAGCCAGGACATGGAAGCAACCTAAGTGTCCATTGACAGATGAATGGATAAAGAAGATGTTGCACATATATACAATGGAATATTACTCAGCCACAGAAAGAAATGAAATTGAGTTATTTGTAGTGAGGTGGATGGACCTAGAGTCTGTCATACAGAGTGAAGTAAGTCAGAAAGAGAAAAACAAATACCGTATGCTAACACATTTATATGGAATCTAAAAAAAAATGGTTCTGATGAACCTAGGGGCAGGACAGGAATAAAGACACAGATGTAGAGAGTGGACCTGAGGACCCGGGGAGGGGGAAGGATAAGCTGGAACAAAGTAAGAGAGAAACATTGACATATATGCACTACCAAATATAAAATAGATAGCTAGTGGGAAGCAGCGGCATAGCACAAGGAGGGTGGGAGGGAGATGCAAGAGGGAGGGGATATGGGGATATACGTATGTATATAGCTGATTCACTTTGTTATACAGCAGAAACTAACACAACATTGTAAAGCAATTATACTCCAATAAAGATGTTAAAAAAAACAAGCAGAGACTTTAAAAAATTTTTATTTTCCATTTCACTATTAAAGCACAACTTGTTCAGTTTTTGTCACTGTTACAGATGGTGCTACGGAGGGCATTGCGTTCAGGTCTCCCTGTGTACACAAGGGAACGTTTCTCTGGACCATATATGTACAGGAATGTTTGCTCACCCTGTCTCATTCCACTTCTATCTCATGTTAATGCTTACAGTTGTGTAATGTGACTAACTGGGGTTGGTTTCCTTGGTCCTAACTCTCCACTTCTGAGCTCATTTTCTCTCTGTTTACAGAAGGGCCAAGGTAGCTCGGTTGATTGGTTTACTGGCCTCGCACACAACGGAGCTCCAGGAAAATACACCTGTTATTGAGGTAATTTCTTTTATTACTGAAATGTTACGAATGGCAAAGATTGTTCTTGATTTTAGAACATGCAGCTTTCATCGGTGTTAAGTGTGGAATTGTGGCAGTTGTTATAAAATAACCTCAGTAGGCCTGTACACTTCAGCACAGCCGCTCGTTTACAGCACAGTCTGTTGTCAAAGGTGGTGCGGTGGAATTACAAGGCTTGTGGACTCTAGGCATCATTACTGCGTTTCAATAATTTATGGATAAGGTTTATTTCATTACTAGTTTTCATGTGGTCTACTCAACATTTTATTATAACTAAAGTATTTTCTACTGGAAGCCCAGCTCAACTTCAAATTAAAATATTTGGGGGTTTTTCACATTGAATTTAGTGTTTTTATCCCCACCAGTTGTCATTTATTTCTGACAGTAGTGACAGTATTTAACTGCCAGGCGTGCACTAAAGGTATTTTCAAATGTGGTCGGCACTGTGTATTCACGGGTTCTGAGTCTGTGGATTCAGTCAGCCATGGATTGAAGGTATTCAGGGGGAGAAAAGTTCTAGAAAGTTTCAGAAAGCACACTGGCAAGTATTTATATAAAATTTACATTGTACTAGGCAGTATAAATAATCTAGAGATGATTTAAAGTATGTGGGAGGATATGCATAGGTTATATGCAAATACTAGGCCATTTTATATAAGAGCATCTGTGGATTTTGGTATTTGTGGGGTTCCTGAAACCAGTTCCCCACAGATGCTGAGGGACACCTGAATCAGTCATTTCTTTCAAATACCAATATTGGGAAGCCCTTATTAATTAACCAGTAATTCCAAGTCCCACGAAGTGGATGCTACCATTGTACTGCCCTTTTTTTTTTTTTTCGTGGTACGTGGGCCTCTCAGTGTCGTGGCCCCTCCCGGTGCGGAGCACAGGCTCCGGACGCGCAGGCTCAGCGGCCATGGCTCACGGGCCCAGCCGCTCCGCGGCATGCGGGATCTTCCCGGACCGGGGCACGAACCCGTGTCCTCTGCATCGGCAGGCGGACTCTCAACCACTGCGCCACCAGGGAAGCCCCGTACTGCCTTTTTGAATGTTCCTGAACACTAAAAACTACTTTCTATCTATCCTGTTAATGTGTACTGCACTTAACTGGCAGTAGATTTTTATCCCTTGGGCTAGGAGAGTGTTGAGTCAAAATAGGTGAGAAAAACCAAGGCCTTTAAGGGGGAGGGGCAGAACTCCTGAAGGAAGGAGAAAATGGTAAAAAGAAGGGATTTTTGTAGAGCCAGACCTGCTAGTGTGGTTTTTGGGGCTTTGAGAAGAATTGTTTAGCCAAGTACTGTCTAATAGAACTATCTGCGGTGAAGGAAGCTGTCCTGTATCTGTGCTGTCCAGTACCGTAGCCAGTTGCTGGGATGGTATTCCAGCTAGTCCTGGGCTGCCTAGGTGGAAGCAAATGGGAGATTAATTTGTGCTCTGTGCATTTCCTCTGCTTATGATTCCGTCCCCATTCCCTGCAATTATTAGACCTCTGAGCTACTAAAGAAAATGTTACTAAGTCTAAACTTTTCCTTCTTTTTGTGACCAAGAAAAATGAATTGTGACCTATATGATCACTGATGGTACCCAGCTTGGCTATCAGAGATCTATAAACTAGATTTTTATGTAAAAGACCAAGCAGATAGGGCAGTGACACTTAGGCAGAAGAGGAGAAGACTTAGGAGCTCAGGAGTGGAGGCTCCTTCTGATGACTCAGAGCAAAGGGTCTCCAATGAAACGTATTTGCTGCAGGAGATG
Organism: Aethalodelphis obliquidens; assembly: GCF_003676395.1. Lineage (NCBI taxonomy): Eukaryota > Metazoa > Chordata > Mammalia > Artiodactyla > Delphinidae > Aethalodelphis > Aethalodelphis obliquidens. The sequence goes on from NW_020838056.1 coordinate 391,803, forward strand.
GGAGAGAACTTGATGAAAATTCTAAGACCAAGTCCTGACATTCTAGAGGACATTCCTGGATAATCAAAATAGGAGGGAACAGTGTGCCATGAAGAAAGAGCCCCTGAACGTGTAAAATATGACTGAATTAAAATATTCAGTAGATGCAGTAGTAAGTAGGAGATACTGGGTACCTTAGAAGCCGAGTTAGTGAATTTGAAGATAAGTAAGATGTGAATTCTCTTAGGATTCAGAAGAAGAAAAAAGGATAAAAATCATGAATTAAAAAGGCACGGAAGACAGTTGCAGAACATCTCTTACACTGTCCAGTATGGTAGCCATCAGACAAAAGTGCTACTAGGCACTTGAAAAGCAGCAAGTCTGAATGGAGATGAACTGCAAGTAGAGACCACACACCAGATTTTGAAAACTCAATATGAAAAAAAAAGAATAATGTAAAGTATCTCACCTGTAATTTTCTTTATAGATTACATTTTTATTTTAAATTTTTATTGGAGTATAGTTGATTTACAGTGTTGTGTTAGTTTCAGGTGTACAGCAAAGTGAATCAGTTATACAAATACATATATCCACTCTTTTTTAGATTACATTCTAAAACAGTATTTTTGGATATATTAGGATAAATATTAAAAGTTTTACTTTTATTTTTTAATGTGGCTACTAGAAAAATTTTAAATTGCCCGTGTAGCTTGAGTTCTATTTCTAGGGGACAGCACTTATCTAAGATAAACACAATGGGATTTCCAGGAGGAGAGATCCAAGCAAACAGAAATGAAAAATAATAGGAGAAAATTTCACCCTGAGCTGAAGAAAGACTCACATCTTTAGATGAAGGGTTTTTCACCAAATGTCAGGCAAAACATTGAAAAAAAGAATGCATACGTAGACCTATCCTGGTGAAATTTGTAATTTCAAAGATAAAAATAAAATCTAAAACCCAGGTTATAAGCAAATAAAAGCAAATTAGACTTACTTTTAATTTTTCTGTAACACTGAAGGCTAGAAGATAAAGAAAATGGTGGAAATGGATCGACACTTAGGAGGTCATGTGATGTTAAATTTCTCTGTTACGTCCATTGTACTGCCTACTTGTGGGGCCAGAAGACATTTTCAGAAACTCAATCTGAATTTCACCAACATTTCTAAAAAAAATTTACTTGAGCAAGCTACTTGAGGAGCTGCCAACTTCAACACCCACTTTCCCACCCAAGTTTTAAGATAATGTAAAGGAGAAACAAATAAAAACAATGAATCTATTTAAATGTAAGTCTAAATAATAGGTGCGACTGTTGTGAAATATAATCTGGAAAGAATGGATTCTTGAAAAAGAATATAAATATTCTTAAAAAATAGTAGCATGGAAGTAAATTCTGCATTGTTTTAGAGGGTCTGAAAAGGTAGGGGAGAAGGGAATGGAGAAGGAAAAGGCAAGTTCTTTCTTGTTCTTTTACGAATTGAACACTTACGGAGTACCTCTTGTGGGTATGGCCTGTGTTACTTGCAGGAAGACCGTCGTTCCAGGCAAGTTCTTGTCTTGTTCTAGAAGGAATTCATAGATGCTGTTTTATTCAAGGCACTGATAATCCATTTCATTCTTGGCATTGATACTCTTATTCTTTTTTACATCTTTATTGGAGTATAATTGGTTTACAATGGTGTGTTAGTTTCTGCTTTATAACAAAGTGAATCAGTTACACATATACATATGTTCCCATATCTCTTCCCTCTTGCGTCTCCCTCCCACCCTCCCTATCCCATCCCTCTAGGTGGTCACAAAGCACCAAGCTGATCTCCCTGTGCTATGTGCTGCTTCCCACTAGCTATCTATTTTACATTTGGTAGTGTATATGGGGAGGGGGAAGGGTAAGCTGTGACAAAGCGAGAGAGTGGCATGGACATATGTACGATACTCTGATTCTTAACAAATATTTGTCAGTACCTGCGTATGTACAGGGTGCTATCTAGGTGCTTATTTTATAAAAATAGATGGCAATCTCTGTTCTTGCAGAGCTTGTGTTCCAGTGTAAGGAGAGAGATAATAAACAAATAAATATATAAAATTTGGTGGTGATAACTTCAGTGGGAAAGATGTAGCAGGGTTTGGAAATGATGAGGTGGCAGCAGCGGTGGTTTAGAGATTGGCTGTTTGGGGAAGGCTGAGCAGAGACCTGAGGGAATTGAGGGAATAGTTCCCTCAGCTGGGGAAGAACATTCTTGACGGGAAAGACACATGCACCCCAATGTTCATTGTAGCACTATTTACAATAGCCAGGATATGGAAGCAACCTAGATGTCCATGAAGAGAGGAATCGATAAAGAAGATGTGGTATATATATACAATGGAATATTACTCAGCCATTAAAAGGAATGAAATTGGGTCATTTGTAGAGACATGGATGGACCTGGAGACTGTCATACAGAGTGAAGTAAGTCAGAAAGGGAAAAAGAAATGTCGTATATTAACTCATATATGTGGAATCTGAATAAATTGGTATAGACGATCTTGTTTACAAAGTGGAAATAGAGAGAGACACAGATGTAGAGAACAAACGTATGGATACCAAGGAGGAAAGGGTGGTGGTGAGATGAATTGGGAGATTGGGATTGATGTATATACACTATTGATACTATGTATAAAATAGATAACTAATGAGATCCTACTGTAGAGCACAGGGAACTCTACTCAGTGCTCTGTGGTGACCTAAATAAGAAGGAAATCCATAAAAGAGGGGATATGTGTATACGGATAGCTGATTCACTTTGCGGTACAGTATAACACAATATTGTAAAGCAACTATACTCCAATAAAAATAAGTAAAAAGAAAAAAAGAAAGGACTGGGGGTAGATAAGTGATCGGCACGTTTCGAGAAGCAACGAGGAGGCGAGTGTAGCTGGAACTGAGCATGAGGTACCGATGGGAGATGAGGTTAGTGAGGTAGCCAGAGGCCAGGCCATCCAGAACCTTGTTGTAAACCATGGTCAGAGCTTGGGGTTTTAGTCTGAACGAGATGGGAAGCAATTGGAGTATTTGGAGCAGAGGAGTGCCGTGGTGTGGCCGATGTTTGGAAAGGATCACTTTGTTACAAGGACGGGGGCAAGGTGGAATCAGACCAGTTTAGGGGGCTGTGGCAGTTCAGATGAGGGATGGTGCTGGTGACTTGGACCAGGTTTGTAGCGGTGGAAAGAGTAAAAAATGATTTTATTCTGGATACGAGTTTGTTTTTTTTTTTTCCACAGATAGATTTTGAAGAGTGTTGATAGATCTGCCGATTGCTATGATATTTGAAGGCAGACGTTAATAACCAAGTCTGGCCAATATAAATTCTAGTATTCAATATGAAAAGTGCTGAGGCATCAGAAAAGCAAATCCGAAATGAAATTTCAACACAGGCACCGGACTGGCAAAAATTAAAAAGCCTTAACAGTCCTCAGTGTTGGTGAAAATACTGAGCAGAAGGAGGGCTCACATGCTGCTGAGGAATGTAAATGGGCAGAGCCGCTCTGGGAAACTGCTTGATCTCTGAAAGCTGAGCACGTCACTACCCTGTAACCCAGGGTAACAAGTGACATGTACAGGAATATATATTGCCAGCATGATTTGTAACAGCCCGAGATTTGAAACAACCCACGTGTCTATCAACAGCAGAATCGACAAAGTATGTCGCATTCCCACAGTGGAATGCTGAATAGCATTGCAAATGAGTTCATCCTTTCAGCACTGGGAAATACGCTGAGATGAATCTCACAGTCATAGATAGTTTGCCTAGACATCAGTAGGACATTCCCTGGGCAAGACTGATCTATACATTCAGGAATGTCCTGGGGCTGTGACGGCTCTTGTTTAGAGGGTCAGCTCCCGCTCGGTGCCAGAGGTGATGAGGGAGACGCATACGTAGGTAGGAGTCATGGAAGGTCTGGAGATGAGGGCTGCCTTGAGGCACAGAGTCTGGGGAAGACAGAACAGAAGGCAGGGCTGGAGCTGAGAGGCTGCCCAAGTCCTCATGCTTGGGACTCCTGTGGCTCTGATGGGATAGTATATTCTGCCACAGGAACGGGCAGGTCTGGGCAGAAGGCATCAGTCACCCCTGGCTCCATGCCTGTGGCCTGGTCCCCCTGGAAATTGCTGCGGCTGCGGCTACTGGGAGCATTTGGCCCAGCAGTTCTTGAGCTGAACCTGTCCCCGTGCTCACTTGGGTTGAGTTCTGTGGCCAGTGCTTTCTTCTCTTCAGAGACTGGGTACTCTGTGTTCTCAAAGTATTTCCCCAGCTCCTGTTGCTGTCCCTTATTAAACATTGCATTCCTGGGCTTCCCTGGTGGCGCAGTGGTTGAGAGTCCGCCTGCCGATGCAGGGGACACGGGTTCGTGCCCCGGTCTGGGAAGATCCCACATGCCGCGGAGTGGCTGGGCCCGTGAGCCGTGGCCACTGAGCCTGCGCGTCCGGAGCCTGGAGCCTGTGCTCTGCAACGGGAGAGGCCGCAACATTGAGAGGCCCGCGTACCGCAAAACACACACACACACACACACACAAAACAAAAAAAAACCCATTGCATTCCTGATGCTCCATTGAGAGGAGGAGGTGCGTGTTAATTCCTGAGGTCCTTGTGTACTCTGTTCTTTCACTTTTCCCTCTCTGGGTGTTTGCTGATGTTTTATTAATTTGAAATGAAACTTGGGAAAAATCATACTTAATTTAAAAAAGCAAGTGTATATTTACCTAGGAAACTTTTGAATTATGAATATACTATACTGTGAATTATTTTCTGTTGGATAATGACGAGTTTACAGAAGAAATTGTGTCAGGTGCTCCTTTGTGATGCCATCTTTTTTTTTTATTCTGTTACTACTTAACGTTTTTTAGTTCTTGATTAATTCCTATGACCAATTGGCTGTAACAATTAAAACAGCCACAAGAGGGCGCTCAAACACTGGAAACAAAGTTTTTCAAGTTAAGAATTTATTTTACAACTTCGGGAAGAAGTAGGCTTGGCAGGTATTTGGTACCGTGTTCATCTTTTCCCTGTTTTTTGGAGTTTCTGCTGCATGAAATGTGGTTCCAGTCCATTGGCAATGATTACCATTTGAGATTAATGAAAGCCATGACAGCCTCTCCAGAACAATGCAGTCATTCCAGGAGATTTGGACTCCTGGGAGGCCCTGTGATGAGCCTTAGGTTCAGAACTCTTGAGACCAGCTTTCTGGAACACAGTTGTGTCTTCATACATAGTTTTTCAGTAAATCATTAATAAAATGTCAAGTGTGAGACGCGTTCTGATTTTTCCAGTAGGTTTACTACCAGCAGACAATAAAACTCATGGTTGAAGATCCTGTAGGCATTTTAAAGGCATAGAATCTCATTTTATTTTATTAAAGTAATCTATTTTTTAAATTTTATTTTATTTTTTATTGGAGTATAGTTGATATAGTGTGTCATTTTCAGGTGTACAGTAAAGTGATTCCGTTATGCATACATATATATTCTTCTTCAGATTCTTTTCCCTTATAGGTTATTACAAAATATTAATGGTTTCCTGTGCTATACAGTAGGTTCTTGTTGGTTATCTATTTTATATATGGTAGTGTGTATATATGAATCCCAAACTCCTAATTTATCCTCCCTCTCTTTCCCCTTTGGTAACCATAAGTTTGTTTTCTATGTCTGTGGGTTTATTTCTGTTTTGTATATAAGTTGATTTGTATCATTTTTCTTTTTTTTAGATTCCACATATAAGCGATACCATATGACATTTGTCTTTCGCTTACTTCACTTAGTATGATAATCTCTAGGTCTTTCCACGTTGCTGCAAATGGCATGATTTCATTCTTTTTTATAGAACCTCATTTTTTTTTTTTTTTTTTTTTTGCGGTACACGGGCCTCTCACCGCTGTGGCCTCTGCCGCTGCGGAGCACAGGCTCCGGACGCACAGGCTCAGTGACCATGGCTCACAGGCCCAGCCGCTCCGCGGCACGTGGGATCTTCCCGGACCGGGGCACGAACCCGGGTCCCCTGCATCAGCAGGCAGACTCTCAACCACTGTGCCACCAGGGAAGCCCAGAACCTCATTTTAAGGATAGATTTTATTCATTTTGTTTTATTAATTTTGGCTGTGTTGGGTCTTCGTTGCTTCAGGCGGGCTTTCTCTAGTTGCGGAGAGCGGGGGCTACTCCTTGTTGCGGTGCGCAGGCTTCTCATTGCGGTGGCTTCTCTTGTTGCGGAGCACAGGCTCCAGGCGTTGGGCTTCAGTAGTTGTGGCTCGCGGGCTCTAGAGCGCAGGCTCAGTAGTTGTGGTGCACGGGCTTAGTTGCTCCGCGCCATGTGGGATCTTCCCAGACCAGGGCTCGAACCCGTGTTCCCTGCATTGGCAGGCGGATTCTTAACCACTGTACCACCCGGGAAGCCCTAGGACCTCATTTTATTATTCATCACTGTAATCCACAGTGCCTAGCCAGCCAAGTAATCTGTATTTCTGGTATTCAGTCAGTGTTAAAGGATTTAATAAATGATTATAAGAATGGTGGGAAAGTGTGGCAGTATAATTTGTTACAAAGAGACAAGAAGAGATGGAGAAAAATCCATTTTACGATCCTTATGATACAATTTAAGTCCCTTCCATCCTATTCTATCATCAATGGCTACAGAAAAGAGTTGGTCATGATCTCTTGTATATATTGAATATTTAGAAGCATTTATTCAATTCTTCTTTGTCTTTTCTACAGAAGAATATTGCCAGCTTCTTAAACTTTTATTCCTAGATATCACATTTACCACCCTGTTGTGGTTTGTTGTGGTTCTTGTGTGTAAAAATTTAAAGTAAATTTTATATTATCCTATATATATGTAGTCTTAAGCATGCAGTGGATATATTTTATGAAATTAAATATAGAGCCTTAAAATTTAGAACTGGAAGGAATATTAATAGACACTCTAGTTTGATCCCTTCATTAAATATTTTTTATTAAGGAAAATGTCAACATACATAAAAGTAGACTGAAATAATGAGCTATCAATTCCAACAATTACTAGAATTTTACTAATATTGTTCGTCTGTTGTCTTATCTCTCTCTCACTCACCCTCCCTATCCCATTCCTTCTCTCTGTTCTCTTCCCTCTGTCTTCCCCCTCCTCCTTTCCCTTCCCCTTGCTATAATTTTTTTTTTTTTTTTGGCTGTGCCATGTGGTGTGCGGGATCTTATTTCCCCAATCAGGGATTGAACCTGTGCCCCTTGCAGTGGAACTGTGGAGTCCTAACCCCTGGGCTGGCAGGGAATTCCACCACCACCTTGATATAGTATTTAAAAAAAAAATTCCAGACATCATATTATACTCTTAAATACTCTAGTACATCTGTCTAACAGAAAAGGTTTTTAAAAAATACAATCACAATACCATTATCACACCCAACAAAATCGACGGTGGTTTCTTAATATCATCTAATACCCAGTGTTCATGTTTTCTTGATGATCTTACACATGTCATTTTTTTTTTTTTTGCGTTGCGTCTTAGTTGTGGCACGTGGGCTCTTTGTTGTGGCGCATGGACTTCTCTCTAGTTATGGCTCATGGGCTCCAGAGCACGTGGGCTCAGTAGTTGCAGCACACAGGCTTAGTTGCCCCACGGCATGTGGGAGCTTAGTTCCCTGACCAGGGATTGAACTAGCGTCCCCTGCATTGGAAGGCAGATTCTTAACCACGGGACCACCAGGGAAGTCCCTCATACATGTCATTTTGTATTTTATCATTGAACCAGGATTGAAACAAGGTCCTATACTGCATTTAGATAACGTTGACTCTTAAGTCCCTTAATTTCAAACATTTTCCTATTATTTTTTAGTGCCATTTATTTATCAAAGACAAATTGTCATTTGTTTTAGCCAAAGCTGGAACGTTGGAAACTTTCTTCTGTCCTTTTGGTGCCATGGTTCTCTCTCACCTGTATTTCTTGTGACTGCTAGTTAGGTGTAGAGCCTTGATGAGATTCAAGTTGCTTTATGGAGGAAGGGTAGGAATTCCCCCTACCTGGTGCTGTGTGTTTCCTGTTGCCTCATAGGGAGGTGTGTATAATAATGTCTGGTTGCCTCCTTATTACTGGTGTTGTGTTTGCTCACTGGCTTCAGGTGTGGTCAGCCCTGTGGTTATGAACTTGCCCATCACTCTCATACTTAGTAGTTTTAGCATCCGTTGATGATCATTGCTTAGTTGCATTAGTCCTTTAGGGTTGCAAAAATGATCATTTTCTCGTTCTGTAATTCCTTTCTCATTTACAGCTGGGAGTTTTCCTTACATAAGAGCTTTCCCATATCAGCTAATTGGTTATCCTAAAATATAGTTTGTTTAGCAAAGGCAGGATAAATGATTGTTGCCCTTTATAGACCCATATTCAGAATAATAAGTTGGTGCGTTAGTAGTCTTAATCTGTCCAATGAGATTTGCTTTATATTAAGAAATTATGGATTTACGTATGTATGTTTATTTCAGTCTGTTGCAGTCATTAGTCTTTTGGGTGCTAAAGTTGTTCCATCTCAGGCCAATGGGAGACCGTTCTAGTCTGCTCCTCTCTACTTTCTACATGAGCCTACTACTGTGTCTGATACCTTACTTGCTTTCTGTCAACAAGATTTCACTGTTCTTGGGAAAAGTCAGCCCTAGTTCTGAAGTCAATTCTATAAGGAACCTTGTTTAATTTTAGCTGAAAATGGTGCTTCGAGAATGCAGTCTGGGTAGGGGTGCTCACTGCTGCTGGGATTGTCGTTTCTTTTAGAACTTTTCGTGGGTGAGAGCTAGGAAATATTTCTTAAAGAGAAAAGTCACAAGTTCTTTCGTACCTATACTTCCAGTTCACATTTAAACTTATGGTTTTTACCTTTTTATTTAAAATTTTAATTTCTCATAAACTGAAAGTCTTAGCTGCTGTGACATTAACATGCCTATTTTCTTTAACCTATAGTTTAGATTAAATAGTTTAAAAATAATAACCATATTATTCCTAACAGTAAAACTACAAAGTGCTGTTTAAGATATTTTTGTTTTGGTTTGGTTTTTTTGGTCCTTGGGATACAATCCACTAGGTGATATATACAGTCAAAATACTGAGTTTTCAAGTCAATTCAAATAATTCTTCACTTTGTACTTCTGTCACCAGTATGATATATAATTATATTTTTCAATTTGTATTACATATTTTGGCATTACAGATTTAGGGATTGCTTTGTGCTTTCTTTTTGAATCAAAGATGGTAATGCCTTTTTTTTTTTTTTTTTACTGAAGAGTTACAAATATACAGAAATGTGTACAAAACATAAATTTCATGCTCACTGAATTGTCACAAAGTGAAAACCCAGGAAGCTGCCACTGGTTCAAGAAATAGAACATTGCCAGCTCACGAGCACACCCCGTGTGCCCTGTCTCGATCGCTAGTCTCTCCCTTTGCTCTAAAGGTATCTACTACCGTACCTT